>NC_082599.1:1911124-2214109 GCF_030936135.1 Gavia stellata
TCAGGGGGGGTGGATTAAAAAAAAAAAAAGAAAAAGAAAAAGAAAAGGAAAAGTTGCCCTTTACCCATAGGTGTCTTTTAAATTATCCCCCAAACGCTTTCCCCAGACCCCTGTCAAACTGCACGCGTTCCTGTCCGGAGGGGTTTAAAAGTGATTCAAACTCTTCGGGAAGCACAGACATTTTAATTTCATCTGGTGCGGCAACTCTTGAGACCAACTGCATACAGCCTCTGCCAGCCAAGTAAGCCACTGGGCTGAAAAAAGACCCCCCAAACCCCCGCGCTCTGCCTTCTAAATCCGTGATAGAGTAAATTTACTCATCAAGGAAAGAGCCGCGCAGCTCGTTCAAGAAGGCGAAGGGAGAAGATTGAGGGACTCACCAGAGCGTAGACTGAACTCAACACGGAGCAGCAGAGGATCAAACCCAGGCTGTGATAAACCAGATATGATCCCATATCCAAGAGGCTTCTTCCAGCATCCAAGCTCGCTCAGGGAAGTTGGAGGACGAGAGGTCTTCCAGCGCTCCGCTTGCTGATGATTTCTCCTTCCCCTTCCCTCCCGCCCCCCCCCCCCCCCGTCCAGAATTTGTTTGATTGTTTGTTTGTTTCCACAGTTTTAGCCAGAAAGGCACATGACGAGAAACCCCGGTCCTTTGCTCCGTTTTCTCATGGCTGGAGATCTGGGCAGCTCCCGAAACGCAGCCGAAGAGCCCATGTGAAGCGGAGCAACTTCGCTCCCTTCAGAGCTGCAGCCCTCGGTGCTGTTTGTTTTCCGTGTGCATCTGTCTCCGAGCAGAAAAAATCACATCCATATGTCAAAACTGCTCTTCTGTTTCCTTTTTATGAGGCAGTGGGAAGTTCGAATAATTTCTTTGTCGAACGCAAACACACACAGAAAGCGGGAGAGGGAGGGAGAAGGCGAGAGAGGGGTGGAAGGGGTGGGAGATTGGAGAGGGTGGGGGAGGCTTTTAACCACTGCTTTATTTTTAGATCCAGTAATTTTATCTTTTAGGTTTCAGAGGGGTTTGGAGGGGGGGGGGGGGGGGGGGGAAAGGATTTTTTTTTTTTCGCCTTCTCTTTTCACCGTGCAAACAAATCGCGAAGTCGAAAGTTAAAAAAAGCCAAAACCTGGAAATATTTTCACTTAGCGATTACCTTTTCGCAGTGGTACTCGGGGGGGGGGGGGGGGGGGGGGGCGGTGGGTTTTTTTTTGCTTGTCTAGCCGGGCGCTTTTCAGCTCCACAATAGGTTTATTCTGCCAGCCTTCCAGGTTGCAGCCTGTTTTAGTTACGAATCGGGATTTTTGCTTCTCTCGCCCTCTCCGGCTCAAAGGCTCCGCAGTTTCAAAAAGCCGATTGAGCACAGCCTGAAAGCGTGGGGCTGCTGAAAGATCGCCCCCCCCCCCCCCGCCCCGCCACCCCCTTTAAGTAGTTTATTTTAGATTTTATTTATTTTTTTCCCGCGGCAAAACCACTTTTCACTTACTCCGCGAAAACGTTCTGAAATCCTCGGGTTTGGGGTTTTGCTTTTTTTTTTTTTTTAATTTATTCTTTATTTTTTCCACTCCCGCACGGGCACAGGCTCCTCCATCCCGTGCCCAGGAGGAGCCCCCCCAAAGCCGGGGAGGGGAGCTTGCAGCCTCCCGGGGCTCATTCAGGACCCCCCGGGGCTGGGGAGGGGGTGGGTGCCCCCGCCGGACTCCCCGGGGGGACCCGCCGCCGCCCGGAGCCCATCGCGCCGCTGCGTCCGTCCCCCCCCCGCTCCCCTTCCCCGCCTGAATTTCACCAGTTTTTCGGAGTTTCAGGGCAGGGATGTTATTCCCAGCTCAACCGGGCGGCTTCATTCATAAAACTACGCGGAAAAAAAAAAAATTAAAAAAAAAATTAAAAAAAAAAAATTAAAAAAAAAATTAAAAAGCCCCCCCCACTCCCTCCCAAAGCTGTTGGGGGTTTGTTTAAGAGCCGAAAGCAGGCTCCAGCAACCATCCCCTTACCATTTTTTTCGACGTGGGAGGAGAAGCGAGGAGGGGAGGGGGTAGAGCTCCGGACACGGGTGCGGGGGGGGCAGACACCCGGCCGGCGCTTAGGGCTGACGCACGGGGGGAGCTTTGGAAATCAAGTCGTAGGGGGGTGTTGCTTCCCCCCCCCCCCCCCCTTTTTTTTTTGTTTCTTTCCTTGCAGAAGCAGCGGATATTTAGAAGGAGCTGAACGGCGGCAAGGAGGGGAAAAGGGAAAAAAAAAAAAGCCAACCTCCTCTCTAGATCTATCAGGGAGCAGACGGTAAAAACATCAAGTTTTCGCAGAGTGGAGCTGTGTGCATTTCGGTTTTATTTTTTGGAGCGAAGAAAAAAAAAAAAAAAGAGAAAAAAAAACCCAACCCAAAACTCTACAGTCGGTTTGTTGCTTGCTTTTTTTTTCCTTTTTTTTTTTTTTTTTTCACAGCCCCATGGCTGTGAATAGGTGCCTTCAGCTAATTTTATGAAAAGGGGCTCTTTCCAAGGCTAAGGTAGAGTAGGGCTTCCTGTAAGAGAGAGAGAGAGGGGGGAAAAAAAACCCCTTCTGCTCTTGATGCAATCTTTTCCTCCTCCTCCTTCTCCTCCTCCTCCTCCTCCTCCTCCTCCTTACAAACCCTCTCCCCGCCAGCCCCGGCGGATCTCCCCGCCTGCGGAGGGGGGGAGGCAGGTATAAAAGCCCCCCCCCCGGCCGGGACCCCCTTGGTTGGTGGTATCCAGCCTCTGACCGACGGGCTGGGAAGCACGGGGGCAGTCCCGCATCCCTCCCACCCCATCCCACCCCCCCGTCCCACCCCCATCCCACCCCCTTCCCTCCGGCTCCGCAGGCGACACATGCCTCCAGTTAGGCAGTGCTTGCGGGGAGGGGGGAGATGGGGGGGAGAGATGGGGAGGGGGGTGCTGAGGGTGGGGGACTGAAAAGCAGTGAAGCCGCACCCACCCCACCCCATTTTCCCCCATCCGCAGGCTGATCCCAAATCCAGCTCTTGCAACAGGGATTAAAAGGATATTTATTGGGGAGAGGGGTTCAAGAAGGAGGGAGGGGGGGGATGGTTTGAGAGGGGTTCCTTGGGGAATCCCTGGGCAGGTATTTCCACCTCTGCTGGGGTTTATCTCATGGGGTCTGCCCCACTCCACTCGACTTGGGGGGGGCTGAGGGTGGGAGAGCCCCTATCCCAAGGGGAGCCACGCATCTGTGTGTGTTTAAATATGGGGCGGACTGAGCAAATATGTACTCGGGGCTCTATAGTCTTTCTGAGAAGGAGGGGAAAAAAATCCACTGCAAAGTTTCAGGGGCCCCCTCGCAGCTCCCTTGCTGTTGGTTTTTTTTTTTTCTAGGAGAGAGGGGAGAAGCAGGGGAAAGCCTCGTATATTAAAATGCCCCCACCTCCTGCCGCTACCAGGAGGAGGAGGTGGTGTAAGTAAACCAGGTTCTGATACAGTTTAGGGGACAGCCACGTCCAGGCTTTGGTCCCCTGTCTGTATCCAGTCCCCCGTGGGTGAGGTGCGGGACTGGACCGGGGATGCCTCTGGGCTGGGGTTTCTCCCCCAAATCATTTAATGATTAAAGGCAGATACTACTGAACTGCTGAAGCTGCACAAGAAGGAAATTCTTCCCTCCCTCCCGCCCCAGTCCAAAGCTTGCCCAAGAAGCACAGCGGGGAAATCTGACTCTGGCTGTGTCTCGCTCTCCTGGCCACCAAGATGACGAGGGATGACTATGAGGACGCAGCCATAAGAATGAATCTAAAGTTCAGTTCACAACTCAGCATCGCTCATGTAGAATTTTGCCACTGCTGTGGATGAGCTCAGATCCACGGGAGAGGTCTCCTTGGATGCTGCCCTGCTCACCTCATCACCTTCTTCTCTGTCCTCTGGGCAGAGCAGGAATGCAGGACAGAGCTGAACAGTGGGACTGTGGGGTGGTTGATAGAGATGTCCTCAAAAGCCACGGTGAATCAGGGACTCCCAGTAGTGGAGGAGGACGTGTGAGCATCGTCACCATTCATGCGACCCCAAAACAACCTGTCCAGTTCTTTCCCCATGAAAAAAAGGTCCCTGTCTTGACTCGCAGGGTGCAGACAATCAGGCCCTGCAGTTTCAGGCCCTACCATCCTTGGAAATTGTGATTTATGCAAGGTCAGACAAGAAACAGCTCTACCGCCCTAGTTGATTTTTGAGCAGGTGCTCCAGGAAAATGCTTTTGTCATCTCCCATCACCCCCAAACGCTGTGTACGCTCTCTGCCCTGGTTACAAGAGGATCATTTCTCTCTCTCTACAAACTTCTGAGGGTGAGATGAATTATTCTGCATGTCCAGATGCCTGCTTTTGTTTGGGACGGTGCATGCGAGTGTGTGAGGTCCCTGCTTGGAAGTCTTCCCGCCGGAGGACTCCATTCTCCTTAGCGGATCTGTCCCAGGCTTATATTCCTATCAAGGCAAGGGTAATTTGGACATCTAAGTTTTGTTTTGTTTTTCTTTCAGATTGTATCCATGAACGTGTATATAATGAACCAAGAAGGAATGCGGCACTAAAAGAAGCCTTTGTAACGTTGCTATTTTAAGGAGGCTCTTGGGGATGGCACGGGTTGAAATGAGTTTGTCCAACATCTTACAGCAAACCTCTCCAAATGTTTAGATCCTTCTACTGATGTAAATGAGCATTAAAAAAAAAAAAAAAAGGCATAATCAATTTAAACTGGCTAAGGTTTTGCCCCGAAATGATCGCTATTGTGAATAGGCTCTGTATTGTAGCTAACTTTTACACAGCTGAGTAACAAACCTCTCCTCTCCCTGGGTTGTTTTCTTCCCAGCGGGGTGAATGCTTCTCTTCTGCAGGAGCTGAAATCCCATCCCGGATAAAAAATGTCTCCTGGGTCACTCAGGTGCAGTGAAACATCACGACTTACGTCAGCCAAAGCCATTGATAGGGGAGGGAAAGGTCTGACATGGATGGGGCTGGCAGCCACGCTGCAAAACCCCCTCGTTGTCTAAGAGGTCGGTTCAACGACCGACCGGTGTCGCACAGAGTGAGATGACCTTTCCTGCCCTGCTTCCACTTGGCTATTCCTCATGTTTTTTATGCAAAGTCAAGGCCAAAACATAAGAGAAGGACCTTTGGCCAAGTCATGTTCCTGCATCGGGCCAAATGACCAGCATGGATTTCTGGCTGTATTTGCTGTACGTTCTATATGTGTTGCAAAACACAGGGTTTTGATGTCACTGCTTTCTTTTAATGTGAGCAGAGAAGAGGGGTAAAAAGAAGGCCTGATGCTTCAGGCCTGATGACGTTTGCACAAGGCTGAATTCGTAACTGTTGGCCAAGATGACCGTGAAAGAGAAGTGTGATGGCTTCTTTGTTGGCTTTTAAGGGAAACAGCTGCTCTGGGTTTTAGGGACAAAATCCAAGGTGAAAAGCTCTGTCAAAGCAAAATGAAAATACAGATGAGGGTCCTGAAGGTAAGTCATGAGCCCCTCCATAGTTTAGTTCTTGGTGCCTCAGTTTACCTGTGGTGCGGTGTTACTACAGCAAACAACCCATATTGTTATTGCCAATGGAGGTCAGGACCTGCATATCCTTGCTGTCAAACACCTCTGTGACCTGGATGAGACTGTCCTGCTTCAAAGCTCCTTATGCCTTGGATAGTCTTGCCTGAAGATCTGCTTTGTGGGAAAGGAAGGGCAAAGCTAAACATTCAACCCAAAAATCAATGGCTCAGTTGAAGTCTCCTTGCAGGGGGACAGTGGCTTTCATGTCATCAGAAAGGAGGTGTGAGAAAAAAGGTGGAATAGAGGAAGCTGTTAGAGATGAGTTTATGGAAACGGACTCAAGAACAGCGACACATAAGAGGTGCCACAATGCATTGAAAACGCTGTTATGGATGATCTCACTCAGTAGCATCCAGACAAAACACAGACCCAATTTGCTAAACTGAAAAAGGGAGCTGGATTTTATCACACAGAATCACAGAGTCATTAAGGTTGGAAAAGACCTTTAAGATCAAGTCCAACCATCAACGCAACACCACCATGCCCACTAAACCATGTTCCACAATGCCACGTCTACATGGTTTTTGAACACCTCCAGTGATGGTGACTCCACCACCTCCCTGGGCAGCCTGTTCCAACGTTGCCGCTGCAGAAACGATATTTGGCCTCACAACAGTCCAGGCATGCATCTGCCCATCATTATCATAGTTGTGGTGAATGGAGTCCAATCCAGTTGCTAGTGGCCAGTCACAAGTGGTGTTCCCCAGGGCACTGGGGAACAGGGTACTGGGGGGCAGTTTGTTTAATATCTTTATAAATGATCTGGATGAGGGGATCAAGTGCACCCTCAGTAAGTTTGCAGACAGCACCAAGTGGGGCGGGAGTGTTGATCTGCTTGAGAGGGGATCTGAACAGGCTGGATCGATGGGACGAGTCCAATTGTATGAGGTTCAACAAGGCCAAGTGCCGGGTCCTGCACTTGGGTCACAACAACCCCATGCAATGTGACAGGCTTGGGGACGAGTGGCTGGAAAGCTGCCCGGCACAAAAGGACCTGGGGGTGCTGGTTGACAGCCGGCTGAAGATGAGCCAGCAGTGTGCCCAGGTGGCCAAGAAAGCCAATGGCATCCTGGCTTGTATCAGAAATGGTGTGGCCATCAGGAGTAGGGAGGGGATCGTGCCTCTGTACTCGGCACTGGTGAGGCCGCACCTCGAATGCTGTGTTCAGTTTTGGGCCCCTCACTCCAAGCAGGACATTGAGGTGCTGGAGCATGTCCAGAGAAGGGCGACGGAGCTGGTGAGGGGTCTGGAGCACAAGTCTGATGAGGAGCGGCTGAGGGAGCTGGGGTTGTTCAGTCTGGAGAAGAGGAGGCTGAGGGGAGACCTCATCGCTCTCTATAACTGCCTGAAAGGGGGTTGGAGAGAGGTGGGTGTTGGTCTCTTCTCCCAAGTGACAAGCAATAGGACAAGAGGAAACAGTCTCAAGTTGCATCAGGGGAGGTTTAGATTGGATATTAGGAAAAATTTCTTTCCTGAGAGAGTGGTGAGACACTGGAACAGGCTGCCCAGGGAGGTGGTTGAGTCACCATCCCTGGAGCTATTTAAAAGACACGTGGATGAGGCACTTAGGGACATGGTTTAGTGGAGGACTTGGCAGTGTTAGGTTAATGGCTGGACTTGATGAGTCTTGATGAGGTCTTTTCCAACCTAAACAATTCTATGTTTCTGTCACCAATGTGAACGATGCAGTCAGATGAAGTAAGACAAATTTTGGGCTTTTGTCAAGCAGAAAGGAATACACCTGAATATCAGGACGGGTAGGCTGTTAGACCTAAGTGGGTCTCTGTCCCGCTCTTTCCTAGTGCTCCACTCATAACCTTTCAGACAGTCACCGCTACTCTCAGTCTTCAAAGTAAGGTTTCCCTGGGACATCTCCAGAAAGCCAACCCATCTGGGTGTCAAGACTTCCAGGGATTTGGATTACGTCCTCGCTCAAGGAACAGGACTGCCCTGCAGGTGAGCGAGACAAGGAAAATGCACTTGTTTTTTTTATACAGCCTGAGTGAACAACCAATGAATCCTCATGAAGAACTGAATCCTCATGAAGAACTGAAGATCCTCATGAAGACTGAAGAGTCTAAACTGTTAAAACACTTCCTAGAAAAATATTTTTGTTTTCAGCAGCTTTCTTTTCTGTTTTGCTTTGATTCCTTCTAAACCCTGCTTCCCTGCCTCCATGTGATAGGAAATCAACCTAAGCAAAAATATTAACCTTTGTCAATAAAAAATATATAGGAGAAATCCAAAAATAAATTTAAAAAGTAGCTTACTTTTCTCTGCAAAGGCTTTTTATCTCTCTAGGTAGGAGTACGCAGGACCGCTTGTGATCTGTAGTCAGGAGTGGACTAAAGACACCGAACACCTCTTCTAATACGTTGTAGTAATGGTTTGCAAGGTGGCATAGCCACCACGTGTGTCTTCTTTCAGGCCTGTGTCCCTTCCTGAGCTATTATCCAGGGACTACAAACATGCTAAAAGGTTTCTGTGCTGTATTAAGAGGACAATGAGATGGGACAAAAGTCTGATGAACCTGAAGTTCATGGGATGAGACACCTGTGTTGACTTCCATCTATCACCTTCATTCTCAGTGGTAACTCCTTCCAGTGGGGAATGTATGCCTGAGACCTCCAGTCAACAGGGTACCTCTGGCTGTGCATATGGAAACTGGGCAGACTTGGGAGGTGGTGCATACGGTCACTGGCAGCTGAGTGGCGAAAGAGGAGGTTTCTGGGTCATGCCATGGGGTCCTGGTCCGGGTGGCTGGGAGCGAGTCATGTCCATGGGGTTGGGTGCCCTGCACAAGACGATGCAGAAAGTGTAGCAGAAGGAGGATCGCAGGGCTGAAACTCTGGTTTGGGAGAAGAGGGACATGAGGCATGTGGGGTTGAGGGCTTGGTTTAAGGCAGACAAAGGAGTGTTGGAGGTGGAGAAGTGATCTCCCTTGATAACAGTCAGATCCAGAGGCATGTTCTATCTTAAGCAGGCCAAGTGAATAACAGCCGGGCTAGCAAAGAAACCATCAGCAGAGACAGTCGGCAGTGGCTTCAGGCAGTGACCTTCAGCTGAAACAAAGCTGTACTCTTCAGTTTTTCATTATGAAACAGGTTTGATTCAGTCCTTTTTGAGCTTTTGTGAGCACTTCCATGAAACTGGACTGAAGGCATGCAGGTAGGTCATGGACCATCTTCCTAAGTAATGGGTCTTGGCCTCCCTTTAGTTGCATTTTTGTAATGATGAGGGGGTATGGGTGCCTGTCTCCCAGCCTCTCATCTTCTAGGCAGCCCTGGAAATGCCAGCCTTTGGTGAACTCCTGATGAGCAGGAGGGACAGATAGGCTCTGCAAAGCATCCTGGGCTCTTCTTTTACTCTCCTTCAGTTGTTCTTCTTGCTTTAGGCCTGACCTGAGCTGATGCTTTGAGCCTGGGTGACATGGACAGGGTGGAGATCAGAGTCTGGGCTCTGGAACAGGGGTAGGGCTGGGAAATGCAGCTCTAACTCGCACCGTCTTGTGTCAACCCCTCAGTCTTGGCGCTGGGCAGAAGTCATAAGCATTCAGCACTGTCTGTTCCACTCCTTCACCCTTCTGCTGTGGGGAGATACTGCTGGGTAGGTGAGCACAACAAGGAACAGGGTGAGCATTGAAACTCATGTCTTTACCAGATGAGGTTTTCCCCCATGCTGGTGACTGATTTGCCTTTCAGGTCATTCACCATGGCTTTATTTTCCTTGCAGAGCAGCAACTGATGCCACTTCTGGCTTGTTCTCTTTTTCTTCCTTCCTAGGGAGGGTCTTTTGTGATTTACCAGCACCATCTTTCAAAATAGCAACGTGAGTTGAGAGGTTTTACACTGGATTTCACATGTAGTTACCCTGCCTGATGCTCATCACAGTTTAGCAATTTCAGTGATTTCTGCACACCACTGAACAATCTCATTCCCACCCGAAGGGAGAAGCAAGTGTCTCGAGCCTGCATACTTTTCTCCATACGCACAAGGTCTTTTTTTACTCTCTTTAAAAATTATTTTTCCTCTCCCCCTCCCCTGCCATGTGCGTGACAGGCTGGATGTCTCTGGGCTTGAATCAAATTGTTCTTTTTTCATGTTGCCATCCAATGCAGTCAGAACCAAGAGCAAACTCCAGTTCGGAGGTGAGCAATAAAAACCCCTCTGAAACTGCCAGGGGCTGGAACCATTTGGCAAGCTTTGCAGAAGAAAACTGCCAGCATGGAAGGACGAGATGGGTGCATTACTTCAACAGAAGAAGCTCTGATTAGCAGATTATCGCTTAAGTGATGTTGATCCCAGCCACGCTGCCTTCCAAATGAGCCCTTTCACAGCTGCCAGCTGCACCACGGAGTCATGCATGTAAATAAGTGGGCCAGATCCTTCGCTGGCATGGGTTGAGGCAGCTTTGATGGACCGTCGTGGATTTACAACAGCTGGAGAAGTCTGGCTATAACGGGGAGTCCGACTGGCTTCTCAGACTTCTTCGAGAGCTTGTGGATGAGGGAGCCTGAAATAGAGCTGCCTGCGTATTGCAGGATGGGACAGCTTCTCCCGCTCCAACAGCATCAAAACCACAGCACGCTACAGCTGCAGGGACCCTCTAAACTTTGATTGTGTCCAATTGCTACCGGACAAGGCGTTCTTTGTAAGTAATACTTATTTTCTTTTAGCGCAGATAGGAGGCTGAGCTAGCAGACTCTGCAGCAGTGGCTGTAAAGTGCTCAGAGCCAGCGTGCAAAAAGCCTGTGCAAGGGATGAAAGAAGCTGGAATCACCTTATCGCTAACTGAAAGAGTGATCCTTGCTGAGTCAGATAGGGGAATGATGAGGGATATTTTTTTTTTACAGTTGCTGAGCTTGTAACCTGTTCCCTGGGACCATAAACCAGTATATACCGTCTTGCCCTCATAAAGCTCTATTTATCTCTGATGAGCCTGTTTGGCTGAGCGTGTGGGGAGCATGTGAGGGACTCTCATGAACAGCCTTGGGGTGAGCTTTCCCCGGAGTTCACAGTCCATTTCAGCTCTGATAAGCGTTCAAAGGTGATGGCCTGAAACCTGCAGAGCTTGCGGCGAGGCGGGGGGAAACAAGCTCTCTTTGTGAGGCTGTTCGAGCTTGCCACTGCACACTGGAGACAACGCAAAGCCGCAGCTTGCCGGGATGCCTGTGCTCGGTGCATTGAATGAAATCTTTCATTCGGTTCCCCAAACAGTCTAGGAAGATCCTCAACCTTTGTCCTGGACAGGATTGCAGCATTGTCCAGGAAAACTCTGACCACAAATGTCAGTGACTTCAGGCCCTCGTGTATTTTAGGTTATTGGGTTGAATCCTGGTTTATCAGCGTAACCTTGCTGTAGACTTGGACTGTTCAACCTAGAAAAGAGGGTGCTGAAGAAGAGGAGGGCGATAGGTAGGAGATAGATCTGTGAAAATCATGAAGAGGGCCACTGGGAAATGGTGATTTGGTATCTCTCCTAATAAAGGGATTGGGAACACAGGACTGAAAATTTCAGGGTAGGTGCAAAGCAAACAAAAGGAAAGGGCTCTTCACAAGCAGGAAAATTTCAGGGTAGGTGCAAAGCAAACAAAAGGAGATGGCTCTTCACAAGCAGGCGGTGAAGCTATGAAACTCCTTGCACAGGATCTTGTTTGCATGGATTCAAAATGTGATTAGATGAGTTAAAACAAGGAAAAACATTCAAGACTTTTAAACACTAATGTAACACCTGTGCCCTAGGAGATCTCTGAGTTCCAGGTCACTCAGGGCTGGGAAGGTATGTGGGAAACCATCAGCACATGTTCACGCTGTTCTTGTAGTTATTAGTAGTACTACTAGTAGTAGTTATCAGTACAGCACCCATTCAGTCATTATCTTTCATGAGTGCTGTTGGAGATGGGATACTCTGGTGGGTGGATTTTTCATCTGAGCCGTTCTGGGGTAAAAAAAAAAAGAGCAAAAGGTGCTTTTCCAGTCACACCGATGGCAAACTCGGGCCCCTGACCGAGTCCATCCCTCTCTGAAAGACCGGTCTTTGGAAAACTGTGAGCACGGACATGCTCCCAGTCCTCCATGCCTCCTGTCCGTCTGCACTGCCACTCCTCCAGCAGCCCATGGACCATGCGCAGTCAGTCCCTCTGGGTCTGCCCCAGCCCATGCGTGACACCCCACCGGCTGCTTAGCTGGGAAGTCAGGGCTTGGAGGGGTAGGATAGCCTGGCAATATTACAAGATGTGGTCTCAGGAGTCATCCCTTTCATCCCTCTCCCTGTGTTTTGGCAGGACCAGTCTGAATCTGGCTCCTGCTCTCCAGGACAGGTAATTTAAGCATTATGTTTGCTCTCACTAAGCCTGGAGATGGGCTTGCCAGGTGTCCTGAGAGTCATGGAGCCTGTTTCTGTTGCTTGCCTCTGCCATCAAAGCCTGAAGCATTGCCCCTGATTATCGCAGCACTGACTCCCCTTTTGAGGTGTGAGAAAAACCTCTAATTGAAAACAAAGCTTTACCTATTGATTTGGAGGCTTGAGTGTCTGAAAATCTGCTGCTTCTCATGGTTGGCTTGCTGCCTAAAAAGGTTTAGCTGCATTTTGGTGTTCAACTCACGTGGTTTTTG
The DNA here is from genome assembly GCF_030936135.1 of Gavia stellata. Classification (NCBI taxonomy): domain Eukaryota; kingdom Metazoa; phylum Chordata; class Aves; order Gaviiformes; family Gaviidae; genus Gavia; species Gavia stellata. Next base: position 1,923,298 of record NC_082599.1, read on the forward strand.
TTTCCAGCTCTCAAACTTCCCTATGCCTTTCTTTCACGCACAGAGAAAAGGCTTGACTGGTCTTTCAGTCCTTACAAAGTCTCCTTTATCAAAGTGGATGGCTTTAAAAAAGTCATCTCTGATTGATGCTTCCAGCCTGCATCAGGCAAAATTGGGAAAAAAAAAATAAAAGGTCCATATAATTTCAGTGTCAATCACTGCAGACTCAATGAAGTATCCAATTATTTTAAGCAACACATGATTATGAGGTATTTTCCTACTGTCCTGTAACATTAACTCTGAAAGAAAGCATCCTGGGGTACAGCAATAAAATAAAAATACCAGCAGTTACACACTAGAAGAAACACAGTAAAATTCAAGCTGGTCTTGCAGAAGAGGAGATAATACCCTTCTCTCATTGTGATTTGCTAGCATGTCATATAACTATTTTATTTTAAATGGAAATAAGAAACTAAAGCATGGAAGAAGTGCCACCAGCTACTGGGGACAGATTTTTAAACCTAATTTACACAGTAAAATCTGTGTAAGTTTTAATAAGCACTCTTCTTTTCTTTGTGTGTGTGGTTTGGTTTGGTTTTGTTTTGCTTTGTTTTGTTTTGTTTTGCTTTTGTTGTTGTCCTGGGGATCCAGGCAGAATGAAGTAGGGTCCCATTTCGCCTTTGACTGTAGGACTGACTTTGCCTTTTAGGTAGGACTTGCCACAGAGCTTGGGGGGAGTCAAAGCTGGGGAGGGGGACATGATCAGAAATCACCGAATCCTTTGTATTCCCCATCCACACAGTTCACCAGGAGCTGCTGGAACTTGCTCTGAGTGTTGTCTGGACCAGGCTGATACATGTCCAAGCTCCCTATGCCACCATTGCCTCAGAGAATGACTCTCAAATCTGTCTCAGGAAGGATACTCCAGTTGGGCAACCTGCACAGCTCCTTGGGATCGCCATGTCCCGGCCCATGAGCTCTCCTTGTGGTGGTGTCTCCAGGGAGAGGAAAAGGAAGGGGCTCATTTGGCTGGTGTTGCTCCCTGAACACAATTTCTGCTTTGTGGGCTTTTAGTCCTGAGTTTTTCTTTAGCCTTTCAGGCAGTAAAAAGGAAAATACCAGCTGGCTCTGGTGCAACAGAAACTGCTTCCATGGTGCTGCTTGTAAGTGTCCCATATCCCACCTCTCACCCTTAGAAACCCCTCCTCACTTGCCTGGGTTGTACCTCATTCCCACCTGATTTCCAGACCTGAAGAAGTCACCACGCTGCCAGTCCCAGTTCTGTCCTCGTTCACACATCCAACTACTAACGGGAAACCAGTTTTACCTGCCATGGGAAGTCTTGCCACAGCCACCGGAGCTTTGTCTCAAACATCAGTAGCAGGGCTGGTGCAAGAGGGATGGTCCAAGATTATAAATAAGACAGATTTTCAGATGGGCATGGTCTCTTCTCATAGACCATAGGTGCGATTGGAAAAACATGCAAATATCTTAACAGAGAAGCCTGGAAGGAGTTGTTTGGAAAACGAGGCTGAAAGCAGCGCCTGTGGGCTGAAAACATTTGTTTTTTCCATTCATATCATACAGTTTCATAAGAGAAATCCCCTTTTCCATGAGTCTCACATTTATCAGAAAAGCTCTATGTTTTTAAGAGAGTATGATGACAGTTTCTCTGAAGTAGTAAACATGAGAGGATCTGTTCAGGGACAGAGACTTCCTGTCCTTCCTTGGATGTTGCCAAGTCACTGAGCCTTCTGCACAAAAAATTTGTGGTTAGGTCATCATTCTGTGCATTTTTTTCATCATAAAATAACTCTGGTTTTATTTTCTTAGCTAATGAAGCAAAATGATTCTTTTTCCCTGCAAGATCAATGCAATGAGTGACAGTCCTCTTGCATCTTTGTTAAAAGCTACTCCAAACTTTGCCATTCCTCCTGTTTTCCTCCTAAATAAAAATGAAGAAACTTGGAAAATGACCGTGGCCACAGAAGAAGATTACCAATTCTCTCGCTTGGGGCTAGGTTCATGAGGAAGCTGGCTTGCTGTTGTGCTGAAGGAGCACTTTGCAGGGAGGAACCGGAATAGCCCATCTCCTCCCCTCCCACCCCAATTCCAAGCTGAAAGCATTCAGAAAGCCAGCACTTGGCAGTCTTGCTTCTACCAAGTGTCAGAAGACAACAGTCAGCCAAAGACTGTTCGGAAACATGTTGGTATGGAAGAAAATAGCCTTTATTTGGTCAATGTTAGGAAAGAAAAAAGAATCGATCCAAACTTGCTTCTCTGGCAGGTAAAAGTAGATTCAGTCCAGAATGGAGATAAAGTTGTAGCTTTTGAGAAAAGGATGTTCTTTGCTTAAGAAAGTGGGACGTTGCATCTGCCTATTATATCTGCCAACACTACTGGTGTCCAAGGCATCTCAGGTGTAACTAGGCACCTGTGTTGAACCAACTGACTCAAGACCCTAAAGTTAAATGAAATTACTTCTACCTCTAAAATCAGGAAAGATGAACCCGAACCCTACATACTAAGAAAGGTCTGGAATTTATTGTCTTCCCAGTTCTGATTTTTATATATAAAAGGGGACTTTTTAATATAGAAATAAATGTATAAAAAGTATTTAAATTTATAAATATATAAAAATATATTAAAATACATGTAAAGAAATATATATAAATAAATGAAATACATTAAAAAACCATTAAAAACTATAAGAACTCAGCAATCCTAATTTCTGCTCTGCTCCTCCTGCTCTTCATTTGCTCATCTTTCTTGAGAGGTAGGTCTAAAAATGAATTATGTCAACTGGTGAAGAAGCATCATTTCTCCAGGCCAAGTGTAATGACCAGAATATGACATTGCCACTGAAACAAAAAGCATCTGTCCCTTGTTGGGAAATAATTGATTATGACCTAGAAGTGATCACTAGGACTGGTATCTTAAATTTCTTCTCTCTCACCATATAAACAGGAGCTGTAATTTGCAGGGGAAGGATACCATGTCACTGGGAAGAGCCACAGCACTGCAGAGAGGGACGTGCCTTGTAGCAGTGTTGCTTTCAAACATGGTTCTGCTCATTTTCTTTCCTTCTGCCATCGTTCTTCACTGCATCATCCCTCCTTCTCCATGACCCGGCACGTAGCTCTCAGAAAAGGCCAGCCCATATCCTCAGGCACATAGGGTCATGACGTTGAAGAAAGATGTTCCAACAGGTGAGATCCAGGATGGGCTGGGGGGGGAATGGGATGGCGTGGAGTCAGGAATGAGAGGTGGGAGCCACTCTTTACATGAAGGACAGCAGGTCAGTCTTTAGTTTCTGGTTCAAAACCAGTGGGTGATCCTTTTCCAATACTGTAGGACAGAAGTGGCACCACATTGAAATGTCTCAAGGGGCACCTGGATGCTCTCGGCTCCTTGTAGATGCTCTGAGTCCTGCTATGTACACATAAGACATGACTGTTCCTTTTCGTTATCTAACATGAATCCGGCTGGAAGGAAGTGCCATGCTATCACTGCAGCATCTCACCTCATTCAGCCATCCATGGAGCAGAGACCATGACTGTCTGAAGCATCCCTCAAGCTATCATTAGCTAAGTGAAATACTACAGCTGGTCCCAAGGGGATTTGACTGTCACTCTGAGTGAAGTGCCTGCTCTTAGGGAAAGATTGCAGAATAACACCCAGGCAAACCAGAAAGTACCTGGAGGAAAGCCAGCAGAAAACAGAAGAGATTTCAAATATGGTCTGGGAGGAGAAAGTGAAAGAATTTTTAAAAAAATTTTTAATTATTTTTTTTGGCAAGACTGGGAGACAGTAGCAGCCTACTCTTCATTTGCAGGGGAATAATAGCTGACATCTCCAGGACTGCATGACGGACTCAGAGAAGGACATTCACAGCAGGAAAGAGATACCTACAGTCAGACGTTTGGATTTCCTGTACCTCAGCTCAAAATCATTAAGCTGGGGAGAATGCTAGAATGATCTTGTGCAGTAGAAAAATAATTTAAAGTTTGAAGTGTCTTTCTGCCTAGCCCCACTGTAACTAGTAATATGACTGCCAGGACCCTGAAATATCCATGTGATATAAATCTACTGTTGCACTCTTTTGTTTAATTAAATCATCTGGATGTGGAATCGTGAGCATAAATCCATTATGAGTCCAGTGCAAAACCTGCCACGCTGTTTTTAGATTCTTTTTCAGGTCCACAAATCTCTGGTGCCAGCTATCATGTGAGACAGTTTGAAGACAATGACAAAAAGTTCTGAGAAGCATTAGCAATATTGTGTCTTTAGCTGAAATACTTTCTTCTCCTTCTTTTTTGAAACTTTTTAGTGTGAGAATTTGATTTTCTCCAGAGATGCTTGGACTGGGAACAAAAGTGCACGATTCAAAATATTTGGGTTATGAAAGCATTTTAGGATACAAATGGGAATGTTAGAGCTGAAAAGTGAATTACCATTTATATGGTGTGTGTCCCCCACTCCCCAAAATGAAAAATGCTTGGGAAGAATCTGTGAATATGTAAGAAATAAGAAAATAAGCAGTGAGGATAAGCTTATTACTCTATTGAAATGAGATTCCAGAAGACTGAAATATTCTGAGGCTTCTTTGCATTTGATTTGCATAAAAGCCCAGTGTTTTTCTGTTAAGATACTTCAAAAAACCCAAATTTTATCTAGAGGAGTAGAAGACAAGATAGTGTAAGAAGCCAGTTAAGTAAGGAATACCTTGATAGATTAGAATAGAGGGAAATCTCAGTTGACTGGAGGAAGGCAGAGATATAACCCATCTTCGTGCAGAGGGAAAAAGGAGGATCAGGGAAGGTGCAGATGACATTGCCCGACTTCAGGTATTGAGAAGATACTGGAATGAATTAATTATAACTTCATAAGCACCTGGAAGTACTAATACCGTGATGAAAAACAACCCTTATGGATCTGTCAAGAACAAATCGTGTCAAACTAATATACTTTCAGTTTTGACAAGATAATGGGATCAGGGAGGAATTGGAGACTGTGTTATGTCTTGGATCTGACAAAGCATTTGGCACTGCCTCATATAATACTGTCATAAGCAAACTGGGAAATATTAAGGTGGTATTCATCTTCCCTATATTAGATGCACATTGGGTATCTCTTTCTGAGCCAGTTGCCCTGAGGTAGATAAAGAGGGGTGTACAGAAATAATTAATTTCACCCATCTTAGACACTGATCGTAAGATGGGACAAATTGCACTCTGCAGGTGCCCATTTCTCTCCTCTGACTATAAAGACAACATAGGGTTATTGGCTCAGCAGTTTTTATCTGCCTTTTAGACACTCAACTTAGGGCAGATGAATCTTACTCAGAGTCTAAATCAATGGTTAATCTTTTTTTTTTTTTTTGGCACTTAAATATTCCCACCAGAGTGAATATAACTGTCATGACGACTTAATATGGATTTGCTGCCAACCAGGACAGAAGATCAAGTAGTCTTCCTGCTGTGGAGACCTATTTAGCCTTTTTCTGAGAAACTTAAACTTCTAAAAATTTAGTGCAACACCAAGTTTGGAAGGGGAGAATTCACAGGAGAATTCAGAGTAATATTCATCACCTGGAAGGACTGTGCCTAGGCAACAAGATCAAGTTCGGTAATGGCAAATGCGAAAACAAATCACAGAGCAAGAGGGAAAGAGAGAGATCTAAGATCTTTACTTTGAAATGAGACAATATGGGAAGAAAAATGGTACTATCTCGTTTAACAGCCTGGGAATCTGCTAAACACCACATAGATACACCAATGTAAAGGACTGAATGTAAGTCTCACAGGTCCTTTTCTTTCTTTCCCTTTCCCTTTCCCTTTCCCTTTCCCTTTCCCTTTCCCTTTCCCTTTCCCTTTCCCTTTCCCTTTCCCTTTCCCTTTCCCTTTCCCTTTCCCTTTCCCTTTCCCTTTCCCTTTCCCTTTCCCTTTCCCTCTTTCCCTTTCCCTTTCCCTCTTTCCCTTTCCCTCTTTCCCTTTCCCTCTTTCCCTTTCCCTCTTTCCCTTTCCCTCTTTCCCTTTCCCTCTTTCCCTTCTCCTTCTCCTTCTCCTTCTTCTCCTTCTTCATCCCCTTCCCCTTCTCTTTCCACTTCCCCCTTTCCCTCTTCTTCCCCTTTCCTTTTTCTCAGCTATTCTCACTGGGATAGCACACGTGTGCCCAGGTGCCATCTCCCTTTGTTCTCTTCTGGAACATGATGAGAACCTGCAACATCTAAGACACCAGCTTCATTTCTTCCCATAATGTGTGGCAGAGGAATCCTGGAAGAATAATGTTTGTATCAGAATCAAAAACATTTAAAGTCCAGACCCTTCCTCCTTCCTCTGGAAGCTCATCCCAGTTTTCCAACAATGTATAGTTTAATTTTTTTCTTGAAACCCATTTTTAAGTTTGTCTTTCCTCCAAAGAACACTTTTCAGTTCCTGGTCAAGAATACTACATCACAGTAAACTTTTCTTTCATGGGGGGCCATATAGAGTAGTTGGACCTTGGCACTTGCTGTTTCTTTGAGATTTTTTCTTTCTTTCTTCTTCTTTTTGGTTGTTTATTTATTTTGGTGCTCCCCCCCCCCCCCCCTTCAATTCATTACTGCTGCTCTAATAATGCAGTGTAGTAGATTTTCTGTGGGACTCATTCCATATTGCTTTTGGTAGAATATATCCCACTCCAGCTTTATGAAAGTCAGATATCTGAGATGCATAGGAGCTTCCCAAGGTCTATGCTTAGACACTGGAGATGCATGAATCAGCCTGTGAGGGCACTGATATTTTTCCATAGATTAAAGAGGGAACGTAGGATGATGATTCATGGGATTGTTTTAGAGGTCAGCTTTTGGGAGGTGAGAAAAATGGGGTAACAGGCTCCAGGTCTGTGTTGACTATGGAGGGAGCCCTGCGTGACCACTTCAGGTGAAGACACTTGCAGCATAAATGCCTATATTTAGCCAGACAAATACCCCTCCCTTTCCAAGGTGGGTATTTGGGTTCCCTAGTCAAAATAAAGGCAGCTCATCCTATGATGAGATGAATCTCCTTTCAGAGTCACCTGTATCTTTCCACTGAACCAAGAACCAAGATCACTTAGTTAAATCAGACCTCAAGCTTTTAATCACTTTAATGTTGACTGACAGGAGCCATTCATTAAGTATCTCTAAAAGAAATTTATGTGCTGCAGAGATGTTGTCCTTCAAATTTCCCAGAGGGAGTTTTGGAGCTGAGGAGTGGGAGAAAGGCAATTCTCTTCCATGAAGGAAAATGGAGTTGATGTTTGCTTTTTGTTTTCCAATTTGGAGCAAAGCTGCCTAACCTTCGAAGTTTTGCTATAGAGCAGGTTATCATTTTTTCTTTTTTCTTTTACTAAAGTAAAACTCAAACTTTCTTATTCCAATCCCTCTTGAAAAGGTTGTTTCCTGAATTGTGGTGGTGCCCAGAAAATTAATTCATACATGCCCAGATGTTCTGAGGATATCTGTTGAACTGAGCACTTCCCAGCCTGGGAACTGGCCCTTGTAGGTGCTTGGTTTGCCATTAGTAGCCAAGAAAGATGCGAAGAGCCAGACTGCCCAGAAACAGGTGACCTGGTGGTGTATATCAGGAATGGAAATCCATTTTTTGGGGTTTCCACAGAGCAGCTGGAGAGGAACAATCAATTTTAGCAAAGCTATATTCTTCAGCTGAAAACCACCACCCATTCCTCTTGGATTTCTGATTGCTTAGCCTTTACAGCGGTGTTTCTCCATCTTCTTCCAACCAGATGTCTGCTTAACCTTCTAAGTTAGAAACACAGATAGAGAAATGGTTCATCTTGTGTTCCCTTTTTATCTGTTAGTTGGAAAAGAAAGAACTGTGATGGATAAAAAATTAAGTTACTGAGTTCCTTTAGCCAAAAGGAATATAATCATTACAAAATCCTTATGTTAGAGCATTAATTTGGAATATTTTACTGGAAAAAACTGAGAAGTTTTTCTGCCTTTGTACAAGTACTGACACACACCTGTCAGCTGGAATTTCCAAAGGAGAAATTGTATGTGCTTTTCTGATCTCTTCAGGACTACAAATGGTTTGGAGAGCATCTGCTGGACAGCTTTCTGGGCCGTTTTCATCCATTAATGAGAGAGCAGCTTATGTCATTTGCCATTTGTGTCTTTCAGTTGTTCCTGTTGTTTCAAGCCAGGGGCTAGTAAAAGTAAGTTCTTCTAAAAAAACCAAACAAAACCTCTACAACTGCCATCCATGCCAACATACTATTTCATTACATTTGTAGCTTTTCCATTTGTACCTGAGGAGTCTTTCTGAGAGCATTCAGCAAAATGGATACAGGAGGATGTATGAGCTTTTTAACCATCTACATTATTAAGCCAAGCTTCTTAGCCAATTTGCATGAGAGTTAGATGCCCCATAAAGCTGCGGTGGCAATATTCATATGTGTCTGTGCATGTGCATTTCATCCTACACATGCAGAACTTGTGCAGAACCTGAGATGAGTTACATTTCTTGGTAAAAATCAAGGAAAACCCTGTTCCCCACAATAAACGACAGCCCAGAGAGGACTACATTCTCAGTCTCTTTTTTTCTCCTTTAATACAAGGGTTTGAACCTGAGCAGCTCATGCATGCCTTGATTGACTATATCAGGAGTTCAGGCCACTGATTTGGAACAAAATACCCTCTCCATCCAGCAGCACCTTCCCCAAATTGATACCTTTGCACCAACTTCTTCCATTTGAAAAGGACAATATGGTTTTTAATAAAGAAACTCTGAAGATTTTATTAGGAATCACAGAATCACAAAATCACTAAGGCTGGAAAAGACCTGTAAGATCATCAAGTCCAACCATCAACTAACACCACCATGCCCATTAAACCATGTCCCACAATGCCTCGTCCACACATTCCTTGAACACCTATCTTCCAAAATAGCTCCAGTCATGTACCCATAATAATCTATGAGCCTTAAGAGGATCCAAGGATCCGTCACCTTCAGTAGATATGAGTAGTTAGTCAACAGTTAGGAAGATAAGATTTTACAAACAAATTATTTTTGCTGGCAAAAGCGCTGCCTTAAAATGGAACTCTGAAAGTTATTCAGCATTTTCTATTGTTCTTAGAGTTCTTGTTTTTAAGTTTTTCACTGCTTTTAAAAACTTTTATTAAAATGCAGAAGGGTTGCAGTACAATTCCTGAACATCTTCGTAGGATGACAATAGAATTTGATAAGAAAGGTGTGGATTTTTCCCTTACCTGCAGCAGAAATAGAAATACTACGAAACAATCAATGAGAAAAAGAAAATATTTTGTTTAATATATATGAAATGCAAATGTTTTATTATTTCCCTCAAAGATTCTTCTTTTTTACACCTGGCAGTTGTGAGTTAGGATTTTCCTTAAACTTGCTTTCTTCAGACAGAACTTGGAGACATCCTCATACACCTTTAGCTCGCTTTACACTACCATGAACTATGTACCTAAAGGCCATATATAAATACACCAGGTTACTATATGATTACACCCCATAAACATTTTTTGCTGCATGAGGAAATGGTGGAAGTTGGCTCTTGCACATTTCAACAACGTTGCTCAGCCAAGCATAAGAATAAAGGAGCAGAATGGAAAAAAAAGAAAGAAAAGAAAAGAAACACACCAGTGTTTGGAACATTTACTTTTTGCCAGGATTTTAGGTATTTTCAGTTTAGGAACATTTTCCAGCTTCTCTATTAAAAACCTTTTCTTAGTTATAAATAGTGCTACTTTAGCAGAAGTGAGTGAGAAATTAAATTTCATTTTTGATAATAAAATTTCCGAATTGGGGTTCCCTGTTCTTTCAGAGTCGGTGCAGTCAGAAACAACAAGGTCCTACCTTCCGAAAAGATCAGATCTTTGAATTGAAACAGCTCTCTCAGAGATGCCTTTAACAGTGCGTTCTGGACTCTCTCTCAGTGTGCAGGACTGTGAAAAGAATAAATTCGTGTATTGTATTTGAAAGGATCAGTCTTAATGTTATAATTGAGCATGTTGAGGACTAGTGGAGATTCATTCCTTCTCTCTCCTTCTTATCTCCAGTTTTCTCCGTGTGATCCTGGTTGAGAGACAATCTTCCAGATTCTGAGCTGGTGGAAATTTATCCTTTCATGCCTAAAGGGAAAGTAGTATTCTCAGTGTAGGATGTTATGGATAAAAAATTAAATAAATGTGTTTGGGGATGGCTGAGGTAGGGTTATTCTTGGCTTGAGGCAGGAGTGTGATCAGATGATGTCTTGAGGTCCCTTTTGTATCTATTATTTTTCCAGGATTTAGTGATGCTGAAGTGACGCTGGAGCGTAGGCAAGGGAACCTCACCTGTGGCCGGTCATACAGCTTACACATTTATTTGTTCCTTTGAGTGCCAGATTGGATCTTACAGTGGAATTTAATGAAAAAGTATATTGCTTAACCATTGTAGCAGGACACAATTTCCATAACAACCTCCCCCTCTCTTCATAGGGTTTTCACTTGGTAGATTACTTTTTCATTTTGCTTGTTTGTGTTTTTCAGGTGTGGATGTGGAAATCATGGTTTTTTTCCCCCGTCCCAGGACTTGAGTAAGTCATTAAAGTTTCCCAGTTTTGCTTCTCTGAAGTGGAGGCTATTTAAAGTACTTAACCTTCTTCAAAGCCTCTTCCATGTCAGGAAGTCCTGTAGGTGATGGTCTTCCATGTCCATGAAGTTTGTGGAAGGCCTGGATGCCCAGCATTAACCAGAGGCTGAACCAGTCCAGTAAAAGCTGTCTACAGTACCCCAGACGATGCCTGGTCTGGATCTAGTGAACTAAGCAGTGAAATATCTTCTGGTTTCACATTTTCAGGATATAATCATTTTATGTATCAGAGAGTGGGTGGAAGAGTTGAAGGAGAAACTGAAACAAGCTGCAGGTGTCACAGGAAGCAGGGCTTCACGAGCCAACTATGTAAACTCTTATCTCCCAATAAATTGAAATGAATCAATGCTCATTAAGGAAGGAAGGATTTGTAGACCTTGCCCTGCCAGAGGCAGTGAGACAAATAGAGTCCTTGGCCATCCGGGTCAATAAAGAGACAAATGACCTATTCTGTAGAAGGATGGCGAAGAAGGGAACAGGCTACAAAAGATTCATGCAGTTGCAGCTTAAGCATTACTTTCTGTCACCTCTAAATCAAATTTTCTGTCTACTTGTCTAAAGCAGGTCTTATTCACTACTTATTCTAAATAATAACCATTCACACTAGAAGTGGAATCCATTTTCCAAAATGTAGACACTTAGTGTTTTCTGAGGTATCTTCTGCTATCCGGCATATCTATGTGAGTCTGGCAGATGGGACACCGGATTTAAGGGAGACCCATGCCCTTCTGGAGAGGCAGCTGGAGGCCAGGCAGGTGCCTTGTGGCACTGCAGTTGTACACGTCTGCCTTCAAACCACTGAATCCCTCTGGTACCGGGATATTGGTCCATCAGTGAGATGGCAGCTGTTTGTAGCAGAAGAGCCTAGATGGTCAGAGTTAGGGAAGAAGCCAGTACTGTATCCCATTATTATATACACGAAGTCACAGAAAATTTTGAATCGTATTGGCAGCACAGTCCTATTGTCTGAGCTCAGGCCATTTGGGGCAACAAAGAAAGGAAAGCAAAAAAATGCTACGCATCATTGGAGAAGGACCCCTGCCAAAGAACTGGATCCACAGGGATCATGGCAGAAAGAGAGACCCAAAGTGACATCTTCCATGTGGCGTTAGCTTGACTCAATGGGTAACGTTAAATAAAAGGGAAGCATTTCATCGGTCTCCTGTTGATGTCAATCTCGTGTGTTGAGATGAAAAGTTGACCTTTCTAAACTAAAATCTTTCCCTCCAGGAAAGTTTAAATATTTTGACTTTGTTCCAGTTTGAGAGGAAAACAAATGTCAAAATATCAGAGTCTTCTTGTGCAAGAGCAATGTCTTTGCTCCATGTGCTGTACAGTTGCATTTATTGCTTTGTTTATTCATTGCGTCTGATATTTTTCAGTGAAAAGTTTTAAATTGAGATGTTTTGGGTTGGTTTTGAAGACCGGAACAAGGCTGACCATACTTCTCTGGGAGTTCTTCTCTTCCCCTCCTCCTTTGCCAAGTAATGTGATAAATTGAATCAAGTCTAGATTCCATTTGCACGTGAACATGCATTTGTACACACTCATGCACGTGCGGTGGCAAGAAGATAACAAAGACAAACAGAACCTTGTTTATGCCAAAAAGTATCAGTAGGGAGCAGGGAGTAAGCAGAAAACCCCAAAATCACCATGCCAGAAATGTGGGGGGTAAACATGTCGAAGATAAAAGGGAGAGCTGTTTGCTGCATGCCTAACTTTCAGAGAGGGACACATTTTTAACTGAGAGGTAAGAGACTTCCTGGAGTACAGTAAATAATATAAAGATTGTCCAACATGATAGTAATATGCATCTCCTTAACTTCAGCTATTTAAAGATACTTTTCTGGGATATTTCAGATGCTTATCTTTGGGTGGGAATGAAGGCCAGTGTTGTCTTCTTTCTCTGATGACTCTAGAGGAATCCTAGAGGATTAGTTTCAGCTAGACACTCAATGGCTGAAGTTAGGTGAAATTAATCCCATTTTTACTGTCCATCCCCTGCTGCTGCTGCTCTGAATACAGTTGAAGACACTGCATACTCGTTAACTCCAAGAGAGTTTCTAGTGAGCTAATAAAGGAAGGAATTTATGATTTCAAAAGAGGATAAACATCAAGATCCTTACTCCCATCAAACAGCCTTGAAAAAAACAGAAGGCAGGCAGTGGGGGACATGGACAGAAGAGTCTTGAAATAGAAAGTTGGTCCAGCATTTCTGTGAGATGTCAGCAAGTTTTAACTGAGCTTTGCCCAGAGATATTCAACTGGTTGGAACCAATCCATTTCCAGAAGAGGTGAATCAGTGTCTAGCAATTTACTAAGTCAGTTGCCTAAGTGCTGGTTGCTAAAAATCTGTGCTGGTTGCTAAAAATCTGCATTTCATTGCATTCGTGAGGGTAGAGTCCACCGGCACGCACAAGTGCATCCAAGGAGGCAGCCCCCAAAGACTCGTTTTAGCTGGTGAGTACAGCAACTGGGGCTCTCAAGCAGAACATCTCAGGCTAGACCATAAACCTTTGTGGGTGTCAGATGAGACACTGGGAGTGGGTGAGGGGTGGGGAGGGAAAAGCGCTGTGTGAGCTAAAGAACAGTTTTGTCACTGGGTGAGTATAAATTGGCCCTGAGTAGGTTCAGGCTGCAATGAAAAGGATGGTCTCTGTCCACCCAAGGGGAGTGGGTCTCAAATTAACTCTATTAGGCATAGTGAGAGCAGAAGCTTAGACTGTTACTTGAACACAGAGCCACATATATTTCCTTGTGCATTATGTAACAAATTTGCCTGAAATAAGAGGGAATCTGTATTAAATGGTAAAGAAAAGCTCTTTTGTATTGGATTGGGTTATGGTCAGAGACTGCAGAGATTTGCCACCAACTTACTGAATGAGCCTGGAGGGTTATTCAGGTCATTTATCTTCCTAGGACACAAAGGTCAGCCAAGAAATTAAGCCCCTTGTTTAGGATTTTAATGACTTTAAACCCAAAAAACTAAGAACCCCCCTTCCTGTGAGACTTCCTGTAGGACAGTTACTTCAGGTGGGATTCAACTTGCATATTAAGACAGCTAAAATTAGAGGTGAGATTCAGCCTGAGATTCAGACTTCGAAAGGTGAAGGTGTAGTCCCTGCATGGGTTAATTTCTTCCCATGGAATCAATCACAAATGAAAGTCTCCGGTCAGCTCTTTCTCCTGCAACAGCCACAGCATTCCTGAAGGTGGAAAGGAAGACATTATGTTCACTAAACAAACAAAGTGAGGAGTCTTTTTGGTCTCATTCACTGATGTGATGCTACTTAAATGCAAGGATTAGGCTACCTCACCTAAGGTTACATGTCTAAAAGTTACATGTCCAGTCAAAGTGAGTGGTCTAGGCTCCCTCTTGAGTCTGTGGAGACAGGCAGGCATTTCCAGAAGGTGACTTGGTGAGGCATCATCCTTTGGTGGTAACTTTGAGTCTGACAACTTGCAGAGAGGAGAAGCTTACATTTTGGACAGCCAATGTTCAGTTCAGTGAATCCCATGTGGCAGCTCCTGTGAAAAATGTTTTATTTTATGCTGGTTTTTATTTACCCTAGCTTTTAGCCTGGTTTCTTAAAGCAATGACTCTGTATTAGAAAACCCTATGAAAACCCCCTACTATTCCTTAATATCTGTGTTGACCATCCCAGCATAATGCCTATTTTGTCTTTGGTTACCCAGTGATATAATGTGTGGGAATCATCCAACCTTCTCGCAGCTGAGGCTACTATGTAATAGTGGCCAATGATGCATTATCTTTCTCATCCAAGGAGGGTTTTTAGTGCTGGAGACTCTGGATGGACTGTGGTTCCTGCATATCTAACATGACACCTCTCTATAGCCTACCTGAGAGGAACATCTGTGGTCATGTCCCAGAAGTGACTCATTATTCTGAGAGGAAATACACTGACAGGGTTGAGTAAGGCATGAGTGCTATCCTGATGTCACTTTTAACCTGTTCTTTAAATAAATAAGCTCATCTACTCTATGACTTTAGAGGACTTCCCATGACTTTTAATTTCCTAGGGATGGACCACTTTGTGATTAAGGCTCTGGCTTGAATCCAGAAAATGCTCCAGATTCATCACTGAGTCTCACATTCGAGCTGGTTACTTGGGTACCGAAAACAGTTGTGCCAACCATTTCTCTCCCCTTGCCTGAATAAGGTACAGGTCCAACAGGCTTGGATAATGGATTGGCCAGGTCGTTGATTTCTTGACCTTAGATTCCCCAATATCTCCGATGCACCTGCTTTATAGGGTTTTACAGCCTTCTCTTGTAGTAAGTGGGATTCAACTCACTTGAGTTCAAACATTTAAATATTGGCATCTAATCTAAACTAGTTATGTAGGTATTGCACCAGAGATTGATTCGCCTTGGAAACCTACCCTAGCCCAGGCTGAGCTGCTCTCTGGAGAAGCCGATCTCTCTTCGTGAACTCTAGAGGGAGCCTGGATGACTGCTTTAGAGTAGATACACAATTTCTGAACAGCTAAATGAAGTGATTCATATCCTGACATCTCTGTTTTCTATCCAGCAGTCGATATTGCATTTCTCTATCTCAGCAAAACGCAACATTCAGTCTTGGAAGCTGTGCTGTTCCAGTCGTGTTTTATATATGCTTGGGCGAGAGGCTGCTACGAAAAAGCAGGTACCATAAGTGAAACCCAAGGATGGTGGGGACCTTTATACACCGATGAAAAAATCCTATTGCCGTTACTTTCTTGATGGATCATAAAAATGAGCCAAGGACTGGTAAATGTCAAGGACTGGTAAAAAAAATAGGGGAAAATTACTTAGAGCATTCATGAATGCAAGAAAAATAAGTATCAGTCATATTTAATTCTAACCTTCCTCATCAAAACAATCAAGTTTATCACAGTTATTTTATAACATTACACTTATTTAATTTTATTCCATATGTGTTTTGTCCCCGTCTGTCTATCTGTTTGTAAGGTCTCTCAGTCCCTGCCCCAGTAACTTTTGAACCTGTTGCTCAGTTTTAAATAAATTTAACAGGTGGATGAAAGTCCTGTAAATATTAAGTTACTGCAAGATTTGTCAAAATACGTTGCTGAGTGGAAAAGAAAAATTCCAGAAAAGAACCACCCCCAAGAGAGAGGCTGCAACGTGAAATCAGTCACCAAAGAAACTGTGGGATGGAGCTGCAGGAAACAGAAGTTTGCAAGTTCTGCTGTTTGCAGAACTGCTTTTCTTTTTCTTTTTCTTTCTCCTTTGGTTAAAGCAGAAATTGTTTCCCTACATCAGTCCCAAAGTTTAAAAAAAATTATTTATTTTGAACGATGACTAAACTGTAATCATGCCACTGCATTGTGGTCTGCTGAGTTTGAGTGGACAAAGCCTAATTTAGAACCATGTTATAAAAGAAAACTAGAGAACCCAAAAGTCCCAGTCCTACAATAAAATTTGCTTAAACACATTTTTAGTATTTTTTTTTAGTGGTCACCTACTTTTGTAATGTTGATGTCAGCAACTCAAGTTCACCCAGAGAGAAGTTACAAGCGCATGTTATTGGAAAACTCTTGAGAAAACCTAACTGTAAAAGGTTTCCCTGACAAGAAAATTGTTATAGGAGGGAAGGGAAGGGAAGGGAAGGGAAGGGAAGGGAAGGGAAGGGAAGGGAAGGGAAGGGAAGGGAAGGGAAGGGAAGGGAAGGGAAGGGAAGGGAAGGGAAGGGAAGGGAAGGGAAGGGAAAGGGAAAAGGACAGGGGGAAAAGGGGGAAGAAACAGCTTTCAAGACTATATCCAAACTTCTTGATGCTGATCAGAATATTTTTTATTGCTTTCTTGAAATCAACAATAACAACACTGGAGGCTGGGAAGGAGGTGCATGATATGACCAGGTTTTCTGTTGACACCCTGTTCTTCATGCTGGTAAATTCACAAAGGCTGGAGAAAGCTCTAACAAAGCTGAGAAGTATGTTACAACAGCACCTCACCGAGAACAATGTGTTTTGCTCAACACTGCAGTTATAGTAAGATTTATGGCTCCTACTCCAAGAATTTAGCTTCTTAGCAAATGAGTCAGGCGAAAAATGTCTTGCTCACAGATGGTGAGCAGAATCATGGAGAAATTAAGTGACTTGATGGGGTTATAAAAGCAGACTGTTATAGAGCTGGGAATTGATCCCAAACCCCTTGAATCTTTGCTTGATGACTTAGAATAAGGTTGTCACTGAATTTTATCCCTATGCAAGTAGAGAGTCAAGTTTAAGTCAGATATCTGGATTCCTTTTTCCCACATCAAAGAGCAATTAGCAGCTCCTGATGTTTTGTTTCACCTAGCTCAGCTATTTGTTTTAAAGTGGGACTATCAAGCTTGGACTGATGCTTCTTCAGTGACCGTTTGCTAATAAGCCCTCAAAAGATTTGAGCAATATGGTACACACAAAAAGGAACCTGTACATTTGCCTTATAGTGACTTCATGCCATAGTGCAAGCTCTTTTTATATATCATTCACTACATGGGCACTGTTGGACAGCCAAATTGCCCATCCAAGCACTGTGGACAGCCTATTGCAGCTGAATTATTAATGCCTTAAGAGACATCTCAGGATTAGAGTCCTCTCAATTAACATTAAGTCTCTATATGTTAAATGTTCAGTATTTAATTCTAAACTGTTGCTCCCTTCCAAGCCCTTCTCTGTTAACGTTTTGGTGAAGCCATCACATTCATGCAGGCTGTCTTGCACCAGGATGGAAGGCTGATCCAGAATAAAACTAATTACATTTTCTGTTGAGTTAGTTTTAACTCAAAAGGTTTCTTGAACTAGCCTATATGGTTGTCACAGGAATTCCTGTGGCATTACTTACTAAAATATGGCATGGGAGGTCAGGAATGAGCAGGCAGATGGGCAGAGGGAGGGTGAGACCACGTTTTTGGCAGTGGTGTAATTTATGCTTCAATAGGATGGGAAGCAATGGCCAACAAAATACACGTATCTGTGCCGATAAAGTCTAAGTGCTCTGCAACCTGCAGAGAAAGTGAGGGACTGTGTTGCACCCACAAGCACAAATATTTGTATAATGTTCAATGGAAAAGTTTAACTGAAGAGCAAACAAAAAAGCTGTGTTACACTGAAGAACAGGGGGTTTTTGTGTGTGCCCGGTCATCCCACCCTCCTCACCGTGAGCATCGAGTCACCAGAAAAAGATGATCTTCCATTCCTCTGTGCTCCGAGAGGCCAAAGCAGTAGGAGCTGAGGGACTGGGTCTATATCACTTGTATAAAACCAGAATTATTTGCTAAATTCAATTACTCATGTGTCAGTTGTTAGAAGGCAGGGAGAAAGCACAGGAGTCAACATTGCTTAATTGGAAGGCAAACAAGATGTAGTGAAGAGTGAGGGAGAGGCTAGATTTGCGATTTTTTTGTTCTCTGCTAAGTGCTTTTCTATAGATTTTTTATAGGCCTTAGGCAGATGATTTATCTAACTTCAGCTGTTGACAAGGTGAGCATCTAGTGATGTAAGTTCCTTTAACAGCTACTGGATGTAATAGAGTGCAATTTGTCCCAAGTATCTTATACGCTTATTTTAACACGGGAAGATTTGCCCATTGGAAGTGATGACTTCTTTCTTCATTGTTAGAGATGATAACTTTGTTAACATGTTTAACTTTTTGATGACTAGAGGTAAGAGAGATAAACTGATTGTTGACATCCAAGTTTCTTCATTGGTAAAAAAGGCATTTCAGGGAATGTAACAAAACTGCGTTCTTAAGGATTTCTATCCCCTCACTGATATTCTGCCCAATCTCCTATGATACTTCCATTAGGAAAGAGCCAGTCTGTGGTGGGTTAGTCCAGGTTATTTCCATGCTGAATGGTGTGGCTGTATGAGTAGGCAAGGCAGTACCTACATTCTGATTAGCTACATGGTTGCTACTAAATATATGTATAATGAGTGAATTCAACCTGTCCATCTTGCTTTGGGCATGGGTTTGTACCTTTTTCCTCTGCTCAGCTACTGATTTTTATGAATCTTGTAAGGACTTTATTATCCCTGAGACTCCCAGCCCTGTTTCAGTTGAAATTCTCTCGAAGTTTCCAGCATTATTGAGGAAGGAACCTCCAAAGAAATGGGAAAACAGCTAAAAAGCAAAAACTTTATTTTTTCAGCAAATTATGCTGATAATGCACTCTGTTCTTTTGAAAGAAGAGGAGAGGAGAGGAGAGGAGAGGAGAGGAGAGGAGAGGAGAGGAGAGGAGAGGAGAGGAGAGGAGAGGAGAGGAGAGGAGAGGAGAGGAGAGGAGAGGAGAGGAGAGGAGAGGAGAGGAGAGGAGAAGGGAGGGGAGACAATCTGGAGTGTATTTCCAAGTCAGTTTTGTCTTATCTGGAAACACACCTTAAACATAAATAAATGCTTACTGTTCATATAAGGCAGACTTAAGGTTGTTTAGGTGGTATGATATAACATGCTATATATTAACAGATTATACTTAGAGTTTAACCCTAAAACTCCTAAGGTCGTTAGGTTGATATTATTTGAGGGGGATTTTTTTCTGTAATAAATATAGTATTGCTGTGATGTCTTTCATATAAAAATACTTCATTGCATTTTGGCCTGAACAAGGTTTTTGTGAGTCTCATTCTGTCTCAAGTCAGAAAATGAGGCATTTGAAATGGTACCATCACCATGTTTCTCAACATGAAAAAAGGCCATGGACTTCAGCTGAAATAAAGGAGATTTGAATTCAAGACCAGGAAATCTTTCTAAAAAAAGCATATTGAAATACCAAAACTAATTGTCTGGAGAGGAGCACATGGGTTCTGTCACTAGAGGTTTGTAGGAACAGAGAGATAGATATGGTGGCAAGGGCTTAACAGACTTGGCCTTCATTTGGTGATGACCATGGGATTTCTGAGGGTCCCTTCTGACCTCATTTTCTAGGAACAGGATTTGATATGTCTTGGGGGAAAAAAAGAAGTCCTGGCCAACACAAGATGGTAATATCTCCAAGTCAACAAACTGTAGTGTAGGATGCATATTTCCAAAGTCACATGACAGGCTTTTTGCATAAGGATATTAAGAAGAAGAATTAAAATAATTGTGATTTTCAGTCTTTTGGAAATGACATAAAAGACCTTCTATGGATGTCTTAGTAGGACTTTTTTTCCTTTGGCTAAATTCTAGTTTGTTCTTATCAGGGGTGTTTTCTCGTGCTGAGACTTAAGGGAATCTCAGCTGGCACCAGACACCAAATTTCAGTCACCAGAGTTGTGCTCCAGGGGTCTGTGTTGAACAGGCTACTCCAACCTGCCTCCCCATGTGGACAAGTCCCAAGAAACATGAGAAAATGCCAAGTTTTTGAAAACTCAACCATGGTTGTTGAAAAGAGACGAAAGCACAGACCAGAGGTAGCCCATAGAAAGGGTGGTATATACCAAACTTCAAGCCTGGTTTAGACCTTCGAACGTGAGTCTCCTTTGAGGTTTGTTTTGTTCATTTTATGAGAAAAGCATCAGCAGAGATTTAGAGATGAACCCATCAGAGAACCTGGCACGTGACTTTATTGCAGCAACCCTTGTCCCCTCTCACCCCACTCGTATGTCACGTGCACCTCTTGTGTAATGACAACGGTTAAGGATAATGCTGTGGAGGCCAAACATTGAAAGCTGATAAAAAGAAACTGCTTTTCCATCCACCTTGGTTCATTGAGTTCAAATGTGGGAGAATTCATAGATAAGCATGTCTTGGTCTGGATTTCAAGGAACCTTCACTGGTGAGGTCATTTGGAAATACATGGGCTCGCACTGAGGGCAAAATGTAATCTGGAGTGAAACGACCCATGTTTTAGGGAAAGAAATCATTCTTCCTCCCTCTGTGCTTAAGCCACCTTTCTAGGCAGTTAAGGGGTTGGATTTTCTGAGGGATATCATGCCAGAGCTGCCCAAATGCAAGGACTGTTGCTCCTTCTCTGAAGTGAGTGATGTGGGCGGCTACTTGAACCATTAGCTACGTGGTCAGTTTACCTCAGAGCGGTCCTTTATCATACATCAGCTGAATGGAGTGTGGTTGGTGTCCATGCTCTTTGCCTATGCCAAGTGCAAATGGATATTAGCTAGCATAGCTTGTGCTAAAACTAAGCTGATTTGCATCCTCTGGCATCCGGGGGGGGGGATGAAAGAACATGCCTAGGTGGTTACTACCTTCAGTAGCACCACCAAGAGTCTCACCATAACTTGTCAGTCTGTGATAGTTTGTGAGTCCTCAGCAACACCAAGTATCAGTCAGGTGAGTCATGTACCCTGATCAGATCCCACAGATCCTGTGTCTGAAGTGAAATGCCAAATTTGCTTGCAATGAGTTGAAGGATAGAGTTGCACAAAATGTTTAGGGGCATGACTCCTGCGTTCACTGAGAAGCACCCCTGCCCCTGTTCTGGGAATTGCACGATAAGTTTGCAAATTAATCTGTGCACTGCCATATGTAATCTGCAAGTTTTCCTTACGGTTGCTCTTTCCTCCAATACTGGCAGTATTTTTTTCAGCTCCTGCCACAAACTATCCTCCTTGCTGTCATGTCATAACATGTCTTAGCTCTAAGGCAAAGAGCCATACCTGCAGGTTGCAATTTCAGGTGATATACCAACAAGTTGGTCGACCTATATGATGAAGCATGTGTTTCTGTCTGGCCAGCATCTGAAGTGTTGTGACTACTGCCAAGCCTGCTGTAGCTGGAAAGCTGTTACAATATTATGACAAGCAGTTTTCAAATCCCAAGGTGCTTGTGAAATGCTAGGAAGTTTATGGCCCACAGTGTCCCCTTCCCTGCTGAGGAGGATGAAAAAGAAAGAGCACAGTTGCCTTACCAGAAAAGAATGAATAGATGGTCTGTTATTAGCTAACGGTCCCAAAAGCAAGAAGCAGATAAGAGTCAGCAAACTCCTACCATGAGTTTGGTACAGGCTAATGCCCCAGGGATTTTTTTTCTCTCTTTAAACAGAAATTAATCACGCAGAACTGAAATACTTTCCTCCGTGCTCCTACTCCGATTGCACACACAAGTGAGAAAAAACCCAAAGGTTTCGTGGAAGTCCATTAAAGGGGAGTGGAGGAAGTCTCTCTTTAAAAGCTTTTAATAGTAGAGTGCTTTTCTATTTTCTTGTCATTTGCAAAGAGCTCTGTCTCTGCCACTTGTGTCCTGAGGCAGGAGGTTTAGTGATGGCTGTAGGATCCCAACAGCCCACAGGAGGGATGAGCCAGTTGCAGTGGCTCAGCTCCAGGTCCCCTTTGGAGGAGAGTAGTGACAATTGCAAGGGCCTGGTGGGTCTCAAAATGTGCAGATTTACTGAGGAAGCTGGGAAGGACAACTGCCTCCTTCTTCCTTTACCTTTGATAAGGGCATGAAGAATTCTGGGTGCGAGCTAATGTACGGGTGAATACAACAGCTGCAAATCAGGGGGAGGAGGACTGTCTCTCCTGGAGCACTTGGAGGGTGGGATAGAGGTGGTGGGGACTGAAGACACAAGGTCAGCTTAGCCCTGCTCTCAGCTCCTTGCTCCATGTTTCCCACTAACCCTGCTTTCTGTGTTACTTAAGAACATGGTCCTCCCTGCTTAAAGTCTCTACAGGATCTATACTTCAAACCTCTTTCTCGAAGATGTGTCAGTGGCAAGTGCTTTGCCATTCACAGACATCAGGACAAACTTCCTCAGTACCTTTTTTGGGTTTTGTTTTGTTTAATGTAAAATTCAGGCTGTTATAGAAAGTGATCTCAGATGCTTTGACATGAGACTTAGAGGTCAGCTGTTGGAGCTGAACTGTGATCTGTTAATTGTAATAAGCTGTTACTCTGCTGGCAGATATGCCTTGCACAATGTCAAGCACATTGTGGACTCATAAAGAATGCACTCCAACCAACTGTGATAATAAAATATCTTGCCACGTTTGGGAAGGCTATATAACATACTTTATTCTTTTAATTAACATCACCCTTCCCAACAAACCCCAAACCATTGGAATTGCTGTAGCATAGCCCGACTTTTGGAAATCTACTCTAAAATGTATGCCAACACCCTGGAGGCAATAAATCCAGAAATTCAAAGAAGAAAATATTTATATCAACATTTTAGCATCACAGAAAGGGAAATTTCCCCTGTCATGTTCACTAGTGAGTTGAAGTCCATCTGGAGGGCTTCTGTTATTTCAAATCTTCTAAACAGCTCCTCCTCTGTTACACTAATTGCATTAATTGTAGGCTGATTTTAAAAATAAACTGTAGAAAGAGAGCATGAAGCAATGCTCAATTCAGAAGTGTTTCCCACTCTTTCTAAACACAGTGGAGGCAGGCCGTGTAAGAATGAGGACCCTGGCTCTGTCGGAGTTTTCTGGATGTCTTTGATGAGCTCCCCTCTTTTCACCCACCAGACACTCTGCAGAGCCTGAGCTTAGTTAGCTCCATCCAGACTTCCTTACGTGCCCTCCTGCTCATCCTGGTGTCCTATTGCACGCTTGCTATGGGCACAGTTTTCACAGAATCACAGAATCACTAAGGTTGGAAAAGACCTGTAAGACCATCAAGTCCAACCATCAACCCAACCCCACCATGCCCACTAAACCATGTCCCACAGTGCCACATCCACACGTTCCTTGAACACCTCCAGGGATGGTGACTCCACCACTTCCCTGGGCAGCTTATTCCAGTGTTTCACCACTCTCTCAGTAAAGAAATTTTTCCTAATATCCAGCCTAAACCTCCCCTGGTGCAACTTGTCCTGTTGCTAGTCACTTGGGACAAAAGACCAAGACCCACCTCTCTGCAACCTCCTTTCAGGTAATTGTCACGGGCTACCAAAAACCGCATGGATTTAAAAAAAGATTATTGTTAATGTTACTCTATTCAGAGTTTTAACAGCCTTATCAAAACCCAAGCAGTTATTTTACACTGTTATAATGATTCTAACACAGTCAAAATTATTTAATTGTTGCTAATTCCTATTTATAATGCAATTATGATTACATTATTATATACGAACCTCCTACTATTTAATCATTTTTCTGGCCTTATAGTCACCCTTTCCATGTGCCATTACAGCAAGCTGTCAGCATGTTGAGGTCTTTACTGGGAGGAGTGCAATGTTGACTGTGCGGGTTTCTTCTCCCCACGCTGTGGTTCCGCTAAGTGTTGCCTTTTATATATTTCCAGAAGTATATTGATAAGGCTTTTTCTGGTAGCCCTAAAAAAATGTGTACAGAATGATTGTTAGCATTCATTTCTACTTGCATGTATATGGAATTGTTTCTTTTAGAGTAAAGCCCCACAGATGCACAAATCTAAGCAAACTTTAGGTTAAAAAACACCTTGAAAATAGATGATTTACTAAAAAAAACCTCAGACCACATGGTAGGTAATGAACACCTGATAAGTGGGTCATTTTCCCATTCTGTTTAGGCCAAGTTAGACAAGGGTCATTTGAACCTAAAGCAAGTTGCAAGAACAGCAAAACTGTCTTAAATAATTTTTCAAGTACAAGTGAAATGAAGACCAAAATGCATTCAAATCCAGAGAAGTCCAGAAAAGGCCTGAGAAGTCCAGAGTAATGTGTTCCGTTGTTTTCGACGACAATTAAATGTTGCACATACCTTCAAGAAGACAAATTTTCCCATGAATGACCGTGTCTTTGAAAGGGGTCCCAGTAGCAAAGCCATCTGTTCCCAAGATTGTTCTAAAGGCTTTATTCTGGTTCTGTTCTAACTTTTACATATATAAAATCAGAGTCAGTAGACTGATCACAGTGCACGCATGCTCCAGAATAATGTCTCAAAAGAGACACGAGCTGGAAAGTGCATACAGCTACTGAATCAAGAGGACAGGGGTTTGCTGAGTTGTTGTCAGCAGAGGATTGTGTCAGGCCCATTTGGAGGAGATGCTAAGCTACATCCACTTTCCCATTACCTCCAGTGAGAGCTAAGCACGCTCA
The DNA here is from genome assembly GCF_030936135.1 of Gavia stellata. NCBI lineage: Eukaryota > Metazoa > Chordata > Aves > Gaviiformes > Gaviidae > Gavia > Gavia stellata. The sequence goes on from NC_082599.1 coordinate 1,947,883, forward strand.
ATACCCTGCAGAATTAGATCTAGTGCATTTTGCATTTATTTCCTCCAGGTAGGATGTACTCAGCACAGTCCATTTCGGTCTCAGCACCATGCCTCGTTTCTTCCAGGATAATCTAGGATTTGTTTCATCAACAACTTTTGTTCTTCCTTTCGTGACCAGATGTGTACGCCCTTTTCTCTATACTGTTGAAGCTGGAATTGAAATCTGGGGGAATCACAGACAACTTTTTGCTGGAGAAACTTCAAGGAATTGCTCTGTTTTTAGAAAGCAAGAATGACAATTACTTCAACCATATGCAAAGTTGTTTTTTTAGAAATGGATTACCCAGAGGAGAAGACTGAGAGAGATGAGCAGAGATGGAGAAGAAAAAGAAAGAGATCCTGTGCAGATCCTTGGCTCATCTGCAAGCTCAGTGAAGACCTAAGTGCACCCACGAAATCTAAGCCTTAACTGAAAGGCAATGGGATCTCCTGGGCAGCTAGAAGAGAAAGGTAAAAAGCTTGAGGAAAATTGGGACTCCAAATACTTCAAAGTATTGGGAGCCTCACTAATTTCATTTTTCTTTGAGTATTTGGTTCACTGGAGGATCACAACCTACACTGACTCCAGCGAGCAGAATTATTCCTTCTAGGGCAGGCGGCAGCAGGTTTGGACTGGTGGCTTGGGACAGGTGAGCTGCAAGAGGTGCATTCCTCAACGCGCTTTGAGGATATTAAGTTGCAAGGAGAGGACCAAGCTTTGCCGTAAACTGCTCAGAAAAAGAAAATGAGAGATAAGACTGAAATTTAGAAACTGATGTTTAAGGGCAGATGCAAAGAACCTCATAGCTTACCTCATTCCAGTTTTCTCTTCTGAATGTTGAGCAAACCCACACTTTTCAGTCAGGCTGACCCTTTGATTATTTGCTGGAGTGCGTCCAGAGAAGGGCGACGAAGCTGGTGAGGGGTCTGGAGCAGAAGTCTGATGAGGAGCGGCTGAGGGAACTGGGGTTGTTCCGTCTGGAGAAGAGGAGGCTGCAGGGAGACCTCATCGCTCTCTACAACTACCTGAAAGGAGGCTGCAGAGAGGTGGGTGTTGGTCTCTTCTCCCAAGTGACAAGTGACAGGACAAGAGGAAACAGCCTCAAGTTGTGCCAGGGGAGGTTTAGGCTGGATATTAGGAAAAATTTCTTTACAGAGAGAGTGGTGAAGCACTGGAACAGGCTGCCCAGGGAGGTGGTGGAGTCACCATCACTGGAGGTGTTCAAGGAACGTGTGGATGTGGCATTGCGGGACATGGTTTAGTGGGCATGGTGGTGTTGGGTTGATGGTTGGACTTGATGATCTTACAGGTCTTTTCCAACCTTAGTGATTCTGTGATTGTGTCATTATCTTCTTTCTCCTATCTTTCCACATGTTCCTTGAACTGCATAGCCTGAAACTCTACATGACAATTCAGCTGAGGTGTGAGCTGGTTCCCCCAGCCAAGGCAGATCTCAGTGCTGTCTTGCATGCCAGAAGAAAAATGCCACAAAGTCTGGGCAGACTGAAGCTAGAATTGCAGCTATCTAGCGATGTACAAGTTTTCTTTCTGAGGTGGTCAAATCAGCACTGAATTCATCGTCCTGCACAGTTTCTGGCATCTCTTGGAAGAAAGTTGTGCTCTAACCAAAATGACTGAATATGTTAAAACTTCTCGAATATCCATCTGCTGCAATAGTAAGGCATATATACATCATGCAACATTGGTTTTGCCTTATATAGCTTGCAGAAAATGGGAATAAGGAAGTATTCTCAGCATTTGGCAGCAGCCAAGCTATTACAAGAACATGGACCATGAATGGAAGGGAACTGAATTGAGGTAATGCCACTTTAAATGATCCTGTAGTAGAGAGATGGAAACACAAGATATTTCAAAAAGGGAAGCCTTCTTAGCTGAAGATTTCTGCAGCAGGAGTTACAAATCATGGTAGTTGAAGCGGTCACATTTGACAATGACTGGGAAATAAAGCTTAAATACAGAAGTAGGAGATATTCTAACTAGAGCAGTTCAAAACTTGATACCTCCATTTCAAGACAAAATAAGAAACACCAAAAACAAACCGGATCTGGTTCAGTTGTAACAAAGATTACCATTTTCTTTGTAAATGAAGATCCTGAAAAAACGGTTTCACAGTAATTGGAAACATTTAGTGGGACTGAAATGAACACAAAGTTCACTTCAGAACTTGCCATGGATAGACTGGGCGCTTAACTTTTAGCTTGCTCACAGGAAGGCACAAAAAATCCCATATTTATCTGCACTGGATAAAGAGATGACCGGAGATTTTCAAGGGAAGTGTGATCAACTTTCACTGCTGCAGCTTTTCTTAACTGTAGGTGTGGTTGCCACCTGATTTAAAGAAGGAGGTGAAGATCACAGAATCACAGAATCACTAAGGTTGGAAAAGACCTGTAAGATCATCAGGTCAACCATCAACCAAAACCAACCACCACCATGCCCATTAAACCATGTCCCACAATGCCATGTCCACACGTTCCTTGAACACCTCCAGGGATGGTGACTCCACCACTTCCCCGGGCAGTTTATTCCAGTGTGTCACCACTCTCTCAGCAAAGAAATTTTTCCTAATATCCAGTCTGAATCTCCCCTGGTGCAACTTGAGGCCATTTCCTCTTGTCCTGTCACTCATCACTTGGGACAAGAGGCCAACACCCACCTCACCACAACCTCCTTTCAGGTAGTTGTAGAGAGTGATAAGGTCTCCCCTCAGCCTCCTCTTCTCCAGACTGAACAACCCCAGTTCCCTCAAAGATGCAACCATACTGTCCTGTCCTCATCACATGATGCTGGGAAGTGCCCTTAGGATTCCTGTACTTCCATCTACAAAAATCTTTGCAGAAATGTGTATGTATGCATCATCCAGCACGCTTGCAGGGAGGCTGTTGCATCTAAGATGTGTTGAATCTCCTGTACATGTGGATCAGCTGCACAGGACCAGTACCCGTGGTCCCGCAGACTGAACATCCAGCCACTGTTGCTGAATATTCAGAAGCCACAAGCAAATGCACTTTTCCAGAATGAGCAAATTGTGGCATAGAGAAGTAGAATGGAAGTGGATCAAACCTCTCTAAACCACCCTGATTAACTCACATCTGAAAGCAAGACCAGTTCTTCTGAAGACCCTCTCTTGGCATAATCTGACCTAGAGAAGCACTGCCACCCTTAAAAAAGAATCTGACATATTAATTGATGTAGTGTTTTATTTTATGTTTGCCTTTTCACAGATGAACTGTGGTTCAGTTCTCTTTCACAGCTAAAGTTTAACTATCCTTGCAGTAAAGGAGCTTTTTTTTTTTTTTTTTTTTTAAATCTTGTTGGAAGGAATTGGGGGTGGTGGAACGTAGTTTAAAAATTAATAGAGGTATTTTTTTTTCTTAATTGAACTATAAATGCTATTTTAATGGGTATCCAGTAAAGTGAAAACCTAGTCAGGAATTCATCTAGAAGACTGAGAACCAGCCACAGGATCACAAAATGGTCCATTCTCAGAATAAGTATGAAATACAACTCGTGTTTCCTGTGGGTGGTGGTTTCATAATGCATAAAGCTACCAACAGTTTTGCCCTTCCTCCAATTTCTCATTACTTGCTATTACATTTTAAAATGTAATAATTTTAAAATGTAATAGTGAGAAGAGAATCTTTGAAGCAGAACATTCATAGTAATAAGCTTGCCCCTTCTCTCGGCTCAGTTATTTGAGCATGAGTCCATCCGTTTACATGTTCTGGTGGAGGTTTTAAGTTGTTTCTTTTTTTTCCCCCTTTTCTTATATCTTCATAAAGTAGACATCTGGCATAGGTCAGATAAATCACATCTAGAAGTGCTGTTTCCCACCACTGACCATATATAAAGCTGTAACAGTGACCCTTGAACGTGGTGCATGAATGTGGAGCTGAATCCCAGCATCACTGTCTGAAGTGAGATGTGGTGAATCTTAGCTATTGATTTGGACAAATCTTACTTAGTCTTTGACTTGCAGCTGTTCTGATATAACTTTTCAGCTGATATAAGCTGCTCTTTGCTGTCTGTAGCATACAGACACATCGGATCTTCCTGTACCTTGAGCCTACCGTTTAGATGCATCCCAGGTTCTCTTGCAGGGATTCACAACAGTGTCCTTTAAAGCATCAGGTTTGTCTTCCCTTTTGGGTGTGTTTCTACTCCGGGACAATACAGACAGGGGGTAAAGTAGAGAAGGACTGTAAGCAGGGAACTCTAAGCAGGCTGCTATCAAGATTTTTGCATGTCTGGGAAAAATTGAAATTCGTAACAAAAGAGGAATAGGATGCAGCTGAGGCTGTGGTAATATCACAAACTGGCTTTCACAAGAGTCCTCTGTGGTAGGCTGATTGGCAGGTAGCATACGTGGGCAGGTACATGGATTTGTGCACTCCTGCTTTCAATTCTATCAGCAAAAACATGCCCAAAATGGAAACAGAGAGAAGACAGAACCTCAAAGATGGTTACCTGTCATGGTCCCCTAGAACTGAGGAGATTGCCTTGTTATTTCAATGACAGTTTGAAAGCTTCAAACACTGCAGAAGATTTTGACCTGTGCCTTTTTTCTGGCTGTGTCTGTACAAGGTAGATAAAGTTGATCAAAGACAAAAGGGACTTGGTAAGCGACACAAAGGGATCCACAGGCATGACAGGGATTTACATTTGGGTCTGCTGAGCTGGAGGCTGAACTCTTCTGCAGGGAGCAAGAATGTGCTTAACGACACATGAATATGTGCTGTTCTTCAGTCCTGTTGGTAAAACAAGATGTGAAGCAGCTGGCAGAGATTGACCAAAATCTAGTTTGCCTGATGACTAAACACAAGATTTGTTTAACCAAATTCAAATAACATGGATGTTATTTTTGATTTATAGATCTTCAGAAGTCTTATCCAAACAAAATAATGTCTGTCTCACTCCCATATGTCAGCCAAATGCTCTCAAGACCCTGTTTAAGATGTAGGAAGTTATTCATTGGTCACATTGTGACTCAGTATCACCTAGACTGGAACCAAACTGCTCCAGTCACTCAAAATTGCCTTCTGATTTCCAGCCTAAGTTTATGCTGGGTCAATCTTTAACCACTCTTCCTGTGCCAATAATGACTTTCAGCATAAATGAATAACTCCTTTCCTGGTGGGAGTTCTCTCATGTATTTATATTCCCACTCAACGTTCATTTTGCTGGACTAAGCATGATATGTTGGCACACCCTTTGTTTTGCTCTTGTGTCCTTGTCTCCTGGTTGTGCACACAGTTTGCGTGCTGTTTTGCTCTAGGGTGACTAACCAGTTCTTTTGGCTGGGACACTATATCCTAAGATTCAAACCATGCCCCTTGGTATGGAAAGAACAGGGCAATTGTTAGTATGCACTCAAAGATAATATATTCATAGCGTTAATCACCCCTGACAAAACAGGCCATCACTGCCCACGATCATCCCAGGAGTTTTTTCATGTAGCTATTTTTATATCTTTTCGTGCTTCTTGATCATGGCATTGGTAGAACTGGGAAAGTACATAGGGCAAGAGGTTCATAACTACAGCTGTCCAAGCAGTTGTTTATCCAGATCTAGCTGGAGAAACTTTCTTAAAAGTCAGTGCAGGGAGAAGGTGCTTCTCAAGGGTATTCATCCTGTCCTAAGATAGGTGTTTAAGACAGCTCAAGTGAATTGCTTGGTAGAGACCTTTCTTTCTCCACTGGTGCTAAGGGGTGGCTACACAGTTGAGACTACAGGTGGGATTAATTTCATCCAATTTCAGACATATACAGTGTCACTCCATCTGAGCTAATGACTAATGACTAAGGCTTTTTTTATAGTCTGTAGGGAGAAGTAGGAATTTGCAGGATTAAGAATAGGAATTTGTAGGATGTGTAGGAATCTGATCCATTTTTTCGGATTTCTTCTGTGTCTTTGAGAAGCCTATTTCTGTCTATGGACTATGAAAGGTATAGGAAAAATGAATCGCTCAAGTGGAACTATTGGTATGAATTACATATCTACATTCAGAAAAATAATTCCTGAAATCTCATCAAGAGGAAGGAAAATAGCTGCAGGTGAGGGACAGAGCATGTTTCTCTGCTTTATTACAGCTTCCAAGTCTCTTGCAATCACAACATGATTGCTTTTGCCTACGTTCTTGGAGCAGCTCTGTGGAACATCTCCTGCTGTTTTCCTTGAGCTGTGCTCCACCAACCAATCCTGACTGGCCCATAGCATTGCAGTGTTAATGAGGCAATATGATGTCAGAGGGAGAAAGGAAATAAGAGTGTCCTTTAGTAGGAATGCATGTTGAAAGAGATTCCATGAAAAGATAATCCCCACTCCCCGTAGCTGCCCAGAGCTAAAAGCCATTTCTTACTGTATGAACATAGGTGTCTCCATTCACCCAACAAATGTTCCTGGCAGGTTATCCAATGCAAAGGACTTACATGCTAGGAAAAAATATATTCTGCAAGGTTGGTTTGTCCCATCTCTTGGTGGGTGACTATCATCCACCTAGCCTGGGAAAGCTACAGAAGATATGAAGTTGCTCAACTGGATTGCTTTTTTAGTAGGATGTATCAACTGAGATTCATCTTGCCTTATTTTATCTCAATTCAAGCTGCTTATGGTCTGAATTGCACATTTCTCTGTGTTTTTACTTGTCTCGTCATACGTGGTTGTTTCTCAAGCATGGTCTCACACCTTGGCATTAATTGTCCAGCACAACTATGTTGAGGTTGCAGTCCTGCTGCACCAAACTTGGGAAAACCTGGCTCAAAGCCAGCCAAATCCCCCAAGCCAAGGGCTGCAAGGTGCACACTTCCTGGTATTTCTAAGTATTTCAATAATTCCTAGGAGTCCTAGGGAAAAATCAGGACTCTGCTGTGAATTATGATGTCAGTGAGTGTGCATACACACAGAGAGATCTATTTACCTAAGGTAGATATGCAGGCATTAGATACTTAATTCCAAGTTCATCACCTTGGCTTCCTTCATGATGAAAAAAGGGAAATAGGCATTTTAACAAGATGATTAACTTGACCTGTCTTAGATTACTCTCTTAAGACTGAACAACTTGTCTTTTAGACTTTTGATCTTAAGAGAGATTAAGCCTACCTTAATTGTTTAATCTAAATGAAACATCTAAGCTCTCCTGCTAGGACAGGGAGTATAGCATGAACCCCTGGTAGGAAATTCATGCTATTTTAAGAGCGAGAGCTAAGGCAGGTAGGATAAAACATAAGAAACTAATGGTTTCTTTTTCTACTGTTTTAGAAAGAGACCATTCAACAAGGTAGGGTAGACCTTAAACTTTTATATGGCTAAGACTGGATGAAAGGATAGCTTCCCAGCTTGTCTGTGGTCGCTGGCTAGAATGTCATACTATCTCTTTCTAAATGGTGCATGAAGGTACATGCCATTGAACTATTCCAGATGGTGCATGTGACAGTCCCTTAAAACAATGTGAGATACAGATACATCATGGACAGAGAGAAAACTGTTGTCCTTTGGTACATCGGTTCCATTTCTTGTAATCCCGGAGTACAAGAAGAACCTTCTGTACTTTACCTCAGCAACATGGGCTGGAATGTTGTAAATAACTCCAGTACGTCAGTCCCTCCTCCCTTTCAGAAAAGCTGAGATACTTTCTGGCTCTGAGTCACTATTAACTGGTACATAAAATGTCCCAAGGGCCCTGAAGGCAACTGCAACATCATGACATGAGTCCTACAACTAGGTTCTCTCCCCTCCAGTTGGGGTGGCTTACCTGTATACATACATACAAATGTACACTGGGAACAGCTCTTAGCCCATGCTATTCTCCTAGTTGTGCATGGGCCAGGAACTGTTTCCAAAAGGCAGTTTGGAAGCAGAAATCCCTTTTTGGGGGAGTAACAGAGCTTAAGAATATTCACACAGAACCCTTACTGCCAGTTGGCCTCCGAGCACGGTCCGTGCGTATTTAACTTACTACCATAGAGACAGCAAGCGAGTGCAGAGCTCTGCAGGAGCTGAGAGACACTTCTCCACCCAGAGGCTGTTCGCTGGTGGTATCTGGGCTTCTGTGGTTCCTGGAAAAAATGACTGGCCACGTTCTTCTTTTGTGCAAGGCAGTGCCTTCTGATGATTCCTGCTGAGGTGCTCAGAAAGAAGTCATTGTCTAAAATAAAAATAAAAATGGTGGCAAGGTGCCCTTCCATAAAAAGGAAATAAAGCACGACTTTGGCTTACCAGTGAATACCACCCTGATTTCAGCAGTGAGTGACAGCTGAGGCAGGCATGGGTTGCAACTGAAAAAGGCTATATCTGAGCTGTAAAGGCATGGACCAACCACATTCTTTAGCACTGAAGGAAAAATGAATGATGGGATGTTGCTGGGGGATAGAGCAGCAAGTCAGACTGCAAGGACTGCACATGCAGCGATAGCTTCCCACAGTAATTTTTGATACAAGGCTGTTTTCCGGTTGCTGACTAAAACTATCTTGTTTAGATAACACTGACCTTCATGCTGCAAACAGCTGGTGGTTTCGTGGCTTCCAAGAGGGAAAGGCTTGGGAGTCGACGTCCTGTTGGACTTACTAAAAAAGTCATGATGGAAAAGAGGTATTGGAGGCAGGGAGATGGTTTCAGCATGCAGTCTCATGATGCAAGGGCTTGCTTCTTACTGAAGAAAAAATGATCCCACCCTTTCTCCTCTTCTTAATGAAGTGCTCTCACTCTTCTGTCTTCTACCTTCACCAGTCCAGGCAATGCTGTATAGTGAGATGGACCAAGTTAGTTGGTTAGTTTTCAGCCAGAGTAATCCCCTGATCTGGCTCACTGTATTGTCATACCGATGGCACAAGAAGGGGAGAGAGGACCACTCCTTTTGGCAGCAATGTGGACTTCAAATTTTTGTCAGACTGCAATCTTAGAATAATGGAAATAAATGTCTTTCTGTTTTCAAAAATAGATGGAGGCCAAGAGCCAGGGCCAAAGGGTAAGATCTCTGCAAGACTGCTTTAAAGACAAGGCAAAATGCATCCAATGGGCTCAGAGTGGAGAGACCTCCCCAGAAAAGACAGGAAGAAAGTCTGCAGTATGACAGATGTGTAACTGAATGGCAGAATGTTATGGAAAGCAACTTCATAAATGGTATTAAAAAGGGATTAGAGAAACTCCTGGAACATAAATCCGGTGACTTAGACAGTCCTAAGCTCCTGACCTCCAAAAACTGGTAGGATACAGCCATGGGAAATGCAGCTCTAGTCTCATCTTGTTTCTTTTACATTTTCCTCACTGCCCACTGACAGAGGAAGGATAATGAACTCAATCACTTGCCTTGACCGGATTTTCCTAATTTCAGTTTGCAGACCTGTAACAAACAGTAGAATCGAGGAACAAACATGTTTTGCCTGGTGTGTTCTGACAGGCACGAAGTTTGGCACTTGCACTTCAGAACACAGGGTTTGTGTCAATGGGATCACTTTGCAGACACATTGAGGCTGTTTGAAATCACAGCCTGCTTGCACTCCCTTTTTCCCTCTTGCCCCACCTCCCTTAAGAGTGAGCGCTAACCAACTTATTATGCTGCCAAAACAAAAACCAGTCCATTTTCAAGCAGGTCATGTTTACTGCACTCGATGTGAAGAGCAGTGCAATGTGCATGCAGGCATTGAGGCCATAGAAAAGTTATCAGTGAGTCCCTTCTTGAATACGGAGATTTCTGAGCTTTCTCCATCCGCAAAATATCTCCAAGGAATGCAGAAGAAGCCAGTACTGTGGGAGAGATGTTTCTTCTGCAGCACTTAGTGTCCTCAACCTGTATTTTCTACCTGCAGGTCATATAATAGACTCATAGGATAGGCATTGCACTGATTTGGCTTCGCGCTGAGTATCATCAGGAAAAGACAAAGTATTAGAAGTTCATTGAGTTTGCTTCCTTTTTGGGCACTTAAAAAAAGATGTTACTATGGTGGGAGACTCATTTAAAGTTAACCTGAGGTCAAGCTGTATCTTGCTGCATCTGCAATTGTAAACATGCCTAGCTTAAACCAAGAGACTTTGTCGAGTTTGTCCTGGCTTCCTGTGGATAGTGGGAACAGAGGTTATGAGAGTGAGGGAAGCTGTGTAAAAAGTCAACGCATGTTAGTTCTTGTTTGTGCTCATAATGGTGTCCAAATCAGGAATATATGTTAGTCCTGTGGGTTTACCAACTCAGTCATGCTTATTCTTCCTCAACAGGTTTGGTAGAAAAAGCCCCTGCAGTTTTGCACCTCCAGCTGTGGTCCAAAGAGATTACCTTGCCTAACTTTGTTAAAGTTTGTGTGACCATCTTGCTCAGAAGAAAAACTCCACTTCAACAAAACACTCATTTGATTTCACATCTGTGCTTAGACATCACCAGTTTCTGCTGGACCTCTGCGTGATTCTGTTTATCAAGTCGGTTCTTCTTAGGTTGCGTTATCCCAGAGAGTGAAGAACTATTCTCCAAATACTCCAAACTGGCACAATTTCAGCCTGTTCTGGATTGCGATATGCATAGGTGCAACACCTCACTCCTAAGAATTTACAGGCTGTGGCACAGACAACACTTATGGTCTAAGTGCTTAAGTCTATCTATCTTCTTTACATATATTTGCCTTCAGTTGCTCGATAGCTCAAGCAGTAGGAGGGCCTGTTTGCAGTTTCAAAGACCTTAAGTTCAGTCCTGGATGGTAGTTGTGGTTGTATGGATGTGGTCATGGTTCACTACACAGCTATGACTTAGCCATGATGAAGGATAAAGCCTGGCAGAGGGTCAGGCTGTGGGATAAATACACCCGAACAGCTCAGCAATCCCACTGACCAGAGCATTCACTTTGTCCCCGTCATTTAAGGCCTCCAAAGAATTGTTCCAGGAGCTCAGGAAGGAAAACACTCCTCCGTCTCCGCTAGCTGCCTTGAATGTGGCTCCTACCCACACCACCGTCTCCCCCACTGGTAGGACAAATAAAGTTGTGTTTTCTTAGCTCCAGCCTCCTCACTCCCTGGGAGGATTCATGTGATTTCAAGGTGATTTGCAACAACTTTCATTTTTCATGTTCTGACAGCAGTGGTAAACAGTGGGGGTTTTTTAACCCATGACAGATGTTTGTAGGAGTATTGTAGGTCTGGAAATCTCTGGCCATCTTGGTCTCAGCTTTCCCATCCTGAACTCTCTTTGGAGGTTTTTTCATATGTGATGTATTCAAAGGTAGGAAAGAAAAAATTTTGTTTTAACAAACATATGAATAAGGAGTGTTTGATGAGGTGAAGCATTCAGTGAGAAAGGAATAACCAAAAACATGAAGCTGCTAAGAAATGTCCACAAGATCACAAGACATAGAGTTAGCACATCATGAGAGATTACCAGCATCCTTTGAGGTTTTTTTAACAGATCATGTGCACTTATGTGTGGTCCTAGCCCAGTGTAAATGCACTTTGAACCACCAATGGATAGCCATGAAAAGTGCTAACATTTGAACACATCCCATTGTTGATGATGCTGAGGGTTCACATAAGTGCTCTACCTAAACAAGGACCAAGCATTTGCTGATGATTAGAAGGAGAACAATAATCAGTAATTCAGATTTTTGATGCCAGAGTGAAATTCAGGGTAGAAGTAAAGAAAGCACAATTCAGAAAGAAGGTACAGTGTGTGGCTGAAGAAAATACATGAAAGAAAGTTTTGCTTCACTAAGAAATGTTGTAGGGAGAACTGTCTCTTGTGAAAGTTTAAGAATTTATAGTTCTTCAGTACTTCGGTCAAGAATCAAACAGCCAAAAGTCCACTTACGTTCTTCCGCCTAGTGGCTCTTCCCAGAGGGAAGAGGTTCTTCCCTCTGTTGGCTCTACATCTTCGGAGGTATGTTGGGGCAGACTGAGTCATAGACTTCAGAGGAATTTAGATCACTGGCTTTCTTAGCCTGGTACTGCAGCCTAAGTTATTAAAAGATCTTATGCAGAAAGTCCAAATACGAAATCACTTGGACTGACTGAGCTCTGGAAAACCCTGGCTGCAACATCATCTTTCTTTGTATTTTTGCACTCACTGCTGCCTGAACTCTCACTGCTCAGAAGGTAATGCTTACACAGGCAGCAGAGCAATACGATTCAGTCCTCAGCTGGGGAGGCACTTCCAGGGCACTTGATTACATCCCCTCGTCCCATGGCACAGATGGCCCAACTGCCACCGGTGATGAGTTAGAGCATCATCAAATATCCTTTTCCCAGTGCATGGCAAAATTATCTCCTAGGGAATCATTCCACAACATCAGCACATCTGTAGTGACTCCTTCTCTACAGCCTTCCAGGCCTGCCAGGCTCTACCTGAAGAACTGGACAAGGAAGGAGATACATCCACTCAACCAGTGTATTACAGTGGTGTGGCTTGTTTTGATCCATTCTGCCTCTTAGTACTAACGATAATTGCAGTGGAGATGGCGCACTGACTACCTGCCAACTGGCATACTAGCCTCCCATGGGGTTTTTGCATGTTTGGTGTGCAATGCCTATGCACATATGCTTTCTAGAGCTTGCTAATCCAGAATCACATCTGGGGCACTCTGTTGCCACTGATCTACCTGCACCAGTTAATGTAAAGCTAGTATGGATTCAGCCCCTTAACTACAAGTATGCTTTTTCAGTTGAGCCTTGCCCTTTTCAGAAACGCGTTCTGGTTTTCTGTTGCTGCAGCACTACTCTAGCTAGATTCACTTTTAAGGGCACTTAGTAGCATCTTGGTCTCAAAAAGCAACACCTATGTTTATTTCTACACTCTTCTGTTCCTCATCCAATGTGCAAACACTTTGTGATTGAAAAGTGCCATTATTTGTGAGATGGTTTTCATTTTCAGACAGCACATCTGCCTAAGTGAAATATCATTTGTGCTCCATTCCTGCTCTTAGCTGTGCAGGAAAAAAAGGGAATATTTGTTACAAAACCCAAGCACTTTCTTAAAGAGAAAAGAATGTTTGTGATAGAAGTGTAAATACTATGTCAGATAAAACTGGTCTGGAGAAAAAAAGGGAGACAGATAAACTAGTCGATGCTAAGGGATGAAGAGGGGAAGGGTGGTCCGGTTGGTGAGGTATTGCTCTGGGACCCTGGAAACTGTCAGATTGCTGCAAATGAAGGTATTAATGTGTTTTAAGATATTGCCTCTGCTCCGCTGGGTCAGCACAACTGATTGCATGTACTCTCTGGGTCTGGTCACTGGAAGTGTAAAGTAGTTACTTTAAATCCTCATTATACTGTGGTCTTACTTCTTCTCCAGGTGATCCTTCATCTTCCTTCAGGTCCCATCTGCAGAGTTCATGGGCTGCCCTCAAGGGGTGACTATCTCCCTCTTCTCAGTTTATAAAGCAGTTTTGAACACTGTAGACTGCCCAGAAGGTTTAAAATCGGTGGAACCACTAGATCAATCATCCTAACCCTGCTTCAACACATGACAGAGTTTCTCCTGATGGGTCCTGCACTGAGTCCTGTAACAGCCTTGTGGATGTCGTGCAGAACAGCATCTCATTTTGAGTTGTAAGAGCAACAGACCAAATCCTCTTTTTGATAAAAGGAAAAGGTTAAACTTTTTCACTCCCTCACACTGCAAAACATTTTCTAACTTTTTCTACAGTGCTACTGAGCAGCTTTGTCTTTTCTGTATTATTAGGTGTAGTTTTACTCCTTCTACCCACAAAATTTCAGCTCTTTCAAATAGGCCCTCTCAGACAGGAATCCTCCAGGCTCTTAAACTCCATTATTTACCTCTGTGAACCTCAAAGTCTCCCACTTCTATTATTTGTTTTGCCTTTTTTTCATTTATTTTATATTGATTTTCTGACTCTTTCTGTTTTTACTTTGCCATCTGTCCTTGTAAAATCACACCTTTTTAGATATCTAATAAAAAACTCCCAGAGTTCATGTATATTTTTCATCAGCTTTTCCCCCTCTGAATCCATTTTCCTCATTAATCTTTCCAGGCCAGAGACAAGAGGCCTTTCAGAAGCACCAAGGATATAAATGATAGGTTGAGACACTTCCATTTTCCTATAAGTACTGTTATCAGGCGATGATCACTGACCCCTCAGAAACCACCAAATTCCAGTTCCGTGAGTAATTCATCTTTATTAGGTAATGAGTTCCAAAATAACCAGCTTGTGTTACATGTGTGACCTTCTCATGCTACAAAGTGACCAGAAGAAACTTTAATGATGTTTTATCTGGGTTTCCATCTTTCATTAAGGACTGTGTAGAACAGCTGATACATTCACTCCCTTTAGGGGCTATTCTGTTATAAAGAAAGGCAATCAATTCTTTGTGTGTGTGTTTGGCTGCAGTTCCTGAACTGGTGGGTCACAGCCCCAACCAGTTGTCTTAAGCACACAGAGAAGAAGTTACCATGGGTCTCACTGACATATATGGCATGAGATTTGGTTGCCCACAAATAAGCATCCGGTGTCCCTATGCCCAAGGTATATCCATATACTGAAGGTATATGAGAAGCCTACAGAAGGTTGGCAGACATGACCAGGGTCCAGCAGAAGATCTGTACCAAAGTCACCAGACCACAAGTGAAGTTGAGAGCTAAGAGCTCCTCAGCTGATCCTGGTAACTGCCTGTAAGCACAGGCTTTCCTTTAAGGAAAAGAAAAAAGTTCTTCATGGGGAAAGAACTGCGCAGAGCCCTCCTCACTTATGAGTCAATGGGCTGCAGGCTCTATCCTGTCTTTTGGAATTTGTTCATATCTCCAAACATTTTTTTTTGTGATCCCATGGGATAAAGTTGTTTCCTGATCAGGAGATGCTCAATGTCTAGCTTTGGTCTGTGTGTTTCTTCTTTCTTTTCCCTTTTTTTTCATCATGCTGGTTTTGTTTGCTTTGGGAAAATTGCAAAAGAGCTGATCCAAACCCCATGAAAGTCAGTGGGAGGCTTTGAACAGGCTTTGATGGGGTTTGGATTAATCAAGTGAGAAATAATGATAGACTGACAGATTCAGCTTTGCCATTAATCCTTTTGGTTGAAATGGCTGGCTGACTCTTGTAATGTATGTCTGTTGTTTCTTTTAAGTATTCTTACTTGACTATTCAGAATTGAATAAACAGCTCTTGGAAGGGAAAGAAAGACAACAAACTATTTATCATTCTTTATTGCAAGTAGCTGTTTGCATTACATTAGCACCCAGAGGCTTTGCTGAGTCAGGTGCTGCAAAAGCATGGGCTCGGAAACACAATCTCTGATGAATTCCTGAATAGTGACTGTAACATCACCCTCAGTCCCCAGTTGGGGACTTCAAATACAGAGGGATTAAGTCACTATTCTTCAAGTAGATGCTGGCTTATGTCTTTGAAACAAGGTTTACTGGAAACCCAGTAATTGCAACAGTCAGTGGAAGAATCTGGGCTTCCCTCTCTCCAAAACAGGGTTTCTGGGAGATTGGTGACTCAACTAAGGGCAAGCTGGACCTTTCTGGACAGTTTTGGACACAGAAAGGCTGTGGACTTGCTGAGTAGTATCTCCTAGTCCCTCCTAGGACAAGCAAACAGCATGGGGTCAGCAGTGAGCAACCAATCATTCAAACATGGTTAGTCATACTGTTGATGACACAGAGGTGTCATATTTGCATATTCGTTACCTTTTTGGTCTCTGGCACATTTATTAAGGGTGTCATGGTAGCAAGTTGATGATAAGTTTGCAAGCAGAGTCAGCTGATATTCCCCAGACCGGTTTGGTGTCCAAAACACAGCCTTTGTTTCATCTTCCCCCCCAAGATCCCATAATAGCTTTGACCAGCCAGAAGGTCTATGGAGTCAGGTTGGGGAGAAGCTGTCTAGGCTGAAATAAGACAGATCAGGTGCTGAAGTGCATCTGGACTGGGTTCACAAAGACACTGCAGTAAAGAATCAGGGTTCCTACTTATTTTAAGGGAAAGCTAAGTGCCTGAGTATTTCTGTTCATTTTTTAATCTTCTTGTGGTTTTCAAATGATAAATCCACAGAAAAGGTGAGAGGATGCTACTAATTCCAAAAGGTTCTTTAAACAGCAGAGAGGAACAACATTGGTGCTAAGAGCTGACAGTTTGCATCCTAACCTTTATCCTTGTGTGAAATCCATGCAACAATAGTTATTTCTTGACATTAATCAATGTACAATCTAATTTAAAAAAGACCCTGAGAATGGGAAGCCTTGCTTTCTTGTCTTCATTCCCAATGTAAGGTTGTTTCACACTATACATTCTTTACTGACAGCCTTCAGTTTATCTGATCTGTTTGGACAACTGCTGAAATAAAAATATGTAGTATTCATAATTCTAACATGTAGAATAAGAGACTCTCACTGTTCACTTCATTAATGACGTTTGCTGAATTTCCACTGAGTGTAAAGTGAGATCAGATGTAGATGTCACTATGGTGAAGGGAGTCGATACAGTTCCCTAAGCATAGGGGGTTTTTTGGCATTTAGAATCATAGAATCATTTAAGGGCCCTAAGTGCCTCCCTGGGCAGCCTGTTCCAGTGCTTGACAACCTTTTCAGTGAAGAAGTTTTTCCTAATATCCAGCCTAAACCTCCCCTGGTGCAACTTGAGGTCATTTCCTCTTGTCCTATCACTTGTCACTTGTGAGAAGAGACCAACACCCACCTCACCACAACCCCCTTTCAGGTAGTTGTAGAGAGCAATAACCTGAATGTCTTTCTTGTAGTGGGGGGCCCAAAACTGAACACAGCATTTGAGGTGCGGCCTCACCAACGCCAAGTACGGGGGGACGATCACCTCCCTACTCCTGCTGGCCACACCATTTCTGATACAGGCCAGGATGCCATTGGCCTTCTTGGCCACCTGGGCACACTGCTGGCTCATCTTCAGCCAGCTGTCGACCAACACCCCCAGGTCCTTTTCTGCGGGGCACCTTTCCAGCCACTCGTCCCCAGGCCTGTAGCATTGCATGGGGTTGTTGTGACCCAAGTGCAGGACCTGGCACTTGGCCTTGTTGAACCTCAAACAATTGGCCTCGTCCCATCAATCCAGCCTGTCCAGATCCACCCTCAAGCAGTTCAACACTCCTGCCCAATTTGATGTCATCTGCAAACTTGCTGAGGGTGCACTTGATCCCCTCATCCAGATCATTGATAAAGATATTAAACAGAACTGGCCCCAATACCAAGCCCTGGGGATCACCACTTGTGACCAGCTGCCAACTGGATTTGATTTCATTCATCACACTTCCTAGGAAATCTCCACATGAGTCTGGCAGATATGATGCAGTATGTATGAAAGCCTTACATCCTCTTGGAACAGCAGCCGGAATTCAGGTGGAATACCCCAGAGCATCTCCAGTATCACTAGATTCTAAAGACTAAACTGCATTAGTCAATGGAGCTGGTATAGCCTTGGCATGTGCTCGTAAAGCAGATACCTAAATCAAGGACTTGTCCAACTTTTCAGTTGATGATACAGAAAGTCCAAGAGGTGAGACGTAAGCAATTCTGACTGTGCACCTACAGCAGGGTGGAGAATCTTCTGTTTGCTCCTGGACGTCACTGTGCACCATGAAGTGCTTTACTTTCCCAGTGTCATTGCCATAATAGTCACGATTATCAAAAGGGTCCTTCCACAGCGATTACAGCTGAACTGTGGTGGTAGTTGACTTTTTTGGTACTTGGGGTTGCTTATAAGGCCAAACTATAAAGAAGCACTGTCATTTTCAGAAGATATTTGCCTTCCTTGCCCTGTCCTTTTACAAGCAATAATAATGCCAGAGTTCATTTGTAGCATGATGAATAGTTTCAAAGGGTTCCCAATAAAAAACACAGCCTCATGTGGGGTTGCTGCATATTTTAGTGGGAGGTCTGGAAGAAATATGATCCCCTCATCTTAGGCTGCCAAGTGTGGGTAATTGTCATACTCTGAAGATTTTAGATAGGGATATCTTTGGCAGTTCTTGTCTGGTCAATAGACCTACAGCTATTACACAATTTCCTTTTGCTGTAGGTTTAGTTTGTTCTGTCACAGAAACAGAGTTTTTCTAGAGCATCCATAAGGGAGCAGCTAGCCTCCCATGCACAGCTTGGCAGAGGAATTCTGTCCTATTGAGAATAGAAAATGCAGAGAAATTTTCTAACCAGGCAACATTACACTAGGACACGTTCATTCACTGAGTCCAGCATAGTTTGTTCCAAATATCTCAAATTTGATGAACTTCTGCTGAAACTATAGGAACCAGCAGGCAGGAAAACAGAGAATTGTCCCAGAACTGATATCTTATCCTAGGTGGCATGAACTCTCTTCAAGACATGTAGAAAGTATTAAAACAATGGCAGCTCCTGTTTCAGGACACAGCTTTGAAGCCAAATTTTTCCTACAAGAAAGCGCTTCCGTGAGATTTCTGCATGTTTGGAAATGTGTGATTTGGCCTTCAGGCATTGAAAGGGGTGTTAAAGAAGGGTAAGCATTTTATCCTGCCTTTGTGTGTGTGTTGGTGTGGTACTAACTGATATCCTTTGGCTCTTACTGTCTCTTTCCACAGTGGGAAGAGAGACTAAAAAGAGAGAAAGAAAAATTCAGTATGTTCTTTTATTTAAACATGTGCTTTGTATGAACTATCTGCACATTTTAACCTCTTGCATCAAAATCTTCAAGGGTAGTATAAAACAAGCACGAAACCTCAATGACCACAAAACAAAACAACAACACAGAGTCCCGTTTTCTTATTTCATCCAGTTTCCTTCCCTCCAGTCACAGAAAGAGTCTGAATTAATTTATCGCATCATTGATTTCATAGCACAAGATGAGAAGTTTTTGTGTTTCTGACATCTGAAAAATAACCTCCACCCACTGGAGTGGGACCCTGCAGTCCAGCCACTGATGTGGTGAGGATAACAGGGAAAAGGAAGGCAAGAACTTGAGATATTGCCATAATTTTTTGTGAGGACGGAATTCCTGCTCTAAATCAAATCCATGCTCACTTTTGAACTTCAGACTACCTTTGTTCAGCACTCAGGTCAGTGGGAGTTTTATGGTGACCTCAAAGAGATGAAGACCTAGCCATAAATGAGTTGTCCTCCCTTTTCCAGTCATGGCTATTTCTGTTCTCACAGACAAAACCCAAAACTGCTCTCAAACCCTGGTGTCCTGACTTTCCATATTGGATTTCTGCAAACACAGTCTCAGTCCCAGCTAGAAGGCACCCTCCAGAGAACTAGAGATTTCCTTGTACCTGAGTGTGACCAGTTTATTAGGATACCATGAAATATACTCATAAAACCTGCCTGTGAGCCAGCTGGGTGATGGAAAGTTGGGCAAGGTGTGGAATGCACTGTGCTTGAACCTGTGCCAGCAGGCTAATAAAATCCTGAATGGTATGAGGAGGGTGACTAGGGCACTATTCCTCATTGTCTTTTTCGCTACCAGCACTTCTGCAATCAAATAAAAGTGCTGGGTAGCAGGATCAGAAGAAGCCAAAGGAGATAATTTTTCATACGAAGCATAGCTGAGCTATGAAACTTGTCATCAATGACAGCGTGGATGCTAAATGCTTGAAGGGTTTCAATAGGTAGACAAACCTGGAAAAGGTGAAAATCATGCAGGGCTGTTAAATAGAAAGACACCACATTCAGCTTAGGAAGCTCCTGAGCTGCAGACTTTCATCTTGTGCTCACCTTATTTCTATAGTTTCCTGTAGGCGTCTGTTTCTGGCACTGTCAGAGATAAGATAATGTTATTTTTCAGTTTATGGAGTTGATTTACATTAAGTGGCTTGACTAGAAATTCCACAGCCTCCATCATGTGGACCTTGGTGGTCCATTGTATGCGGTCAGAGAACATTCAGCACAGTTTCATGCCTCTTCAAGCTGATACCAGTTTATTTTAAAAATAAACATTTTTTTCATTTTTCTTCACTATATTGATGTTTATGTGAAGCCCACAGTCACAGTTTATGTGGGTTGTTCCACGTTGTTGCAAACATCTTGCGCGGTGGGCTGGCTCGTCTCCCATGCCAGTCTCTAGCAGCATCACTGGGGTAGCCCAGCAGTATCACTGCCTCCCAAATGGCGCCTTTCCCACAGGTGTGAGTGTTTCAAAATAGCCTTAATTCCTTCAGTGTTTCCTTTCAAACTTTTTTCCTAAGTGGAGATCCCCTTACTCTTCTTACCAGGCTTGTTTCGATATGGAAACAAATTACAGTCTTCTTTCAGAAGGAACATGTCACTCTGCTCCATGCCTTAGGACTGAGATGATTAGCAACCGATTAGCACTTGGACCCCCTGACAGGTGGCAGGGGGCTCTGTTGCTGAATATTTTTCACAGGTTTGCAGTCTATTCCTGGTGGGGTATGGCAGACCTAAGGGTGCTGTACACATGCTTAGGGCAAAACTCAAGCTCATTTGACGCTGGTCCTGGATCTCGCTGTTGCAGCTCTTCCACAGTGTTGTCATCTGTGGCCTGTGATGAAGAAGAGTTTGGATGAATTGATCTAGTGGTTCTATTGACTTTAAACTCTCTGGGTAGACTGCAGCCTACCACAGCTGAAAGTGCTTTATAAACTGAAGACATGAAGATAGTTGAGCGGAGAGGGTTGTTCATGCCATCCGTATATGAGCCTTGAAGAAGGATGCACGCTGCCCCAGGTGTCAGATGCAGCTATGGTGTCACCTCTCCTCTCCCCGTTGCACGACTCCATGTATCCTCTTCAGCTTGGGAGATGCCCCTTGCCCCATGACACAGAGTTCTGGTCTTGGAGATCTGCTAGAGAAGGTCTGTGTGGGAAGTGCTTTTGCATACTGTTTTCTTGTCTCTTCAAACTATCCCTCTCATAGCTTCCTCCCCCTTTCCTTCCCTCCTGCCAGCCTGCATCTTATCTCTTACTTGGCAACTCAAAAAAAAAAAAAAAAAAAATCTCTCTTCCCGCTATAGAAAGAGACAGTAAAAAAAAGCTGAATCACCAGCCACATCTGATGATGACCTAGGTCATGTCTTTAGCAGAGTCAAACCTTAAAGCTTGCTTTCCTGAGTTCTAGGATATGGCCCTGCGGAGGAAAGGGCATGATACTTTTACTTTCTCACCCCTGCCATTCTGCTTCTCTAAGAGGATTTCAGATGCAAACAAAGGAACATTTTAATCCTCAGAAACTCAAGTACTGCTGCAGAGCTCGGTTGGCGTAAGGCCAGCAGTCGTTCTTCCTGCAGTGAAATAAAACTGACTGCCACCAAGATATGTGGAGATTTTCACCTGCTTCAAACTCATGATTAGAAGGAGCCTCCTGGCTCACTGAGTTCAGGGATTATAGTGTAGCCTGCAATTTAAACTTCCCCAGGAATTTATCAAGCTGCATCTTACATCAAGATGGATTTTTTTCTCTTTTGTGTGACATCCCCCCATTTTTTGTGGGATGACAAAAACTGTTTCTACAAATATATTAACAACAAAAAGAGAGCCAAGGAGAATCTCCATCCTTTACTGGATGCGGGGGGAACATTGCCACCAAGGATGAGAAAAAGGCTGAGGTGCTTAATGCCTTCTTTACCTCAGTCTTTAATAGCCAGACCAGGTATCCTCAGGGTATTCAGCTCCCTGAGCTGGAGGACAGGGATGGAGAGCTAAATAAACTCCCCATGATCCAGGAGGAAGCAGTTAACGACCTGCTGTGCCACCTGGACACTCACAAGTCTATGGGGCCTGATGGCATCCACCCAAGGGTGCTGAGGGAACTGGCGGAAGAGCTTGCCAAGCCGCTCTCCATCATTTATCAACAGTCCTGTTCAACGGGGGAGGTCCCGGATGACTGGAGGCTTGCCAACGTGACGCCCATCTACAAGAAGGGTCGGAAGGAGGATCCGGGGAACTACAGGCCTGTCAGCCTGACCTTGGTGCCGGGGAAGGTTATGGAGAGGTTCATCTTGAGGGCGCTCACAGGGCACGTGCAGGACAACCAAGGGATCAGGCCCAGCCAGCACGGGTGCATGAAGGGCAGGTCCTGCTTGACCAACCTGATCTCCTTCTATGACCAGGTGACCCGCCTAGTGGATGAGGGAAAGGCTGTTGATGTTGTCTACCTGGACTTCAGCAAAGCCTTTGACAATGTCTCCCACAGTATTCTCCTGGAGAAGCTGGCAAATCATGGCTTAGACAGGTGCACTCTTTGCTGGGTAAAAAACTGGCTGGATGGCCGAGCCCAGAGAGTCGTGGTGAATGGAGTGAAATCCACTTGGCGGCCGGTCACAAGCGGAGTCCCCCAGGGCTCAGTTTTGGGGCTGGTCTTGTTTAATATATTTATCGATGATCTGGGTAAGGGGATTGAGTGCTCCCTCAGTAAGTTTGCAGACGACACCAAGTTGGGAGGGAGTGTTGATCTGCTGGAGGGTCGGAAGGCTCTGCAGAGGGATCTGGACAGGCTGGATCGATGGGCTGAGGCCAATTGTGTGAGGTTCAACAAGGCCAAGTGCCGGGTCCTGCACTTGGGTCACAACAACCCCATGCAACGCTACAGGCTTGGGGACGAGTGGCTGGAAAGCTGCCCGGCACAAAAGGACCTCAGGGTGTTGATCGACAGCCGGCTGAAGATGAGCCAGCAGTGTGCCCAGGTGGCCAAGAAGGCCAACGGCATCCTGGCCTGTATCAGAAACGGTGTGGCCAGCGGGAGTAGGGAGGGGATTGTGCCCCTGTACTCAGCGCTGGTGAGGCCGCACCTCAAATGCTGTGTTCAGTTTTGGGCCCCTCACTCCAAGAAGGACATTGAGGTGCTGGAGCGTGTCCAGAGAAGGGCGACGGAGCTGGTGAGGGGTCTGGAGCACAAGTCTGATGAGGAGCAGCTGAGGCAACTGGGGTTGTTCAGTCTGGAGAAGAGGAGGCTGAGGGGAGACCTCATCGCTCTCTACAACTACCTGAAAGGGGGTTGTGGTGAGGTGGGTGTTGGTCTCTTCTCCCAAGTGACAAGTGACAGGACAAGAGGGAATGGCCTCTAGTTGTGCCAGGGGAGGTTCAGGCTAGATATTAGGAAAAATTTCTTTACAGAGAGAGTGGTGAAACACTGGAATAAGCTGCCCAGGGAGGTGGTGGAGTCACCATCCCTGGAGGTGTTCAAGGAACTTGTGGATGTGGCATTGCGGGACATGGTTTAGTGGGCATGGTAGTGTTGGGTTGATGGTTGGACTTGATGATCTTACAGGTCTTTTCCAACCTTAATGATTCTGTGATTCTGTGATTCTGTGATCCACGGGTCTTTTGGGTAAAACATAATGTAACTTCCTTATTTTTTTTTTTCTGATAGACATTCTAATTTTCAGCCAAACTCGATATTTGTTATAATGTACTTGATATGACAATGGCTGAAGCAGGATACCAGAATGACTGGTCCAAGTAGCTGATCACGTATATTTCTTTGTTTATTTAGCTCTGTCATTAGCAAACAGGAGAAAGAGAAAGGCATTCCTATGGGGGTATTCTTGTGAAGCTGGAGTGGAAATGAAGAACAGCCCCAGATGAGAGAGAGAGAGATGCCACAGATACAGATGCTATTATCTTCAGAAAGAATTTCACACTTCAAATATAGCAACGTTAAACCCAAAGCCCAATGGGATGCAAAACTGTTGGTATTTTGCCCTTCTTCCCTCCCTTCAGCCCTCC
Source organism: Gavia stellata (assembly GCF_030936135.1). NCBI lineage: Eukaryota > Metazoa > Chordata > Aves > Gaviiformes > Gaviidae > Gavia > Gavia stellata. Next base: position 1,971,522 of record NC_082599.1, read on the forward strand.
ATTCCTTGCTTGCTTCTGCCTCCAAGATGCCTAAGTCAATGCAGGTTTGCTATGTAAGAGGGAAAATGGATGCTGGGCAGGATTAATCAAAAGGCTAATACTTCAAAGGCTTCAAGACAGGATCCTGCTAAAGTCAATGGACTTTGTACCTGTGCCCCAATTAAGAAGGGAAGTGCAAAGGGGTAGCTGAGTTACTTGCTTGTATATGTAAGCATTTTCTAAGGAATGTTGCCTGTAGATACTTAAGAATATCTGCAGGGGGAAAAAAAGACCCGGAAAAGAGTTTTGAGAAAGATGAGGGATTTTCGACTCCTCTGCAGAAAACAGTCCCAAATTAATTCCATTAAAGGTACTTGTTTTCAGGATTAGCCTTGATTTTCTTTCTGACCCAGAGCTGCTGGCCAGGTTTACTAGCAGATGCTCCTAGAGGATGCTGAACCTTAAGAGCAGCCAAAGATCTATCAAAACACAGGCGTTTGAGAGATATTGATTCAGATCTTTGTGGGTGTAAATCAGCAGAACCTTTTGGATGAAACAGAGGTCTTCAGCTGGTATTTATCAACTTAGTCCTTTTGAGGTCAGTGGAGGTAAAATGATTTAGTTCAGCTGAGAATCTGGCCCAAGATACTGTTTAATAGTTATGGGAAACAGAGACACCTTCAAGACCGGGCTGCAGGGCTGGTCAAACCCAGGGGCTTAAAGAAAAAGGACAAAAAAGGCATCAGACACTGTAAGAGATGGTTGTTAACAGCTGTCCAGGGAGAGTTTATTCTTCTTAGAAATGATTAGCTCATGCTTTTGGCAGTTTTTCTAGGAAAAAGATATGGACCACCTCTCTTTTAGTGGAGCAGAGGAGTGATAAAGAAACGGCAGTGTGTATGGTTAAAGAGACTAAATCAATCCCCAATCTTTGGCAAATGGAGCTTGGCCACACTGCAAATACTCTGCTTTGCAATACAGCTGGGTCCAGAATTGCTAGGTCCTGGCCTGGTGATGAGCTCAGTAGTGCTTATTTGAGTGAGTGTACCCCCCTGAAAATCTTTAAAGGACTGGTGTCTACTTTTGTACAGCAGGTCTTGGCTCTTTTTCGGGGTGCGGCAAGACCATGCAACAGCCAGAAGAGGCCACATTTTTTGGCTCAAAGTTGGAAGCATTCATGGACTTTCAAAGTTTCTCTTTCTTACTTTTTAGCTACTTAAAGTTGGGTAAGACCCCTCCCTTCTTAAGATAAGTCCTCACGGAACTATTTCCTTTTTCATCCTCTGCTGAGAACTGCCGGAATCTTTAAGTGCCTGAAAATCTTTCAAGTTCCATGTGGAGGGTCTAAATAAGTGTTTAGTCTAAGCTAGGCTCCCTTCCAACCAATAGAAAGGTCCCAACACTTGACAGAGATATTTCCAAAGCTGAAGCAGGCTGTTAAAATATCTTCTTTTGCTTGCACTCTGAGGCAATTTTCCATTTTATGTATGGTCTTGCAAGAGTTAACTGTGTTCATTGCTGCTAAGTCTAATGCGTCATCTTTTATTCTATGCAGCACGCTGCTTTTGCAGGTAGATATTCTATTCTCAGACATGCATTTATCTGAGTTATTCCAAAAACAAAGCCAAAATGTCTGGCAGAGGTCACCTTGACTGGTCTGAGTTTTACCTCTTCCACATTGCACAGCACGAGCTGTGCCTAATGGAATAGGCCATTCCAGCTGGATTATGCCAGAGTCTGTTAAAGGACCAATTCCCTGCACCTGCCTTTTCCATCCTGACATAAAAATAACTGGCAATTCAAATTAATATGATTTAGAATTGCAGCTCCTTATGATGGTATCATTAACCAAAGTAACTAGCAAAGCTCAGCGTTCAAGTAATTGCTGAGGTGTGATGGGCTGCCATGTAAACCTGTATCTCCTCTTCAGCACCCTTGCAGCACCTTGAGCACTCTGGTCTGGTGATGGTGAGTGCTTTTTGTACCACATTCCAGGACTCAGAAATGTTAGTTTTCATTTGAATTAATTTTATTTGGGCAAAAGAAGCAATTCTATGCCTGCATGGGACTGGGAGAGGTTTCCTTTTTTAGGTTTGACTCTGGGTAGTGAAAGCATTATAGACCTGGATTTAGTTAAGCAGAAATGAAGAGCAGGAATTAATATTTGTTATGAGCAAAAGCAAAGAAATAGTCATAAAGAGGAAAAGTCTTGCTGGCAATCTCATTTCCTATTTTTTTTTACATAATCCAGTTTCCTTTTCCTAACAGAAGCAAGCAATCAGAGGAGTTAAAGGGCTTGTGTCCAGGAGAATGACAAAGCACTATTATTACAATTTTTTTTTTTATACTACAAAGCATTTCCATATTGCTTTGCATTCATTTAACAGGTTATTAGAATATCTCTTGGTATTGGCTAAACATCAATTTATTGACATTTGTGCCGCTGATATATACGTAAGATCATTATGGTCATGTCTTTTGGGACTGCAATGCCTTACCTGATATTTCATCGAAGTCTTTGAAGTCAAGTCAGCCTAAGCTCATTTCTACCTCACCACAAATCCAACACCATCCAGCACCAGAGCAATCAGAGCTGCCCTGAACCCATTCCCACCTAACAGACTACCACAGAAAAGCTTTATTGGCTTTTACATTTTTCCTGGTCAAAAACAACTAACTCCTATTTTGTTTCATCAGCTAAAAGACTTTCTGTCCAGTTTGTCCACTGAGGACCCAAATTTCCTCCTACTTTTACTACAGCAAAATCTTCATGTGGCTACGAAGGTTGTCTTATGGGACATCACGCGTGTTCCTGTTGTTTCACATTGTAGCCTCTGTGAACTGGTGGCAGATCCTAGGACTTCAAGTGCATGGAGATATTGCTCTGCACATCTGCATATCCCCTGTAAGCCTGACATCAGTTTCTAAGAGCACTTTTTTCCCCTTATTTTCTGTTGAACAGATGTCAAGAGGTGTCATACTTCAGTAGAAACATTCCATAATTTAAAAGTGACAAATGCAGATCAGAGTTTTGTTCTACATCAAGCATCTGGTCTTTCTTTCTTTCTTTCTGGTCTTTCTTTCTTGTCTTTCTGGTCTTTCCTTTCTTTCTTGTCTTTCTTTCTTTTTTCTTTTCTTTTCTTTTCTTTTCTTTTCTTTTCTTTTCTTTTCTTTTCTTTTCTTTTCTTTTCTTTTTTTCTTTTCTTTTCTTTTCTTTTCTTTTCTTTTCTTTTCTTTTCTTTTCTTTTCTTTTCTTTTCTTTTCTTTTCTTTTCTTTTCTTTTCTTTTCTTTTCTTTTCTTTTCTTTTCTTTTCTTTTCTTTTCTTTCTTTCTCTCTCTCTTTCTTTCTTCCTTCCTTCCCTTCCTTCCTTCCTTCCTTCCTTCCTTCCTTCCTTCCTTCCTTCCTTCCTTCCTTCCATCTTTCTGTCCTTCCTTCTTTCTTTTTCTTTGTTTCTTTTTTTTTTTCCTGATGAGAACCAGTGATCTTATTGACATTGTTGATTTTTCTGTTCTTGCTGTGATTCCCAGGGCAACAAAGTCATCAAACTCCTCTTCTAGACTCTGCCCGTTGCTAATAGGAACCCTTCAAAAAGCATCAATCATCAAGTGGCATTCCACAGTGTGTTGGGAAATTCTCTATTCTCAGAAAAACATCCTCAAATTCTTCCTCAATTGCTTCGATCTTTTTGTACTTTCAATAATTACCCTCTGTGAGGAGATCAAGAGCTTAACAGATTATTAGTGCTATTCCTCAAGTACTGTTATCCAGTTTATAATTGATTTAAGCATTTACCTTATGTACTCCTCTTATTGATTTTAACTCAGCATTGGAAACACTGAATTTTATCCATTAAACTTGAACTGCACGTGGCCTTTGGCTTCTTTTAACAGTAGCATCACTTTTTCTGGCACCTCTGTTGCTCCTGTCAGTCTGTTCAGCTTAAAAACCCCATCTATTTCCCGTCTGCTGCAGTGCCATGTGTTGTACCTACAAAACTTTTTACAGCTCCTTTCTTCCCCTGAACACATTTTCATAATGCATTTTACTTCTGGCACTATGTAGTTCAGTTATCACTTAGAGCCAAGGAAGCTGACAGAGCTCTTGTACGTTCATTGCCAGAGTTTTGAGAGAAAATAAGAGCTTTTGTATAACATAATGGAGTAGCTGATTCCAATTGACTCATACTAAACTGAGGTAAAGACTGCACCACACACAGATGATCTAAAAATAATAACCATGAGAATCTCCAACAAATCAGTCATGCAATTTCCACTGTCAGTTCCTGGGGCCTCAAAACATTGGCCTGGAAGGTGAAAAAATGGTCCAGGCTCATCACAAATCACTTATAAGGTCAGACTTCAAATGGACAAGCTCTCTTGTACCATCATCCCTTCTCAGAACAGTTTCCGATTACGCAGACACAGGCGCAGGTGGCGTTGGGTTTTTGGACCAAAACCTGCCATCGAGAGCTGCTGGTCCGTCTTCTCCTGTCTCACTACAGCTGTAGTGAAAAGGCCCCCTTCTGAATGGCCTGGATTGGCTGTGTATTTTGGCACATGCTAGACTTTATCAAGTCACCTGGTGGGATTCTGGGCTTCCCCTTCCTCCATCTCAAGGCCATCTTACTCAAGACTTTCAGACAGATCTCTCTGCTGTGGTCATGGCGCATCTGCTGCATGCTGTGGGCCATGTAGATGATGGCCAAAAGCTGCCTTGTACATTTCTTGAATCCTTCCGGCTAGGTGGACACCCCATTTCATGACAAGGCTATCCTACACAAGGGACATGGTTTAGTGGTGGACTTAGCAGTGTTAGGTTAACGGCTGGACTTGATGATCTTAAAGGTCTTTTTCAACCTAAATGATTCTATGATTCTGTGATTCTACGCGATCTGAAATCCCTGTTCACCTGACCTCTCCTTTATCCTACTGCAGTGGGCAGAGCATGGAAGAAGGTGAAAGAGACTCTCTGCCCTGTTGTTTTGCGGGACAGGAACTCAGCAGGCAACAGGACAGCCTCCACACCCACCCTCGGTGAGAGAAGATCCTTTTTGTCCATTCAAAGAATGCTTTTAAATAACACCATCAGTATGTCGAGTTCCCTGCCCTTCTGTTGCTTAATTTCTCTCTAAGAGGGGCTCTGAAATTTGTCCAGAAATCTGCCTTCAGGTTCCTATCTACATTGTTTTAATGGATTGCTGAGTTTTTGATTTATTATCCCAAATGTCTGGCCAATGTAAATGTTTCCGTTCCTTAAAGCCAGCAAAGATTTGTAATATGCCTACAAATAATACTCCAATCTCACCACATCAATGAGATGGCAGTAAATTACACAGAGGCACACACAGTCGTCTCGCTGGTATATGCTGTTGTGTATAATTCTATGTTGCTCATAAAACTCACAATCCAGCTTTTATCTCAGCCTGAAAATGGCCGGCCCTACCATCCAAGCACTTCTTCCCCTTTTAATGATGAATGCCAACCCTTATTAATCCTTCTTCTACAATTTCTACAGCTCAGGCACAGAGGAGTTCTCTCATCTGATAGCAAAAGGTTGTCATCATCAGGAACATGAAATCTCCTTTCTGGGGACAACATATTTGACATCTCCAAAAGGTTATCTCTTCAGTGCTCAGTTTTGCAGCTGGTTCATATCCTGAGAAATATTTTTATGGAAAAGTTTACAGGAATTTCTTGCTCCTCGATGGTTCTTTAATGTTTTCTGCAGAAGCTGATCTTCTCACAGACTGCTAAGCATACAGCAGAGAAATCCAGTTAAACTTATTTTGGGGAGAAGAGGGTCATACTTGTCAGTGCTTGTAATGAACTTTATTTCAAGGCAGAATTGGCAGTGAATGGTGGAAATTCACTAAGACCAAATTGGTTAATCCTAGGTTTCTTCTAATCCTGGACCCTGGAGTTATGTGAGTACATAGCCACTTTATCCCCCCCCCCCCCCCCTTTTTGTTCGCTTTTATTAAAAATAAGCCTTCTTTTAGCTAAAAAGGTCTTTCGCCTTTCAAGAATTCAAGGGAAATGCCTGAAAATGTCTCATTAGTGGTCTCACAGCTCAGAAACTCTAGCTGACCAAAAATTGCTCCACACATACAAAATAAAGCCATTTTACATGCAGTGGAAACAAGGATGTCTGCTCTCCAGTGTGTTTCAAGGCCGGTTAATTTTTTTCACTGAATCATTCAGGAGGCCACATGTGAGCTTCTACCTTATAGAGCACCAGAGGCTCCTCTGGGACTGGGATTGGATTCTTCCAACCAAGAAGACCAATTTATCTTAGTTGAAGCCTTCATAAATCTTCCTCCATGTGATTTCCCTGGTCATTAATGAAGTCAGAGCTCTTGTCACACCTTTTCTCTAGATGGGAGAAGTTGTCAAGCCTCTTGGCTCTATTTGGATGCTGATTTTCATTAAGCCCTGTAGAAACCTGTGGGAGTTTATCTCAAGTTTAGCTGCCATTGGCACATGGGGTGAAAGCTGTGAGGGGATGCAGCAAGGGGACAGGGAGGTGTTCCTACGTGCACATACCCCCATGTCCTTAGGACACCAGGCAGAAAATAAACTCAGCAAGGCTGAGAGTTCACATCATATGGAATCAACCCCTGAAAGGCCATGGACACAGTCTGATTTCTTCTGTGGCTGAACACAACTGGCTTTAATCATTGCAAGGCTGTTTCTCTCTACACCAAGCATCAGTTTCATTCAGCAGGTGCCTCGCAGCAGTTTTGCTCCTGCAGAAGGGAGCAGATGAGTCCAGATCCCAGTTCTGTGGCTTGGGCTCTTCTCCAGTTATTATCTTTTCTCAGACAGGGGTTTTCTGAAGCCACAAAGGGAATCCCACCCAGACTCAGACTGTGAATGCAGGCATTTCCACGTTCAGGCAATGAGATAGCATTTCTCCCAGAGCTCAGTGCAGAGCTGAGAAATCAAGAGAATGTTGCAGCAGGAATGTTTTTGGATCCCTTTTGTTAGCAGAAATGGGTTAGACTTTGTCCTGGATGCGTCTATGATTTGGAGGAAGAAGAAGGCATAATGTCGAAACAACCCAGAGTGGTCTGTGCAGGCTCTGGATCTGTTCACATCCAACCAGATAGGTGAGGATTAAGCAAAGAAGAGTGGAAAACAGGCAGCCCTTGCTTACCATTTCTTCAAGTCTTGGTCAAAGTAGCTGGATCAATATCAATGTGAACAAAGAGGTAATCACTTGTTAGTGCATCTTTTCAAAGAGCAGATCCCCTAAGGTGAGAATCTCTGTAGGAGAGCACATAGTAGGAACATGTCTGGGGAGCTCGGTGCATGGTCACCATTTTAGGACATGTCATAGGGGGATTCAGGGTCTTTGCAAAGTCAGGCTGCAGATGCAAGGAAGGCCAGATGACAGGCTGTGGGTCAAAGCCAACTGTGCGATGCCATAGTCTTTCTCCACTCCAGGACTTCAGGCACTGGATCCAGTAGGTCAAACTGGAATGGGACACATACACTCATGGATTGGAAGAGAAACTGTGGTTCTGCCCTGTAACTATATGCTGTCCCAGACTAGCTAGACGAGACAGTGAGATAGGAGCCAGTTCAGTGTGTCATGCTGGACACATGACATTTAAGAAGTCTGTTCATCTGAGCATGACCTCCATGGAGTAACTGAAGGTGAGAAGTACAAGCTAATTCCCATGGGCAATGGGGTTACACTCACACCTGGTTAGTGTTTTAGGGCTGTCTCTGAGGCAGATTTTCCCCTAGCAACTCATAATAGCTCTCTTCTTTATTTCTGGGCCAGAAGAAACTCCTAGCCCAAATCTGGTCCATTAGCACAGCACTTGTGTGTGTCCTTTCTGGAGCTCCTCTTGTTTTGGGCTGTTCTGAAGATCCAATTCACTATGTCCCAGAGGAAGCCAGCTTCTGCTTTCAGTACCGTGTCCTCCATCATCCCTTTGGTTCCAACTGGTAACAAAGGTAAATGACTCACGGGGTTGTCAGTTCTTTATAGAAAACAGATTTTCTACAAGAAGTGACTCAGGGTATCCGCCTCAATATTGAACAATGGGGCCAGTCATCCAGCAGAGCCTCACAAAGCAAACAGCACTGAAACCAAAACTCAGTGTCCTGTCCCATGTCAGCAGAAATATTATTTCAATGGTAGCTCCACTAGACTCAAAGGCATAATTGTCAAGGACCTGATTTTAGGGGGAGCAGTTAAACTCATTTATGGCATATGGATACTGTCAGGAGCAAGGGGTAAAGAGATATAACCTCCTGCAGGGTGGTGGGGTGGGAACTATTGATTTTACGTCTATATTATCAGAATTCTGTTATTAGTTGCAAGGCCAAATTAAATTCTGACTGCTTTAGTGACCTCCAAGTACTATTAGCCAACTTTCTTAGACTCAGACGTCTAATCCGGGCTGGATTCTCAGTGAAAGGCTCAGCTCTGCTCCTCTTAGTCTTGCCAGATGGGCCTTTACTTTCCGTGTAGTTCCCCTTATATAGGTATTTCTGTACTGTATGAGTAGGTAGCATTAGCTTCCTGCAGTATCTTCTATGTTCTGGTGTCAGCCTTCTGTGGACAGGGTTAGTGAGCTACCCATCTAGAAGTGTTTAAGGAGAGGACAGCTTGGCAACTGGTAGAGTTTCCTGGGATCTAGCTGATCTTTGGGATAGGCAATAGCGGTCTCATTTCTTTTCCCCCTTATTCTGCATTTGTACAGTCCAAGCTAGACCATAATTATAAGAACTAGGAATCTATGTGGGGCATTGTGCTACTGGTTTAGGAGCTGAGAATTTGAGGGCTTAAATTTTGAAAAATCTTCTCACACAAATGACTGCTTTTATTACATTTAATTAGAAGGGACAGTACTTTGCCATGCTGCAAAAAAAACCACCTATACTTTCAGTCCCTGGTCTGTGCCTGCAATTGCTGTAATGACATAGGTACAACCCCAGCCTCTTTTGGAAGTGTGTGTGCTAGAAAATGCAAGTCTTGTGTCTAGGTTGTGGCACTAGAATCTGAGGCTCTCTTAAGTGGCATTCAGGAGGCTGGAAGTGTGATATCCAACTCCTTTTTATCTCCTCTGCTTTTCTGCTGTGTTGGTTAAACTTCAAACACTTCTACAGAGAAGGCTGTGCCTCAAGTGGATGTCTAGTTCTGTTTGCTAGGCAATCCATGAAGTGCTGCTCTGAGTCTTAGAGTGGATACATCCCTCATCACAGGGGTATCTCTCTCCTCTAGTACGATGTCATCGATGTCCATGAATATCAGCAGCAGGACTTGCATCAGTTATGGTGGATCAAGCTGATACTAGGCGACCCTAACTCAGAAGCTGTGAAGTTGTACTGCTGGTTTTGAGTTTTCATTTTCCCTTTTCCCTTTTCCCTTTTCCCTTCCCTTCCCTTCCCTTCCCTTCCCTTCCCTTCCCTTCCCTTCCCTTCCCTTCCCTTCCCTTCCCTTCCCTTCCCTTCCCTTCCCTTCCCTTCCCTTCCCTTCCCTTCCCTTCCCTTCCCTTCCCTTCCCTTCCCTTCCCTTCCCTTGGCTTTACAGAAGGAAAGGCATGCCTTCCCCTTGGCACCATGACAACTTTCACCCCATCCATCTTCTCACATACAGCAGTTACCTGCCGGCCTTAGGGGGAGGCAGGACATCAAACCATAGTTTAGTCTCCCATAATTCATGTCCTTAACTTCTGCACCATCAGGAGGCTTTAGTCCAGTTCACTCTAGGGTTTGTGAAAATGTTGGTTATTTCCTGAAAACTCTGATGCTGCCACCGCTCACTACTGACCTTCCAAGCAGATCAGGGTACTGATCTGTACTGAGTTGAGTACCAGCACCTCTGGTGCTGCATAACATGGTGGTTCGTTTACCAACTGCTTCGGAGGATGCTTTTAATCCCATCTCCTAAAGGACCTCGCCTCAGCTTCGTTCAGCCACACAACTCAATTTCTGATTTGCAACTCAGATTTCTTTCTTGGTGAAAAACAGCAAGTTGTAAGAAAATCCTCAGCATAATCGAGCAGTAAACTTGATATGAACTACTTCTTCCTATGGACGGGTTTTTCTTTTCCTTAAAAACTGATTCTTTCGCATGAATCATAAGTTATGGCAGCCCATTAAGAAGCACAAATCTACCCTCTGTCTAGCCTGCATCCCCTCTTCGGCTGCCTTTCTTAACCGTGCATCAGTTCTCCCTTTTCCTACCCAGTCATCACTTTGTCACACTTTCAGGTTTCCAGGTACACACGATTAATTACATCAGACACTCTCAGACCTTCTGTCTCACTGACACAGATGGTCAGTATGTGTTAGACACTTAGGTCATGGCATTTTTGTGTTGACCGGTGTTGAACTCCCAGTTTTCTAGTCTTTCAAGCTTATGCGGACTTCCATCAACAGCTTTACCCTGGCTCAGGGAGACTTTGGACAGTAATGAGCATTGCTCAATATTTTTGTTCCTCCAGACACTCAGGTTGAACAAGTGAAGCCAGTCAGAAGAGAAAGTTACCTTCAAGGTCTTCAGACATGAAGTACTTTTTCCAGGCGTACGACAAGCTATTGAAGAGACAAGAGGGAGTAGTTATGGTGCCATTAAAACGTGCTGATGCAGGTAGCTCACAGTTATACTTGTTTATCTAACAAAGGGACTTTCTCTAGCCCTTGTTCATCATTCAGGCTCCTCTAGGGTAAATGAAGACTAATAGATTCCTTATGGAGGTTGTTCATCTCATCTCATTGACCTTAAACAACTGTCCTGGGATGAATGGCCTCATGGATATAGCCCTGCTCGTTACAATGGACACTGAGATGAATAGTTTATACTAGGTGAGAACATGAAGATGTCTAAAATTAGGCTAGAACCCCTTTGGATGGTGAAGTGTTAGGAATACCTGATCCATAAAGGAATATTTTTTGCCTGGGTTTGACTGGCTTATAGGACAAATCCTGACCTCATTCACAGCCTAAACAATTCCTTTTCAAGACAGTGGAAGTGCTTAGGACAGGAGGGTGAAATTTAGCTGAATGTTCTCCAACTGTTATTCCAAGGATGAGGACAAACTTCTCCCTGGATACCTGCAGAACTGGCATTTTTCTACATGGAGTATGTCTTTGGAAGAATTTATGGATTTTGTACATTTTTCTAGATGAGTTACTGAAAACTGGCTATCTTTATAATGTTTGATGTGCCTTCATTTGAATTCTCATCCTGTCTCAGCTTTCACACTGACTTTAAGCAAAACATGTCACCTCCCTTTCTTCTGCCTCCTGTTGCTTTTTGTGTCTTTTGAGACTGCAGACTCTCTAGGACCACATGTTTTTTCCTGTATCAGTCTACCTGCTACAGAGGTCACATCCATTCCTCTCCAGTGGCTGTGGAGAAGCCAGGGTCCGGCAGTCCTGGATGGAAATGGTGGGATTCATGTTACCTAACTTCGGTTATCTAAACATTAAGAGTCCAGTATCAGGTATTTACTGGTACTCCTGATTGCAGTCAACAGGAGTAGATGGGCTTCACAGCCTCATGGATCCCACCTGGTCTAGTCATCATGGCCGCATCCCCTGAATGTGTCTGTTTACTACCGTTGATCAGGAGTTAGTGTAGCCTGTGGCCTGACATTACGCAAAATCATCCCACTGGCTGAATGATTCATTGCTCTCTTGCCCGTAGGTGCCATAGTAGTCAAGTTGTGTTTTGGGCAGATGACCAGAATGTGGTCCTCACAGCTTGTACGTTGCCTGGCAAAATGGGTTCTAGTCTTCAGTGAACTAAAATAGTAGTATTATTAATAGTCATAATGCAAACATTAACATGCTTATTGTCACTTTGAGCCTACTATCAGGCTGTTCCTTGAGGTCAGCAAACTAAAATGTCTGGAAACAGCCGTGGGAACTGACTGGGGCCCTGCATAAGCTGTTTATTACATTAATGTTCATTGTTGGAAGCAATGAGCCTTACGGAAAGGAAAAAAAATGCTGTGGGTCTGTTCCCCTTTCCCTCGTCTTTCGCCTTTCTCCCTCTCACGCTGTTGCTGGAGAAGATAAAAATAAGTGCAACTGTATGGAGTGTGGTTGGTGTGATAGGACTGTGAAAGGGAGGAACCGGGAAAAGGCAGATCCTGTAACTCTGGGGTCAGTTGATCCTGAAGCTCAGCTGTAGGGGCTCTGCTATACTTTGTCACTGGAGCACTCGATGGCTGCGTGAAATAAACTGCTGGCTATGATCCTCTTTGGGAGGTTGTGGTAACTGCAGTAGAGGGGATGGCTCTTGGCTCACAGGGGACTCTGTGGTCTGGCTGAGCAATCAAAGAGGGTGGTAATAGCCAGGCCTAACTATCTGGGATTGCTGGGTAGTGCAAAATGCCATTATTCATTTTGTTAGCTGCAAATGGCCTTTATTTACATTTCCACTTAGCTAGGTAGTTTCCTCAAGACTCCAAGAATTCAAGACACAGACATGTTATTAAAACATCCCCATATTTAACAAAACATCTGATGGGATTGAAAGCTTTTGGATTTTTTTTCTTACTCTTCCCCTTTCTTTTTTATTGAACAGCAAAACAAATAAAAGTCTAAAGCCCTTGGACAACTGTGAAGTCTCTAAGAAGAGATTTTCTTCCAAGGGGCATGTAAGCAGCCTGTACAAATATATTTTTATTGTTATTTTTTTAAGAAAGTATTTTAAGTTTTGGATTTCAGGGATCATCCTGATGGGAGGAAGCCAGAACTATGACACTTGGTGAAATATACATCTGCCGGGCAAAGAGAAAGGCTCTAGGGTGGGTTTTCTAGGTGGTTTTGGTTGACCTCCCTGTGTTTTTTATTGTTTTGGTGATGGAGAGATAGCTAAAAGAAAGCAACAGATTCGGAGAAAATGGGGTGTTGAATGCAGTTCACTCTGAGCAACCACCACTGCTCCAGGCCAATGGGGAGCTTCACTGATGATCCTACACAACTTGAAAATGACGTGCATGGCTACACCACCACCAGTGATTTCCACACGACCGATCAATTGCTTCCACCTCAAGCTGCTCCTCAGGGCCCCAGGCCTTCGTTGTCCAAAGCCTACAAGCCGCTTGTATGGAATTATTTCCCGAGCTGCTGCAATTTTGTAGATCCTGTCCAAAAGTGAGCTCAAAGGCTGCCAAGGTCTCCCCGGCCGCTCTGCACCAAAGATGAGCAGATGCTGCCGTTTCTCTTCTGGCACGTGGTTCCCTGGCATCTGGGCAAGTCCTTCTGTATTGGCTTTGCACAGCTGAAGGTTAGCAAAATACAGGAAAGACATCGAGATAGGCTTACATGCACAAAGATTTATGTGCAGTTACACCTATACAAAAAGAGCATTAGATAAAGAATCGGAAAACCATCTATTTTAACTGCTTCTACTGACGCCCCTCCCCATTCTAGGTGTTTAACCTCCTTTTTCGGCACCTGTGCATACGCCAGCTGCTGCCTAGGCTGTGTTGGTTGAGTCTCTCAGCATTCAGACGATGAAGTCTCCACAAAATTTGAACGAAAGCCCCAACAATTCCCCAAACTGAAGGATAGCGTTGCTGCAGAACGTGTCCAAAATAGAAGGCAAACCAGAAAAAACAAAACAGAATCTGAGCCTCTAACATTAAAATGAAACAAAAGCCACCAAAAATGCAGCCAGCAGCACAAAAAGAAGCCATGCTGTGCCCTGACCAACTCCTACTCTGTAATTAAGTGAAAATGCTGAAGGTTTGGTGTTTTTAAAACTGTTCTCTGGTTTCCTCAGGGAAAAAAAAAAAAGCAAAAAAAAAGCCTTGTGTTCCTTTTCTGAGTAAACAGCAGCATTTCAGCGGATTAATTCTCCCAGCTCAGCCAGAACTGGAGGATGCTTTTCTTCTGTTATTTTTTCCCCTCTGTGACTTCTAATTTTGTCCTTGGGTTGCACGGTTCCTTGAGAGACCAGAAACTCCTTGTGGCCCACAGAAGGGATATTTCAGCTTTAGTGGATGTGGAGTAAAAAGCTTGGTGTGCTGCATGAGAAACCAATCAAATTTAAGTGGTGAGGAGGAAAGGGTTGTCCTTTAATCATTTCAGGGCTTCTGGTCCTGAGGCGCTGCCTGTGCTGAGGAATTTTCCTATTCAATTGGATAAGAGTAAGGAAAAAGAAAAAAGACATTTCTGTAGAGAGATATTAAGAACAACAACAAATGAACTTGTCCTCAGGAAAATGGGAGGGGAATGGCATTTTGTTTTGTTTGTCAAAAACTCCAGAATACTCTGACCAAGAACCAAATGTGGCTGCAGACCCTGAGGGACACTGAGGATGTTCCCACTCTCTTCCATGGGCTGAACCCATGGGATAGACAGCATTCCCCATAATTCACTACAGCTAAACATGTAAATGAAGACAGCTGAATCCTGGGAAATGTAGTTTAGTTTTGAGACCTGTCTGTTGAGGAAACTAAGACAATTTTCCATTGCCAGAAATGATTGTGTCAGCCTTTCTTCATAAAGATATGTTGATGTTTGGCCTGAATACTGCTTTTTTCATAAATTGAATGTCTGGGAAAAAACAAGTCTAAATTTTGTGCTAAAGGCAGAAAAACTACCAGAAAAGTGTATTGATAAAACAATTTTCTTTTCATAAAAAGTGGAAAAGTCTGAGGACCTGCCCATACCATTCTTAATTATTTTAAGGATAGTTTGTTTATCTTCTCCTAGAGCCACTAGCATGATAACCAGCTGCTGTGGTTATTCTTTTAAAAATATGTAGACCAGTCTCGACTACTCAAAATGCGAACATGAAGGGAAGTTTGATTCTCTACAGAAGATGGGAGAAATATATTAGGGTAGGGGATGAGATTGTCTCTGAGTTTACATCCAGAGTCTGTTGTGAGCCACTGTCATGCCCTGATGACTTTATTGTAAAGCCCTAAGAAGGACTTAGCTGACCAAAGGAGATGCAAAAAGGCCGGGAATGGAGAAAACACAGGGAAGCCATAGGCTGATTCAACTCTTTTTTCCATGACTGGAAATTTGACGCTCAGCAGTTGCCTGCAAGCTAACAGCTGGTCTACATTTCCAGTCTCAACTCACTCTGGGATTATTTTGCATGGGTTTCAGCCACTTCAGTTTCATGGTGAGCACCCTGTAATAGTGAGTGATTCTCTGAGGTCCTAAACAATTACTTTGTGGAGAATGAGAATATCAGCTAGAATTGCACAGGATTTTGAGAGAGCGGGGACAGATCCGTGGTTCCTCTTGCTCTATGGAGGAGGGAGATATGTAGCTGAAGGCCATGGGGCTTCCTGGTCTTTGCATGATGTTGCTGTATCAGACATTATGAAAGAGAAGAACAGCAGGAGAAACTGCATGTATGGGTTACTGCTTCTTTTACATAAACCATCTCCGTTCACATGAACCACCTCCACTCAGGTGGCTCACACAAAAACCTTTGAAGATGTTCCCGGGCACCAAGGACATCTGCACAGAGCCATCAGATATGACATAGTATCCTCTGGACCAGATTGAGATAACACCCTCAAAATAGATAGAGTTTGAGAAGGGAATCAGAGACATGAAATGTCTTGCATAAAATTCACCCAGAAAGACACTAGCAGAGAGGAAAATCCCAAGGACCTTCCTGTTGACCTGGTGCCTCTCTAAAGAAGCATTCTGGATTTATACAGATGTCAGCAAGATAAGAATCCAGCTTCAAAGGCTCAGCATCTTGCTCCTCTGAGTCATATTTTACTTTAAAAATGGATTTTTTATCAACAGCTGTGTCAATATGTCAAAACAAGTCTGTTTCTCATGAACCCAACACCTGCTAGAGGACATTGAGAAACAAAAAGTGGAACCAGGAAAACATTACTTACATTTTGCAAGATATAGCAATATCCCATCAATACATTGCAGAAGAATAAAGCCATAGCATCAGTGAAAAAATACCTTTCTCTAATCAAACATCAGAGAGAATAGATAATGAAGAAAGTAGGGTGCAGTACAATATTTGGCTTTGGCATAGCTGAATTGCTACATATCCAAGTAGTGTACATCCGATTAGCTTATATGTGCCAAACAGTCATCAGGATCAAAACTAGTGTTCTTTTATCTTTTTTTTTTCCTTTCTTTTTACTTTAAAAAATAGTGGAAACAGAAAATTTATTTCAAAGCAGCTTATGTCCCTTGTGACACCAGTAACTGAAATATCCATTAAAATCCACCCAGAGCATAAGAGCTATAAGGTGGAGTTGGCTAGAAGTAAGAGCTGTTCTCATTGTCAGCTTTGGGAAAACATTGGAAATATCAGAAAAAAGGGACAACTGCATAATTGAATGAAGGCTGGAAATTTCCTTATAGAAAAAGTCTATAAAAAGCACAAATTTATTGTTGAATATTAAAATTGTGTTCCACTACTCCACCTTTTTAAAATTGATTCTGCTTTTATTCCCATAGGAAGAAAATCAACATAAATATATGTGCATATCTGTAGATAAATAAGGGTGTATACACATATAGATAGATAAATAGAGATGATGTGTCTGTGATAGGACCAGCATATGCCCTTAGATACACAGAAATACATAGTTACGTACATATGTGTATATACTTGTGTTCATCCCCGTATGTGCCCGTGTATGCAGACGGTTTTAGTTTGATGAAATCCAGACGCGTTCTCATCCTGATAAGAAGCAATATAAAACATATGTTGTAAGACCAGGCGTACTATAAGGACCAGGGTAAACCTGTAAAGGATCACTTGAGAAAATATGGTATAATTACTTTAACCACAAATTTGCGTGCAGAAGTAAATATGTACTTGTGCCAATCTGTACATGCTGTTATGCATTTGCCTATTTAAATACACAGGCATTACTGTGCATGTAAATACATATTTGCTAGTGCGCTTGCGTGCGTATTTTTTGTGCATGTTAAGATATTCCCGTTTGGCTGCAGGTCTTTGCAGACCTGCAAGACTGGACCAAATCCCCGGTCCAGCATCCAGGCTCTCACGTAGGCCAACATCACATACTTCAAGTGCAGCTGGAGGAAGCTCTGCAATAGCTGGTGTGAGACAGCCTGAGCCCCGTGTTAGACCTCTTCCAGGCTTGATAGGAATACCAAAACAAGGCACTGGAGAGGCCTTCTGCCCTCTACCATCATCAGTGTCCTATGGAGGGGGGCCCATTTTCCTCTCTATTAAACAGCTATGGCTCCAGATGTATCATTCTGGGACTGAGAAAGGCATTTTAAGGAGTGCGCTGAATCAGATCAGGTCATTTTAAGAAGAGGACATTGCATTACTTACTGGGTCTTGGAAGTGCAAGAGGGGTCAGAGTTCTTGTCAAAGGCCAGTGGGAAATAACTAATGGTCCAAAGTGCAACTTGCACTTGTAGAAGCCACTTCTTTCCCATATCTCTCTTTCTCCTTTAGTGGAGCTGAGCACACATACACGGTCCATCTGCTTCAACTCTGCAGAGCTGGCACAGCTGCACCCTTATCTTCTGCATCAGCATCCCAGACCTTTTATTGCTGACAAAAGAGAAATATTTACGCAAGAAGCCTGTGTGGGAACACAGCATTCTCACTGGCATGTTCTCCCATGCCTTGTTTTCAGTCACAAGTAAATAACGGCATGGACAGCTTATCTATATCATGCAGGCAATGGCTAAAAACATAAAACTCTCTGGATCGAGAAGGTCAGACCCTGGGCTGCTAATCATAGCTGACATAGTGAACTGGAGAATCTATTCCAATAAACTTGTTGTGTACCCAGATCCCAGACCCCAGCTGTAAGTCCTGGTCCTGGGCAAAAAATGTGAATGGTGTATTGCTTAGCAGCTGGCATTAATTGGCGTAGCAGCGTTAAGTGGTGTTACGTTATTTTGGATCGACTGTGACTGCAGGCTGGTTAACACAGATTTTATTTTCCTTCTCAACCTGAATTAATAACCCCTAAGGCTGATACCTAAATCATCATTTAAAGGTGTTTAGTAAGACCTGACCCTTCATCCTTCCAGTACCCGAAGGGGCCTACGGGAAAGCTGGAAAGGGACTTTTTACAAGAGCATGTTGTGATAGGACAAGGGGTAATGGCTTTAAGCTGAAAGAGGGTAGATTTAGATATAAGGAAGAAATTCTTCACTGTGAGGGTGGTGAGGCACTGGAACAGGTCGCCCAGAGAAGTTGTGGATGCCCCAACCCTGGAAGTGTTCAAGGACAGGCTGGACAGGGCTCTGAGCAACTTGGTCTAGCGGAAGATGTCCCTGCCCATGGCAGGGTGGGTTGGAACTAGATGATCTTTAAGGTCCCTTCCCACCCAAACTGTTCTATGATTCTATGATTTTTAGAACGTTCTGAAAATCTGTACTTAGAAAATTAAAGCCTTTCAAGTGTTGCCAATCTGAACCTCAAAAAGAAAGACTAAATAATCACTTTGGAAAGTCTGTCTGAAGTCTTTCTTCCTCTGCTATCAATCCGTGGGTTGTGGTTCCTGACAATCTATCTGTTATACTAAGTTTACTCTGTCGAGTCATTGCAGTCTCTTGAAATTTGACTCCTGCTGTTGCTGTGGTTGTTAAATAAACCATGAAGAATTATTCTTGTTTTCCTTATTGCATGAGCTTATGGATTTGTCCTCAGTGAACACTTGGGGATGCAGATTTAAGCCTGGAGTCGACTAATAATGAGAGATTTTGGTGTCTGTGGAGGAATCACTTGAGTACTCACTTCAATGCCATTTCTAGATCCCTGGAAACAGTGGGTGAGGTTGATATTATTCCTTGATAATTTTTTAAAAATATATATTTTGTCTCCTTTTACCAGTCTTTTTTATAAGAGGTATTTTAGTTAAGGAGCAGCTTACTATTTGAACATAAGAGATAGCTTAGATTTGTAATGAAATTGTTGTTGGGATCATCACAGCTTGTCATTCCTATGCCACTTTTGAACTCAGGACATGTCTATACCATGAATGTATAATTAAATGAGCCATCTATAACTGTCTGAGCTCTCTTGTCCAGAGATGCCTGTGCTCACTCTGCAATCGCATAGCTCCAGGAGCAATATAACCAACTGGTAGAGCATGGCATGAATCTGGCCCCCAGACTTCCAGGTGTAGGCTTGCTAGCTTGCATGGTCCCAGGCTGTGATGTGTGGGTCTCTGCTAGTCTGGTGATCTCTGCATCCCACTCTCTGCACATGCCACAGCTGTAAACATGTCCTAATGGCGTAATATGGCATTTGCTGAATGCAGTGGGACTCTTTCTATTAATGTCAGCAGGGAAGTGCAGCTCTCTATGGCAAAGCCTTACTAAATGTCCCTAGAAGCTCTGTGTTGTACCTTACTCCCCACTGTAAGGAGGCTTGAGATTTTTCCCCCCAAAAATTATTATTCTTTTTTTGCTGGTTGATACTGACTTCTGTAAACCAAATGTTTTAGTGACCCTGTAATACTTTTTCCAAACTTTCCACAGGGTCCGGGGGGAAAGTTTTCTCAGTTTGGAATGGAATTGCAGA
This sequence comes from Gavia stellata, assembly GCF_030936135.1. NCBI lineage: Eukaryota > Metazoa > Chordata > Aves > Gaviiformes > Gaviidae > Gavia > Gavia stellata. The sequence goes on from NC_082599.1 coordinate 1,990,993, forward strand.
TGAAACCAAAAGCAGATTAGACTGACATTGTCAGCCAGTAGCTGGTTATCAAGGAATCCACATACAGCTTGGAGACATAGGATGAACTCTGTCCACCTTTTATAGCCTTTGTGAGTGTTTCAACCAAACTATGAACATTATTGAGTCTCCCCTGCTGCAAGGTTTCATTCAGTGGAGACAACCCAGCATTTGTTAGAAGAGGGGTTGGACATTGGTGTCGTGCAACTACAGAGTATATTCTGTTACCTTCCTTTGGTTGCTTGTGAATTAATGTAGGAAAGAAATATTTCCTTGAACGCTGCCTTCACTCTGCTTTCTGTCCAAACAGAACGGTGTCTGCCATTCTGGGAAAACTGCAGTTGTGCAAAGGGACACTCAGAGTGGACATGCCCTGTGTGCTTGAGATTGGTGTGAGGACGTTTTGTTGGCCTTGCACCCAGCAGACAGCAATGGCAGTAATCCCAGAGCAAAGCAGCTGCACTGCCCTCCTCGTAATGTGTTTTAAACATTTAAATACTTTGTGGAGGATAACAAAAGGTCTTCTCTGAAATGATTCTCTCCATATTGAAAACACCTTTGTCTTTACCTTCAGCCTCATTAGGTCTGCGTTCACTTGATTCAAGCCAGCCAGTTAACGAAAGCCCTTAATAGGTGTAGAACTGGATGGCTGGGTAAGAATACAGTAAACACATTTGCCTTAGACTTCATCCTCAACCTCATTAATGACTGAGAAATCTTCAGGAATTCCTTCTTGTCCAAAGTCTAGGAAGAGTGGAGCAGAACGAGGAAGGAAAGGGTCTGGCGATGTTTTGATCACTGGGACATCAACTGCTGCTGATGTGCTGAGCAGTGTTACCTCCTTGTTTTAGTGTCTTGCCTTAGATGTCAACCATGTGCTCTTCAAGATAAGGACTGCGTCATGGTCTTCTTTCGAGCGCATTTTAGCTAGACCAGATAATCTGTGGTTAAAAGGAGCCCTTTAAGGGCACTGAAGTGAATGGCCAAATGAGAACAAAACAGAAGCATTTTCTCCCAGTCTGATCTCCTAGGGCACGAAATCAAATTATTTTCACTGATTATAAAGAAATTTTTACTGCTTAGTTACAAAACCAGTGAAAATCTAATTTTAAACTTATCAGATATTGACCATTAAAGTAGCATATTCAGGTCTGTGTAATAAGAGCCAGTAGTGGTAACCAGTCTTTAAAATAACTTGTTCAGAAGCATTTTTGTTCAAAATATTTTTATCTCTGTTTAAGAACTGTGGAATGATTATAACCGATATTAGGAAAATTTTTTTTACTGAGAGAGTGGTGAAGCACTGGAACAGGCTGCCCAGGGCAGTGATGGAGTCACCATCACTGGAGGCATTCAAGGAACGTGTGGACGTGGCATTGCAGGACATGGTTGGTCTTGATGATCTTACAGGTCTTTTCCAACCTTAGTGATTCTGTGATTCTGTGATTCTATGGTTTAGTGGGCATGGTGGTGTTGGATTGATTGTTGGACTTGATGATCTTACAGGTCTTTTCCAACCTTAGTGATTCTGTGATCTTGGGAACCAACCAGGACAAAAGATTTTTGTGGCAGGTCTTTTCCTGCCTGTGAAATTCGCTAGGGATTCATTAGGGACATAGAAGTGGTCTGTGTCAGGGAACTTCTAGCCCTGTCCCTCAGCTTTAGCATTTAAAGAACTCATCTGTCCCTAATTCTGGAGGATCATACCTCAAAATGTGTAGAAAGCCAGAATGACATTGAAGAGGAAATTCACTCCTGAATAAAAGATGAGGCTTTTTTCTGTTCCTTCCTTCCTTACATGCAAACCACCTTTCTGATGATTAAAACAATCACTTGGTTTTACACTTTTTCTGCTTGAAGCAGTAATATGTAATCAAGCATAACTGGCATGGTATTAATGTGTAAGGCAGGAAACATTAACATCCAGTGGCAGGCAGACAGCAAGAATACAAACGCAGTTCAGTTTCCAGTCTGGGTTACCTGATAGCCACCACAGAGTGTTAAGGCTTTAATAAAACACAAGCAAATATTGATGTAGCAAAGTAGGGGATAAACCGTGCACATAACATACCTTGATTATTCTATAGTACAAATCATAACTCAGAGTTTATAGAAGAAATTGTTTCCATCTGGAGAACTAACACAGTGGCTCTGCATCTCTCGGTCTTCTCTGCCTGATACAGGCATTAAACACTGTAAAGACTCTAAGAACTGTTTGATGCAAAGACAAAAATCAGGATGCCAAAAGAGGAGTGAATGAGTCCTAGCGCATCATGTCTAAGGAACACTTGATAGGTTCACATCTTGATTGTACGACTGGCACCTACTGCAAACTTGGATGCGACTCTTCTTCCCTAATTTCTATTTCCTTCGGCAAGAAGAAATCATTGATCTGGAATCTTTGATTAACTCAGGTCTGAGCCAAGGGAAATCCCCGTGTTAGACATACAGCCTGTTGTTGTGCAGAAGAGAATAAAGCAGTCGTAGCTTGCCTAAATCCTGTTTTTAATGGATTATTCAACTTCTAGTGTTGTTCAAAGTTTGTTTATGCTAACTTCTGAGCTGGTATTTTGTGACTGGTCATGTAAAACAATCGACTTTGTTCTTTTGTGCAAAAGATTTCTTGTGTAGCTTAATTAGCACACTGCCTGGAATGAGTTTCCACTTTACTAGTATGTGCTGCTAAAGTTACTGAAACCTTCAGGGTTTGTAATACTCCGCTTTGCTACACCACAGCCATTCAAAAAGCCATAAGCAGGGCTTCTCTACATTTACAAATATGTGCTGTAAAACAGATTTTTACAGGACAGATTTGAGCTTTCTGAGAAAATATCTTCAAATGTGAATAGCGCAACGGGGCAGAAAAGAAGAAGGGAATAGCCAGGGAAAACCAGGCTTAAAGTAAGTCTGGCTGCAAACAGAGATAACAGAAATCATAAGTAAACATAGTACTCAACTAATTCTAACATTTGACCCTGATGCAAAAATCTGTTTATTCCTGGGGTGGTTATCACTGCATGGTTTTGCACTGGACCGATGCTGCTGGTTTTGCATGGCTGAAATGGAGTTTGCAGTCAATCTGGAGGCCAGGAGCAAGAACCAGATCAATGAAATGGAGCTACTTCTTCCAGTAACCAAAACCAGTGACCAGACCTTTACCTGCTCCTGGACAGTTTTATGGCAAAAGTAAGAATAGCTGCAGCACACTGGAGAAGCTGTTGCTGCTGGTTATGCTGAAATGACATTTTCTACTCTTTTCCAGCCTGTTTGAATGTGATTGACACCCATGATACTGCCAATAGACTGCTGAGATTGACATTTTGTTCACATAAGGATCTAGTGGGAAAAAATGTAATCTATAAAACGAAATCTACACCTCTCACAGGTGCAGGACGGAGAACTTTCAGTGACCGACTACTGCAGCTTAAGGACTTGCAGACCAACAGAAACCAAAGAATGATTATGGTGAATTAGGGTGATTCACTTTGCAGTTGCTATGGGTGTTTACATAGTCTTTACCTGTTCCCCTGCATAACAGAGAGCAGACAACAGGTAGGTGTCTTACTTCATTGTCCCTGTTCCAAGGGGCCAATTTCCATGATCTCCAACACCTGCTCCACTTCTATCATAGATGAGGCCAAAGGGATTATTTCACACTTACAATAGCAAGACTGACTAACCCTTTGTTTATAATCTCTTGAGGGGAGGAGTGAGTTGTTCAGTATGTCCAAAATCCTGAGTGATTGCAGGAATCCATGGGAAAGCAATGAGCATCCCTTCCTGTCTTACCTGGAAGATGCATAAAAGTTAGGTCTGGCAAGAAAAAGCCTTTGGGATGGTAGAACTTCCCTTCTGTTTGGCCTAAGTGCATGTGATTTTCCTTGTGAAAGGCAGGGCAGAGTCAAGATAGGTTCTCTAGCGAGAGTGTTGTGCACCCCATGCTATGACCCCAGCATAGCACCCTATGCATAGACCTCAGCCTCCTCCTGAAAGGGAGTTTTGGTTTGTTCATTGTTGTGGGTTTTTTGCATCAGAGTTCTGCATGGCTGTCAGGCTGCAGGATTTGTTTTTAGACACGTGGATTTCATTTCACTGCTGCACCAGACCTTGGCAATTCTGTGGTATTTTCCTCTGATCCAGGCTCTCCATTTCTTTCATCCATTCTTCCATCTCTATTCTTCTCCTTTTTGGTTTTCATTGGAATTGAGTGTCAGTTACTACATTCAGATCCTCACAATAGAGTCATGGGCCAAAATAAACCCTTTCTTTGTGGCTTGTGTTGACTTAAATGACAAGATTTTAGGACCAGTGGCTGCTTTTTGCTCTCTATTTATACAGAAGTTTGCACTGTGGGGACCTGGTTAATGCCCAGGATTCTGAGTGGTATTACATTACAAAGGATGTTTCACAGTTATGCAGTGAAGAAGGGTATAACAGTGAAGGATTACATCTATAATACCACCAGGTTGTAACTCTTCATTCCATGCAGTAATTCTTCATTGATGTTGCTCACCTCTCCAGCACACAGTGTTTGAGATCTCGCCCCTATGTTTATGGTTACAGTTCACAGGATCCGCACTGAGGTTGGTGGTTATAACTGGGACAGCTTAGCTGAGTTACCTTAGCCAGCTGAGGACCTGTGGAGACGGTTCATTTCAAATGGCTTTCGGAGCAAGAGTGACTTCTGTCACTAAAATCTTTGTCAATCTTCATGTGCCTCCTCTGAAGTTGGTGGAAAATGTCCCATTCAGCTAACAGAGGGAACTCCTCTTACTAAAGGCAGAGGTTTATATCTGATTTAGTCATACCAGGCTCCCATTGTAGCCCCTGGAGTCTTGATCTCCATTTCTCTTGCCCTAAACTGGACATTTACAAAAGGTCAGACCAACTATGATGTAAAAATGCCCTTTTCTCTACTGTCTATGAAGAAGCCTGAGTTCTGTAGCTCAGATGGAGATATCGACAGTGTGGATATGGATGAAATCAAACTCACAGTGTGTGATTTACCCTCAAACTTTTCCCAGCCAGTGGAGAAGGACACTTCCAAGGAGAGAACAGACCTGTGGTGGGGACTTGCTTTAGGAGATGAATTGTGCCTTGCCTGGATTGAGTAGACCACCCCTGAGGCTTGGGGTAACTGGATAAAGTAGAGATAGCTAAGAGAATCCCATTCTTCATCACTTTTATATCTTTACCCATCTCAGATATTACCTCTCCTCATACTTATTACACCCTCAGCATCTAAAGCAGGTATGTGAACTCCTCTGAATGATGTCAATGTAAACTCAATCAAGTCTCACATTCAGCTTTACTTTAAACTGCACTGGGTGTTTGCTAGGCAGTGGAGTAGGATCCTTTAATGTAAGTCAGCTGCGTGGCAGTACCTTGCAGCAGAGAGAAGAATAGGGAACAGCTGGGAGCAGTACTACAGCCACATGCTCCCGCTAGATCCAAAAAAGCACAGCTCTGCCTATAATCACATTTGAAAGCACTGTGAGGATCACCTTAATTAGATTCTTATAGTTGAGACCTTATTGCATTAAACTAAATTGCTCCGAGCCAGGTTTCAGTTAGCTTGAGAACAATTACACTCTGTTCCATACCAGTTTCAATTCACTGTTTTATAAACACACCAGAATTACAATCTGGGCCTCAATCCATAGCTAGGAATCAGGATATATAGATTTAAAATCAAACAGAGGAGTAAGGGCAGAGCTTACTATGTTCCCAAGGCCAGAAGTGCAAGGTAGGGAGACTTCTGAGATGCTGAGATGTCCTTTGGGATCACCGTAACTGGCTTTGTTGCTGCAACATGGCATTTAAAGCCTGCTTTAGCATGGATAAAGCAGGTAGTCCCTGGGGACAACAGGTTGCCAAGGGGAAACAGATAGTCAAGGTGCCTGCTTTGGCTATCAGGAATCCTTTCAAACCTGTCTGGGTGCAGCTTCTGGAGATGATCGGGTGTGCAGGAGAGGGTCAGCAACAAACTGGGAACACACAGATGGGCTACCTGGGGGTTGTGGAACAAATTTCCCTGCCAACCTCATGACATAGGATGAACCTTGAGTTTTCTTCTTCCGCATGGATATCTTGATGACAAACGCAACACCAAAATGTCATTAAAACAAAACACTGGTGAAAACATGGGTTGTCTATTTCAAGAAAGGAGAAGAAACATTTCTGGATAGGGCTTAGGTTTGTCACATAGGGTGAGGCTCCCTTTACCTCCCTTCCAACACCAACAGTGTCTCAGATGGCCATCTTGACACTTTCTTTATAGGTGAAAAAGAACCAACAGGCACTTTTGAGGTGTGATTCACCTGACCTGGTCTAGACCACCCTAGATCATTTAGACTGAGATGAGGCATCCCCAAGACTGCTAATGCTCTCTATTGCCACGATCTTCACTGACTACAGCGGCACCCCACAGAGAGCAGCTTGGATGTAGAGTAGCACGTTTATATACCTAAGAGTAGATTTAATGGAAAAACAAATGAAGGAAGCTGAAGCCTCCACCTCCTTCCATAAGCACCATCAAGGACATATCAGTAAAGAAGGGCTGTGTCCTTGGGGACCCAGGAGTGGCCTGGGCAAAAGAGAGAACACTGGGAAATAGAACAAAATTTTACACTGCAGTTGAAGTGGCATAAGATGAAAGATGCACGGTACAGCTTTGCGCCTTGAAGTGCATCTTTGAAGACATGTACCATACCCCTTATCTGTCCAAGGGAGTGAATACGTGATATTTATCTTCTCACAGAACATGAGTGGTTTTGCATATAGATAAGCCATGCCCTAGTGATGGCAATAACAATGAAGGTGATAAAGACATACAATCATAAACCTTAGCAGTGGCCAAGGAAAGCAGGAATATTTCATGTTTCCTATCACGGCAATGGGTTTTCTGAATGACATTCAAACACAGCATGTTGGCCATCCACCTCTGACCATTCACCTGTCTTCTTGGTTTCCTTTGCAGAGCCAACACTGAGATTCTTTTCATACCAGTAAAACAAAAACAGCGAAGGAAAAAAATACACAGGCTTATGCTTCAGGACCTGAGGATTCTTTGATTTTTGTGTCTTCCTCCCTCCCACCCACCATCCTCCTTCCTTTCAGAGAGTGACTAGCGAAGAAGGAAACACAGAAGGTGCAGGACCTTGGAGCGAGAGGTGAACAGAAGCCCAGTGAGTGCCTGGAGTCCAAGAGGCAGCTCACTAACGAGGTGTTAGAGAGGCTTGGAAGACAGAGAAGGGAAAACATTACTAGATTGCTCAAAAAATCAATAATCCCTGTGCCCATGTAAGATTGTTCCTCCTCTTACATCTCCATGTTTTTCATTCCTCCAGAAAGGAAAACAAAACACATGACAAATTTGGACTGTGTGGCTCTAGAACTGCTCAATGCTCACCCACCCCTGGATACCTCATACATGCCCATGTGTGTGCACACCCTTGTTTTACACACTATGCGTGGACAAGTTCCCTGACCTGCCATCAGGCACAGGCACAGCAGCAGGCAAGTGAGAGATGAGAGCTCAGTGCGTAAGGGAGAGTGGTACCTAAATTTGTAATCTTTCATGTCAGGTCTGATCAGCCCCGGGTTCCTGAGCAAGATAACAAGGTCTGCAAGTCAGAGGGTGTAAGAGAGACCAAGTAGATGGGATGTCAGTTCTGGTAAAAACCATGTCTGGGAGCCTGAAATCTCCGTGCTCTAACAAAGGATTTTCCCCCAGTAGAAGAGGGGATGGGATCAGAGCCTGTGTAGGGCTGTCCGCTGGGGAGACTGAGATGAGGGTGAATAGAGTGAGTTTTTGGGCATAATCAAATCATTTGATTATCAGATGAACAATCTGTGGTTGGAAGGGAAGGCTATTCAGCAGAAACGGGGTGGGAAGATTTCGAAGGAAGCCCGAGTAAAAGCCAGAGTCACACAAGGTGGCAGTGCAGATTGTCAGCAGGGGTTTCTGGACATCAGCAAAAGGCTAAAAATAGTCCTGTTGAATCAGATACAACAGAAGAAACTAGACACTCACCGATGGTGTAGCTCCATTGACTGTACTGGAGTTTTGCTTGTGTCATTCAGCTGTGTATAGAGTCCATAGGAAAATACATTGGTTAATTACTCATTATTCTCATGGATTAATGGTCATCATTTATTGATCATCATTTGTTTCTATCCTGAATTGATCTGACTTTTCCATTGTCATTCTTTGGCCATCATCATTTGGACCAGGCTGTGGGAGATTGGTACCTGGAAGACCACAGGTGACTTCTAATATCTCTGTGAGAACCTCTGAGGTGTCAGCCTTCAAAGTGAATGATGTCTGAATTCACTGCTTTGATTTGATACCCAAAAGCACATGCAATGAGCTCCGTAGCCCTCAGGTTAGGAGAGCAACCATTCAGTCAACTACTAGTAAGTCTGGATATATTTTAAAGCTGAAGACCAGGTAAACAGACAAACTGAATCATTTCAAAGACTGGCTTCCTCCATTTCTCCTGCAGATCCAGTGCAGTTTACAAAGAGCCTTCAAAAGTTCCTGACTTAAACATCTCCCTGCTGTGAGGGGGTTATCTCATTAGGAGAAAGGGGTCAGGCCTGGCAGTAAGGCAAATGATAGCTCCTTGCTCATTTTCTCTTTTTCTTCGAGTGACATTGTCACAGAACTCAAACACTGATGGTGATGTTCATGTTATGGACTGCTTCCCACCGAGAACACAACTGAATATTCATTTCATGTAAGTAGACAGATGCTGTGTGGGAAACATTTTCAGTTCCTCCCAATATTTGAACTTCCACCATAAGGCTGTGCTACCCATAATTTATTTAAACATTTCTTTTGGATGTAGCAGGTAGTATCTGAATACAGTCCATGGCTTTTCTGGGGAATGAGTTTAGACTTCTGCTGGAACAAGAGTGTAGACAACCCCTGTAACTTTTTGTTAAGGATGCATTTGAGGGCAGAGTCCAGAGTCCAGAGTCCTTCTGCAGTCTATGGAGAGAAGCAATGGCATTTCCAGCTGTGGATGCATCAGTTCCTCAGTTGATAGTACTGGGACTGGAGTCAAGCAGCCCTGGGTTTAGACCTTAGACACCACTGCAAGATGCTCCAGCTGTGTGAGGTTGCAATGAGATTGCAGCTCAGATGAGTGCAAAAGTCAGTTTTCCCAGATCATGGCCATTACTCCTTCACATCTTCCAGCGCAACTGCACATGTGGTCAGACCCTCACTCAGTCATGCCAAAATTATCTAGGTTAACTTAGAAACTTTAGAAGACAATTTTGCTATTTTTGCTGTGGTTTAAACCCAGACAATTTTGTCAGGACTGTGTTTGGAAGCAATTAGCGCACAGTTATGCCAGCACATCTGAGGACATGGTAACTTCTGATGAGAAGGAGGAAGGACTTGTGGGCAGCTCGGGAAGGATTGGTAGTGATAACCTCTTAGGGCAGATGAGCGGCAGTCCAAGCAGCAGATGTTGCCACAGGCCAAGTGGTGTAAAAATATACTGTGAGGCACTCCGGAAAATCCTACACAACACATGTTTCAGTGACCTTGGTAGTTAAAATGGTCATAATTTTAAAGCTCAGCTCCCACAGAGGTACCTAAGTGAAGGGTGTCACTGAGTGAAGAATCTTCCCACCATGACCACCTCCTAACTATTGAAAGGTTGAACGAGGTAGAGGGTAATTGGAGGCCACACCTCAAATGCTGTGTTCGGTTTTGGGCCCCTCACTCCAAGAAGGACATTGAGGTGCTGAAGTGTGTCCAGAGAAGGGTGACAGAGCTGGTGAGGGGTCTGGAGCACAAGTCTGATGAGGAGCGGCTGAGGGAGCTGGGGTTGTTCAGTCTGGAGAAGAGGCGGCTGAGGGGAGACCTCATCGCTCTCTACAACTACCTGGAAGGGGATTGTGGTGAGGTGGGTCTTGGTCTCTTCTCCCAAGTGAGTAGCGACAGGACAAGAGGAAATGGCCTCAAGTTGCGCCAGGGGAGGTTTAGACTGGATATTAGGAAAAATTTCTTTACTGAGAGAGTGGTGAAGCACTGGAAGAGGCTGCCCAGGGAGGTGGTGGAGTCACCATCACTGGAGGTGTTCAAGGAACGTGTGGACATGGCATTGTGGGACATGGTTTAGTGAGCATGGTGGTGTTAGTTGATGGTTGGACTTGATGATCTTACAGGTCTTTTCCAACGTTAATGATTCTGTGATCCTGTGAATTCTGTGATTCTGTAATGACGAAGCAATGGGTGTGACCTCTGTCAGGGATGTGTCACTGATGCCATCATCACGTCATACCATGTGAATGGGACACAGAAGAGCAAAGAAAAGTTTCTCCTCATGGAGGCAACAGCAGGACCTTCACTGTTTCATGCATGGCTCTTGAAAGTCAGGGAACACATCAAAGAGAGAACAAAAAACTGGAAAGAAAATCTGGGCGCAGGAAACCACCTTTATTTCTTCTCGGATTTGTCCCAGCTTCTGAAATCAAAACCCAGGCATTACTTCAGGGCTGTTTTCCTCAGATTCCCATTGCTGGGCTCTTAGGAGAAATCCCTAATTTGTTGAAAGGTAGATGGACAAACTGGATCAGCAGCACAAGTATAGAGTTTGCTGAGGAGATTGTGAAACCTCCAGCAGCCCCAAGAGATTAAAATGTTTATGCTCAACTTCTTGAAGTGTAAGTTAACTTTTGGTTGCTTGCTCTTGATTTTACTGCCAAAATACCATAATAATAGTAATAATAAAGAGGCAAAACAACTTTTCCTCAGATTGCTTTCTGGCAACTAGTCCGATTTGCGTAAACATTTTTGATTCCACATCGTTCTTTGGTTCAGGGCCACGCTTCGTGCTCGGAAAGGGAGCTGAGAGCTGAGAGTGCTTCTCCAGAAGTGTCCCCTAAACGGCTGAGGTGGAGACAGCCACAGCACACAACAGAAAACTGAATTTATTAGGAGTGCAGGCTGCTGAAAAGGAGGAAAATGGCATTTCAGTGAACTCTGATGCTTTGCCAGCAAGAGAAGAGCTTCACAGCAGAAAGAGCAGTCCTGGCCCCAGAGGCTTATGCACTCTTTTCCATCTGATAATAAACTAGAATAGAAAAAAATTAAATTAATTGAAATAAAATTAAAATTAATAGACTTCTATCAGGGAATTGGGTTCAAGTGCTACAATAAGAACAGTGTTTCTGGAGGCACTTGTTCATTTCAGCGGAATGCAGACATAAGAGCTGCGAAGATGGATGAAGCAAGAGGAGTTTTGTTTCAAACACAAAAGTGGCAGGCGTTCCCACTGGTAGCTATGCTGAAAAGTCCTGAGACATTGCATCCCGGGGCTGGGGACCTGCCATGGTGGATGCAAGCAACCTTATGGATAAAATATCCCGTCTGCCTACCACACTTTTAGTCAGGACCTCAAGAGCCCATGGAGAAGGAATTGCCTAGAAGGACTCATTCAGACTTGCAAAAGTCTGCAGCAGCTGCTGCTGTTTTCTCTGTCTGTTCAGTGTGCAATGGCCTGGATAAAACCTGTGCTCTGTGTTCTCCTTTTACATTATCACAAATCCGGGGTGTCTTCCCATGGGATTGCTTTCAATTTTCTTCCAGGGTCATTCAGACCTATGCTTACGAACAAAATGAGCCAGGGGCTGATTCTCTAACATTGAGGTCAGCTGGCAGGATCTGGCCTTGTCCATACCATTAGTCCCCATTAGCTTCCAGGAGAGGATGACCACATCCAAAGGGCTTACTGGGAATGGTCCCTGGACCATACTAACTCCCAAGCAATGCCCGGGAACATGTTGGGGCTGATCACATCAGATCCTTGTCAGGGATTGCTTATACAATTTGACAGTAAAAATGATGAGGCTCCAGCTCCTGGAACCACCCTTAGACCCCGTTTAACTTACTGATGTAAATGTCTGTTTATTGTTACACTGCATTCATATGTCTTTGCTCACAAGCTTCCCCATCACTGGGGGTGTTCAAGGAACGTGTAGACGAGGCACTGTGGGACATGGTTTAACGGGCATGGTGGTGTTGGGTTGATGGTTGGACTTGATGATCTTACAGGTCTTTTCCAACCTTAGTGATTCTGTGATTCTGTGATTCGGAGCAAGCGCATTGGCTCCCTCGGAGCCTTTCCTCCAGGGTCTCCTCCCTGCAGACCATAGGGGTTTGCTTTCTGCAGTGTGGATGCAAACAAGCCTGCCCTAATTGCCTTTGGAAACCAGGCTTCCTGCTGTGTGAACCACAAAGACAGAATGAACAAAATAGCAGGGAAAAGAAAGTAGAAAGGTTTGACGCTCCAGATGTACCCGTCAGCCTTGTCATTTATTTATTTGCTGTCGTACTTTCAAAGCACTTTCACTCTTCCAGTTTTTCTGCCTCTTTTTTGTACCATTCACAGAACCAAAACAGAATAAGTTTAGTGAAAAAATGTTTTAAGAAAATATGATTAGAAAATAATCCTCTGAAAGAAAAGGCAAATATATGCATCAGATAAAGTTAAAGAAAAGAAATAAAATGCTAGCAGTCATATTCTTAGCAGAAAATATTCTCCTGCAGTGCTTTCAACTCGCACTGTAAGACTAGAGCTGTTCAACATTTTTCCTGTTATCAGAGTCCCAAATATCACCTTAAAATATGTCAGGCAATCGAATTTTTCGAAGTCGGAAAAGCTTAGGGGGATGTTTAAGTCCTTCTGGTGCCGGGCTGGCACGCAGGGCTGGGGCAGAGCTCACAGGCTGACTGTGCTGACAGAGCGCAAAGCAGACGATGGGTTCTAGATGTGTGAGGTGCCTGTGGGACTGCAGACAGGGCTGGGAACCAGAACTGGGGAAGGGTTGTTGGGGTGCTGAATATGCCGTGGGAGTGAGAAGAGAAAAAGCTTCCATGTGATAACTACTTCAGCTAGGTTTTGTTTTGCTTTGGTTTGGTTTGTTTATTCTCCTGTATTACTTTTTTTTATGGCCAGCCAAAAATTAATAACCCCACCTTGGTACTGGAGAGCCCCAAAAGTGAATTTAAGTTGAAACTGCCTAAATATCTGAGTGTACTTGTTTATTTTCCTTAAATGAAAAAAAGAGTGACAAACAGCACAAAGGGTGTGCTGGGGCTTTTAATAACATTATTCAGTTCTCTCCAGCTGGGAAGGACATTCCCTTCTGTTGGCTCCAAGTCCATTTTCCAACTGCGTTTTTAATTGCTAATCTAGTGGTCTCCAGGGAGTCCAGATAAGATCAGGTGAAACTAGTAGGTTCTTAGTTTACAGAAATTTCCAAATCAGGACTTTACTGCTTCCAGATTTGGTTTGTGCCCGGATGATAATGGATATTGCTAGCCATATAATAATGAACCCCGGTGTCCCTTGTGTAAACGTACACATGGTGATGATCTGCACACACTGAAAAGATTTGTCTGAACACAGGAAAAACTAAGGAGGAATACTTTCCTCCTGCATCACTTCAGAGGAGACACGTTCCCAAGGCCACCCAGAGAAGCCGTGTCAGAGCTGGGTACCAGCCCCCAAGCTCCCAAGTCCCCCACCCAGTGTATTTGTCTCATTTTCCCTGGTTTAGTCATTTGCAAACGGCTCACTTCAGCGTACATGATTCTGGCAGCAAGTGGCTTAGTTATGATTTGGTAGCAAAATATTTGGACAACAGAGCTTCCAAGCAGAAAACTTTCCAGTGCAGAAACCCGCTTCATCCTTCACCGCAGCTGCCCCGGGCTGGTTCGGCGTCTCCCAATCCCAGATCGCGGAGACCTTGTGCTCTAATCTTTTTCCATTAGAGCTCTGGTGATCAGGCCCTTCTTAATCAGCCCCGGCTTCCGCTTCAAATTGGGTAATGTCTGGGCCATTAATATTAATGGAAAGAGGAGCTGCTTCTGTTTGTTCTATTTTCAAGTGGTTTCTGGAGGCCATCTCCTAGCTAGAAACCACACTGCTCGAAACACAGACAGCCCAGGCAGCACACACACACACCTGCTCAGCTATAGAGTTTTTCCAGATGTTGACTTCTCTGTTGATGGTAATAACCGTATTCCCTTAATTCCTGGACAGTCCTTACAGTTCTTTTTTTTTTTTTTTTTGTTGCCCAAGCTGAAAGGCATTACCAGGCACAGCTATATCTGATTGTTCTGAAACCAATTGTCAGATGTGCTTTGAAAGTTCTGGCTAGGATTTCTGGGATGAGGGGATTTTTTTTTCCTGGGATATTCCCAAGTAAACATGTACATTATAAGATGAACTCCCCTGAGCTGCAGTCTCAGAAGATTTTACCTTTCCTGGTTGTTGCTGTTGCTGTTACTGCTGAAGGGGCTCTTTCCCCACACTTAGCCAATGCAAAAGATTGTGGGAAAGTCCTCATCTTCTTCAGTGTGAAGTCAGATAAACTTGGTCAGAGACATTTATGTCACGCACAGAGGCACTGATACAATTAGTGTAGAACTATTATCCTCTAACAGTAAGGTAGAGTAGAAAACCTAGGAATCAGTAGCATCTTGAACAGGTCAATTTTTATTTTTTTTCCAGTGGCTGTGCTCATGTACGTTCTTCCTCTTTGATTTTTAGCATATTTCTTGAAGAAGAGGTCTTTCTTCTGTCCTCGGGCATCGCACACACTTCATAGGGCAGAGATGTGGCACATTGCGATGGATGAAACAACTTGCATTTCAGTAGTGTTGTGGCTGGGCTAACTGTAAAACTTCACTGGCTCTATCTATATCAGCACGGCGCTCAGCTCCCCTCCCTGACTGTCCAAGCAACCTAGAGACCTCAAATCAACAAAATGAAGGCAGAGTGAAGAGAAGAAATTTGTCTAAGATATTTGCTGAATAGATCTGAGATTATTCCCATGCTTAGAGCTAAGCCAGGGTTTAGCTGCTTTACAGAACAGATGCCTGGCTCTCTTTTGGTTAGAAATACTGCAAAGATTTGGATCTGAGAGCCTTTCATAGCTCATATATGCAGCACTATGCTGGCATCGCAGCAGACACCGTGCTCACCTCTGCTCTTTCCCCCTCGGTTCTCTGGGCTCCAGCCCCTGACCCGTGAAATTGCCCTGCTCCTGAGCTCTGTGAGGGGACAATGAACTTTCCAGGGGTGTGCTTCGGTTTGGGAAATTCAGAGCACCATTCTCAAAGTTATTTATAGAAAGTAGAGGCTTAATAATTACATGGAATGATCCCTTTGGGTCATATCGATTATCTATTTTTGATGAAAGAGGAAAATGGAAAAACTATATTAACTGGAGCCAGTTAGTGCAAATGGCGATGAGGTCAAAGGACACAGGATCTGATCACTCAGTTACCTGAAACTGGTTAAAAAGTGTCTTTGCATTGCCTACATATGGCACCGCAGGAAAATGAGATTGTTCTCTGACTTATTAACAGCTCAAATACTTGAGGACATGCAAAAATACAGACACATACCCATGAAGAAACTCCTAGTTTCCAGCTACCCAGGGAAAACCACTCAAACCCCAGGCTTTTGTCTCCCCAGAAAGGAAATATTAGACATTTTCACCTCATTCTGAACAGTATATTGGTAATGCTCAGTGGAGCCATGAAGACATCTGTAAATGTGACCTGAGATCCTGATGTCTTGCACAACTTCAAATACCTTTGCAGTTTTCAAACAGAAAAAGATCCAGGGACCAGCAGTAAACTCCTTCAAACATGATCTGCTGGAAGATGGGAAGGTAAAACAAGAACAGGTTCAAACTGTGTGGTGGTTTATTTTTCTTTTTTCCCCTCTTTTTCTTTTTGCCCCTGTTCTTCCCCCCCCACTTAGCATTGGACGGTAGGCACTGCTGAAGGCAAAACACTGAACTAAATGGCACTTAGATCCTGCTTCTTGATGCTGGTCATGCTGTTATGACCACCTTCTTGCCAAGACCTAAGACTCCATTGCCAAGCTAGTGCTTACCACGGATTGTTCGTGTGTTATTTAAAAGGGGTTGTTGGAGCATTTTCTCATATTTCTCATTCTGACTGTTGTGCTGGCTGCTTCCAAAACCGAGGCAGAGGACTGGGACTTTCAAGTCACAACTAATTTTCCGTTTGCCAGAAGCCACAGTGAGATGAAGCCAGTCAGTCTCTGATCCTCCCACTCTGATCCTGCCTGAATAACCTAGGAAATATCGCCTCTCTGAAGAGGGAGACAGAGTTTGGAAGGGCCACTAAAAAAGAAGAGGTGGCTTATAGGATTTCAGCACTCACATAGTCAAGAAAAGAGATGACAGACACCTGTGCTAGACACCATGAAGCCATAGAAAAAGGCATTGCCCTGGGCACCCTGGGCATGCAGTCGATCATTTCTCACTTTAATTTTCAGTGCTTTCTTTCAATGCTCCTTACTGGGATTTGGGCAGTTTCTTGTCTGCTTATGCACCATGTGTACGTCAAGCGGATGAAATGAAAGACCATGGTGATAGGGTGGGGAGCAAGGCCATTAAGTGGTCTTCTCAACAGTATTAGGCCATATGTGCCACTAAACAAGACATTTCAGTAGCACTCTTATACAGCTTTTTCTTTTGTCCTACTCTACAACTCCGTGTTGACGCTTGTGCAAATTCATCTGTGGCTCTTGTTGCCTCAGGACGTCTGGGTGGAAGAAGTGTCGGATCCAAAACAGAGATTAGGCAAGTTGATGGGAGAAAAAGCACCTGTTTAATGAAAGCTGAGATTTTGTAGAAGGAGGCAGCTTCAGCAAGATGCAAGAAGACAGTATGGACAGTGGGGTGGAGAGAGAGGAGGAAGGGAAAGGGAAGGAAAACCTTATTCCTATCCCAGGTATAATATTTTTCATCCTGTAAGTGCTTCGAAGAAACAATGATGATGGGCTAGCTTCAGTTAAAAGCGAGCAATAAAGGAATCAGTCCTATAATAAAAATAAATAAATGTTGTCTGGAAAATTCAAATGTGGCATTATTCTGTGGATGCTGTCAGCTCCCGGACAGACCACAGGCAGGACTGCCCTTGCAAAGAGATGGATGCAGAGTGACAGCACCACGTCCCTGCCAGATGATCACACAGGAGTAGTCTGTGAATTCATGTTAGCACAGGAATGTACTTGGAAAGAGGTCTGGCCACTCAACTCCATGCCGCTCTATTTAAAAAAGGCAGTCAATGGCCTGGTTTTTCTTACCCTCGTTGTTCCTCGTGTTTTCTTTTCATGTCTGGGCTGTTTATTAGGTTTGAGGGCTGTACAAATGAAAACAGACAAACAGCCATCAGTTGGCAGCGGGGCTGTTTAGCCAAGCGGAGGCTATTTTGGAGATCCACCATTCTGTCTTTCACCGCTGCCTGGAATACAGATGTGCAGGAGCTAAATTGCATGCTCCATTTTTAACTTGTCCTCTTGGTCCCAGGGGATGGTGCATGGGGGTTATTTGCACAGGTGAAACACTGAGGCTTTGGTGAGCTGCAGAAGGGCTAACAGATATCGTCCCACCCTCTGACCACAGAGAAAGGCATCAGTAGGAACTATGCATGATGGGAGATGCTCTGCATATTTCTGATATCTGTTTCTAGAAAAAACATTGGGGTATTGTCAAAACCCGTGGATCACAAGGGGAACTGGTGATGAGGGTGATCTGCTCTGATCTTTCTGAAGATGAGTGGGACGTGCTTAGGAAGTGGGTGAGAAGAAAGATCTTCAAGCATTGGTGGAATCCAGAGGGCAAAATGGCATTGG
The DNA here is from genome assembly GCF_030936135.1 of Gavia stellata. Classification (NCBI taxonomy): domain Eukaryota; kingdom Metazoa; phylum Chordata; class Aves; order Gaviiformes; family Gaviidae; genus Gavia; species Gavia stellata. The sequence goes on from NC_082599.1 coordinate 2,008,713, forward strand.
AAATATCCATCCCTTCTTCTCCTGATTCCACTACAACTTCTCACTCCTCTCAAGCTCCACAAGCCCTGCTCTGCTCCTGCAATTGCTTGGAAAATGGGACAAGGACAGGGGGATGCAAAGAAGAACACATCTCTGCTCCAGGTTTCCTCCTTCACTCCCTAAATGCTGGAGGGATGGCTATGCAGGCACCACCAGCACACCCGTGGGTAAGCAAAAGGAGATGGAGGCAGAGATTTGCTATAGCATCATACCTTAGTTGTCTCCACCTCTATGACCATGAGCAAACTCCCTTGGCCCTCCCTGCTTTGTTTTACCCTCCAAATTTTCAGCTGTTTTCCAAATTCAAGTTGTCAACTCAGACAGCCTACAATTCCCTATGAGTTTGCTCAAAAGAATTTTGTGCCTCAACAGCATTTAGTGCAAGAATGGTGTCTGCAATGTTTCTTAGGGGTGCCACCCTCCACGGCTAACCGCAGGGGATGTCTATGAGACTCCGGGGTGCACAGCAGTAACTCCTGCAGCAACATGCCACATGCCTGGAAGTCCCTGGTTGTGCAGTGCTATACAAGGAAAAGGGGCACAAGGACACTATTAGCTGAAAGCTCCTGTGTTCCCTTCTTGCTGAGCTGTGGCACTTGCAGAGAGCATCTGCCCAAACCTCACTTAGGACCTGGTCTCCAGCCTTCCTTTTCTTATTCATGGGCAATCACTCCTCCCTATCCATAGGGTCTTTGCTTGCTGAGTTTCGTTGGGTATTTAGGGGGGTTTTGGGGAGTTTTTTTGAGTTTGGGGTTTTTTTTGTTTGTTTATTTTTTAAGTGGGGAGAGTTTAAATCATATTCATTTAGGCAATAGATGAAAGAAGGGAGGAATGGGAGACTGGCAGAGTCACAGGGAAGAGACATTTCTTGTGGTCCAGAGCTCAGCTCGGTGTGGCAGGAGATAAGAAAGTGAGTTGGGTGCTCTGGGGCTTTGCAGACTGATAGTCCTTTGATGTACAAAGAATCAGGATGACTGCATGGGGGAAGCCAGCTTTGTGACATGATCTCAGCTCCAGGCTCATCTTCAAATCTGTCCCCGCTTCCTGAGGGACCGCTGTCTGGTGTCACTTCCACGGCACACCTCCTGATTGAGAGAGAGATCTAAGGAGCAGCCTGCCTGAAGGGTGCGAGTTCTGAATGCCTAATCTGAACTGAAGGGAGTACACAAGGGGAGAGACAGAAATGGGGACTCCAGTTCTCATCCCTGTGCGCTGCTTGAAGCAGAAATGTTTCATCAGCATGTTGGAATGGGAGGCAAACTCATGATGGTTCAGTCTTTCCTTATGTGCCTTTCTGCTGGCACTAGTGACCTGCTCAGTAGGTTCTTGGTTCCATCAGCTCCTCAAAACCTCTTCAAGATGACACATAAAAATGCTAATAATTTCTAAAGAAAAGTGGCCAGAAGCTATCTGCTCCTCAAACCAGCCCTGCCATATATTTCCCGTGATGCGATAGACCTTATAAACAGCTGGTGAGCTATCAGAGGAGACCTAGCCATGGGCACTACTCAGTACTTGTAGGGGCACCTAAAAACCTAAACCATCTAAAATCTGGGGGATGTGAGTAAAGAGATATGCTAAGATATTGGAGATAGGCATGATGTGTGTGCATATGGTGTATGTGTCTTTGCGCAAGTGTGTGTGCATCTTTCCTCCAATGTGAAATGCAAGAAGAGGTTCATGCCATACCCTTCCCAGTCCCCCCAAAGCAGCAGGGCTTTGGCTGAGGATATCTCTATTTGGAGCTCAGGCCAGGCCAGGTAAAAAACCTTTGAATCCACCTTTATGCGATGCCGTTTTTAAGAGAGTCACTCTGCTGTGTGTAACCACAGAGTAAGGAGAAAGTTTACCCAACCTGGAAAGGGAGGGAAGGCCCCTCGCTGGCTCTGAAGAGCAGGTACTGTTTCTTCCCAGTGCTATTTCTGGAATGCCTTGGAAGCACCCTGGCTTGTGCTAAAATAGCGTGCGAGCCTCGACTTACCTCATGTTGTGAGAAGAGGCGAGTGGTTTGAGGCGAGCCTGGAGAAAGGCAGGCAGACTGTGCCAGGGCGGGAGGCACACACAGCCCTTTTGATTCTCTGAAAATTAAATAAGGAGAAAAGATCCACAAGGCTGAAGGTGGAAAAGTATGTGTGAATTGGTGCCTCTGCTCCAGGGGGAGGTCACCTGGGCGAGAGGTCGCACAGTGCCAAGGTGTTGCAGAAGGAGCATCAATGCCTCCTGGCGTGGGGTGAAAGGTCTGGAGGGTCTGCCTTCCCCCGTCCCCCCCCCAAAGGGAGAGAGGAGGTAGGGCAAGAAGTGATGTATAGGAACACTCCTTTGGGGGGGTGGGTTTGAGGGGTGAGTGCTGGCACAGCAGCTGCGCAGTGTGAGTGCATGGGGTTTTGCATAGAGAGCCCTGGGGACGAGCACCCCGGCAACAACAAAATGGTGCAACAGGTTTACACTTGATTTTTACAAGGAAAAAGCTTCAGGCATTGACAAGTTAAGAATTCCTTTCATTTACCTTTCTGTAATGCTATTTTAAGGGAATCACTCTGCTGACCATAACAGGGTGACTTATTAAGTAATTCAGACACCGAACCACACATGACCTTGTTTTGTGGCTCCATGTCAGCTGTGGGACAAGGTCTGTCTGCCTTGCGTGGTGCATTAGCTCAGTCTCTGCTCCGATGAAACTCCGGATACTTCCAGGGGAATTCCTACCTGAGTAACAAAGTGAGGAAGGACTTCATAACAAGAAATACCAGTTACCCTCCTTTGGATATGGTGTACGTAAACAACAATTTCAGCCCCAGTCATTTTGTGAAAATGGCACAAAATGTAAAAATAATTTGATCAGCAAGGGAAATAAATAGGCATACATCTCAGTCAGAGTGAACTAGTGCTTCTGTTCCTCTTCTATCGGACTAGATGATGAAGTCAAGGTCTTTGCAAAGATGCAATGATTGCCCATATAAATATCAGGACTTAAGGATGCAGCAAAATCTGAACATAAGCTTTTATGTAGAAATGTGTCCAGCCTATGGTGTATGTGATCTTCCACTGGTGACAGGACAGCAGGTATGTTTTAATAACCATGGATGGCTGCCCCTGGTTTTGACATCTCCTGTGAAAATCAAGACCTCATGGGAAGGAGGAGGTGATGGAGTCAGACTTAAAAGTGTCCCACCTCTAGGCTGAATCCAGATGGCACAGACCATAAACCGTGAATACCACTTTGCTTCGAGAGCTCTTTTCAAGCTGTGATTAAGCTCATTTTGTCAGGGAGAAAGGCTGGTAGACCATGTCCTAAATCACATACTCCGAAAGTAACGCCATGGGGTAAGCAGCAGCCCTGTGCGTACCTTCCACCTTAGGTACTAACTAGGCTCCCGTGCACTCTCTGCCCTAACTGGGCTTATCTTTATGGAATCACAAATGATAGGCAATGTTACTATTCTCTCCATTTCATGGAGAACAGAAAGGCAGAGTCAGCTAGGTAAAAAAAAGGTAGCCTTGAAAAAATAAAAGGAGAACTGAGACAGTTATTTTCCCAGGTTCATCAAGTTATGTCTACACTGTAGAAGACATCGAGTCCAAGCTAAGTAATGTGGAATAGCTCAGATCCCTGTTCAAGGTCAGCTCTATGTATAGCAGGCTGACTGTGCACAAACTCCACAGCACTTGGTCATGGGCCTTTCAGGTCCTCACATAGTGATCCTAAGACAAAATTATTGGGGTTTGTGAGGACTGTGTCACAGCCCTCTAGAACAGTGTGTTTCTAGCATGAAAGTGAGTATGTGTGCTGCGTGATGTAGGGTGGGAAATGGGTCTACGTGGAGCTGTTTGAAGGTAAAGAGCAATAATCAGGTTTCCTCTTAAGGGAACTGCTGGAGTCATGCCAAAAGAGATCCTGGAAATGAACTTGCATCCATGCAGTATGGATGACTTGAGGATGAGAATCTGTATGAATTAAAGTGGCAAGTTATTTAGCAGCTTAGATGAATTCACTAGGACTCTGGAGCTGTGAAGCACCAGCCACCCAGCTGCTGACGATCACTCTGACCTTCCCGCTTCTCAGGCTGCAGAAGCTACATTGGTAATGGTAAATGAAATATTGTTGGAACTGTTGTCTGGTCCAGAGGCCAGCGGGCACTGAGCAGCACGTGCATACCATTAAATTCCACTACCTTCCACAACAGGATGGCCACATCCCAAATGCCTGTGGGGAATGGCTCCTGGCCCTGCTAACCCCAGACATTGCCCAGGAACTGTCTGGGAGGCTGCTGGTAGGCAGTTGAAAGTCAGTGCTCAGCATTGTTCCCTGTTCCGTTCACCAGTACAGAAGTAGCTAGTGTCACTGGGGACAAAGCCATACACCTGCCCTTGCTCGTGTGTCAAGTGGCCCTGGCATGTGTGCATGGAGTGACCCATGGGGGTAATGCCAAAGGTGAGCTGGGGAGAATGTTGCAGATGCTCCCCCAGGGATAAAATGCATCCTTGGACTTTTTTTTCACTGCTTTGTGGGCCAGTTGTAAAAAATAGGTCAAAAAGTAAGGTTAAGTAGCGGTGAGAAGTCAACGCTCATTTTGCATCAGAAACAGAGGTGTTCAGTGTTCCTGCAGATCTCTGGCTTGTGTTTGGTATCAATCAGTTCATCACCAGGCATTACCCCAGGACATGGCTCCTATTGTCCATAGCACTGAGAATTTATTAGCTATTGCCCCATGGACCAGCCCTCCAGACAGGCTTCTCCCCCTCACACGTCCTGCTCTCCCCTGCTCGTAAGCGGGAGAGAAATTCAGCTGCCTGGGGGGGGGAGGAAAGCAGGGGACGCCTTGTTTAAAAAATGAAAAGATGCAGCTTCAGCTGTTTGTTTAGGAATATGTGGTGATGGGGTTGAAATAAAGGTTATTTTGGATAGACGGAGAGCTTTACAGAACCTTCATTCACTCCCTTTGACTGGATTGCATAAAGGGCTACTGAGCAGATAAACTTTTAACGAATGTGAATTCCTCTCTTAATTAAATTACAGGAAATTAAAAAAGACACATTTCATGGGCTGGTGGGGGGAAAAAAAGTGATATTTGTCCCCCCAAAAGAGGTCAGATTTCCAGTCTGTTTAGTCCTGGATTTCAACATTCTTCCGCCAGTCTGCACGGGGGAAACATGTAGATGCCTACTCTTGCCTGGAGCTCAAGAGACAGGTCTGTTCTCTGAAGGAGAGAAGCGACTCTTTCATCGGCACGATGGGGTATATTCCCCCAGTGACTATAAGCCAGGAAGGGCTAATGTATATTTGGGTAATGCACCGCTCTCCTTTGCATCTCATGCATGGAAACCATGGGCCATCCCCACCATAAGAAACCTGCAGTCTCAATAGATAAGAAGGAATTCATTAAAACCTTTCTTGGAAGTTAAGTTGATGTCTGGAGATCAAATGACTCAGCAAGGAAAGAGATATGATCTCTTACTAGGCTCTGTGTTCCATCGGAACAGCTTGAAGGCACCTTCCCCAGCTGTAGATGACGCAGATCCCCTTCCAGCATCACACAGTCATGGATGCTCTCATATCTATGTGCGATGCTGGCTGTGCTAAGGGATCTTTCTCTCTCCAGGTCTGTTACATAAGGTCTGCAGTGCTGGGAGATGAGAAATGCTTCTTGTACAGAACCAGCTTGGCCTGACTCACACTTTGCAATGTATTGTGTCTTTCAGTGCAGCTAACAGCCTCCTGGTATGCCCTCTCTGACCCTTCAGGCATCCCTGTAGTTGCAAACATGAGCATCCTGACCCAAATTACATTCCTCGCCTAATCCTTAGAGCTGCCCGTGGAAAAGAGTAGATTTCTATATATAGTGCTCTGAAAAGCCAGCGGGTTATTCTGCCCGGGTGAAGGGGGTCTGTTCTCTGCAGCATGCAACACAATTCAAGCCTTGTTAATATATATGAGGGGGGAAAAAGAGAGAAAGAGAGCAGAAAAAAAAGGTCTCCTTTGTAAAAAATGTGTTTGTGAAATGGGGAAATGGCTGGCAGGGGGTGTCAAAAGCTCTAGAACACTAAGTTTATTTTGGAGCCTCCTGAGGTTAGATTTAATCAGCTCAAAACACATAGTTTAACTCTGAATATGACATTAATTTTCTCTGCTAGCTGAAAGATGCCTTGATACTCAATGGGAAGTTGTCCTTTTCCCATGCCCAAGACCAAGAACATATCTCATCTCTCCAACCCATTCCAAGATGTTTGAACAGAGAGGCAGAGCCATAAGCCACGGCTGGGAGTGAGGGTCTGATTTTGATAGGACCATAAATACGGTTGCCATGTCTGACGGCATGCTTGAAAAACATACCACTTCAAAGCGGCTTGTGCTTTGTCTGAAGAGATGTAGAAATATTTAACTGCAAGGCTGGAGTCTCTTTAGTTACATTCCTTCTTTTCTCTTTGCTGTTGACAGACTTTCATGGGTGGTTTTCAAGCACTATATTCAAACAGTATTGTTATTTTGGGTTGCATCCTCCTCATATTTGTCAAGTGATACAAAATAGCAGGAGTCCCACCTGAAAGGAGGTTTTCTTACACAACCCCCAGAGCACTTGTTCCAAATGTGTTATTAAACTGAGCCTCAAGCCTAGACTGGCAATGGGGCCAGATCTTCCCGATGTTACGTTCACACTGCAGGATGCTGAACCTACCAGCTGCCTTACCAAGCAGCCTACCAACATGAGATGTCCACTAAGAGATTCACTGAGCATCTGAAAATCCTGGTGAGATCACTCCAGGGATGTTGTTTTTTCTTCTGGGGGTAGTTACCTCGTTACATGCTCTATCATCAGAACTCTCTAGACTCTCATTCATTTAAGAAGGGTGAAAAACATCTCTTCTGGAATCCTTACTTCTTTTTCGCCTCCCATAGAAAGTTGCAACTCCCACAGACCTGTTTGGTGAACAAAATACCTGCCTCCCAGCTGCTCCAACACAAAGTTCAGCTTAACTGTTTGTAGCAATACTGGCAGAAAATTTCCTGTAGTTGATGATGCAATGGGGGAATTCCCAATCTATCATGAACTCCAGTACCTGTGCTTCACCTTCCTTGTTGACATGCCTTAATGTTGGTTGTAAGTAGGAACCAAAACCCTGAACACAACAGAAACCATCCTGGCAGCAGTAGCAATCCTATAGCCTATGTTTGGTCTAGTCACTAGAGGGACACCATCCCATTTAATTAAAGATTGAATGCCAACTCTGGAATGCCACTGTGAAGACCCTGGAAAAGGCGATTTCAAAGGAGGTTATGTGAAATAATTTTTCAGTTTGGGGATAACTTTATAAGCTAGGACGTATCTCACAACAATTTCCTGCAATGCTTGATAAATTAAGGTGTGGGCATAGGAACAAATTTCTACTGTTAAGTAATAAATAATGAATATTATAATTTCATGCCCTACATTTTAAAAATATTTAGCAGAACTGCATGAATAAGCAATGTTTTTTGTTCACTGGATGAATAATAAATAAATGAATAAATAAAAGAGCAGTCAGAGATCAGAGAAAAACAAAAATTACTTGTTTTGTGGGATTTCTGCATACAGTAAGGGAAAAAAATGTGTTAAACATGTTGGAGTTCTAGGAATCATTTTGTTGCTACATGGGAACTTCCAAGCCATATCTTAATCCTTGAAAATTTTGGACTGAAAATTCTGGTTTCCCTGTAGCATATAATTTTCCAGAAGCTGCAAAGACTGAGGCTTGAGAAGAGAATTTGATGGACCTGTTTGTATTTGTGGCAGGGAATTGGGCAGAGCTTCCTTTATACAAAGTCACTGAGGCCCAAATTACGATGCCTGTTGGCCATAGACTGCCTTATAGAGATGGCAAGGGGTTGTAGGCAATGACCTTATCTCTGCCTCATGCCCAGAGACAGATCTGCTCATCAGCACCGTATCAGTGTGGGTGAAACATGGTCAATTGTGGCTACAGGAGTCACTGCATACTCCAGAGAAAGGCATCTGAAGGTAATTTATTACCACCTGTGAAGTTCTTCTTAGTACTTTGAAAATAGATGTCTGGTTAGAGGGAATGAACACTGTTTGTCCCTGCTATTCCTTGCACTCCGAGCAGTCTATAATTTGACCAGGGAGGAGTATATCTACTAGATGTACCAATCCCAGCTGCTCAGCATGGATCTGAAGGGTCCAAATTGAACCAGTTCAGCTTCACTCCATGTGTTGTGATCTGTTACCTCCTCCAGAATAAAAGAAACACCTCCATCACCCATGTGGTCTTGGACGCTCATGAGAGAAATACATTTAAGATGCTGTAATAAGACCGTGTCGAAGAAATATGGCCCTAAGAAACTCACCATCTGAACATACCTACCACTTCAGAACCAAAAAAAAGAGGGAACTGAACTGGGAAAGGTTCAGAGAGAGTAGCAAGGATTACCTAAGGCAAGAAACAACTTCTGCAGGAGGAAGGACTGAGTTAGGAAAGACATTTCCAAGGTCTTGGGACTCCACATTCACTGTTCATGAATTAACTCTTAGAGCTCATTATATACTTGCAGAATCCTGTTGATACAGCCAAGAAGTGTGGGTCCCTTGGGCTTTTGGATCAAATCTCTGTGCAGGTGGTTTGAATGATGCTGATAGGTTCATCTCAGCCTTTTCCTGTTGTGGTGCAGGACATGATGCAACCTTAGGTCATAAGGGGGCTGCGGGTTCATCTGTGTGTGAGATGAATGCCTTCTGGTCAGCACTGTTGGAATGCAGGGTCCTGCTGGATGACACCTTGCTTCTTGGGGTGTAAAGTCATGGGCTTCCCCCATTGCTCCACAGACCTCCTAGAGCAGCCAGAGATGATGGGAAGGTTAAAAGAGCTGCAGACCAACTGGGTTAATTCACAGAATGGGAGCATGCTTGTGGTGATGTACTCCAGACATGGAAGACTGTGTGGGAGGTAGGTGCAAGTCCTGATTCTCACACTCAGCACATGTATGGCACTGTTGGTGGCACAAAAGAGAGTGGAGGGTGGTGAAAGGTCTGAGCTACCCACCTCATGGCCTCAGCACTGGGACTAGGTGCAAACCTGGGTCCACCTGCATGTTAACAAGCCATTTTGTTTTCAGGAGCACATTTGTAAAGATTAGTGGCAAATCTAGCTTCTGTGCAAACCCCGGGGGGAGGTAATGGAGGAAATGCACTGTGGTTCCTAAATGAGAGACAGGGAGAAACATGCATTACAAATGGAAGCGGCTTTCTTCCTCCTCCCACCACTGCCATGGTGGGGGCAGCCACAGACTACTTTGAAGTCCTGTCCTTCAGGCCCTTTGCCATCATTTGTGCTCAGCCCTTCCAACAAAAGCACAGTCTCTTGGTGGCAAGAGACTTGGCCGAGGAGCAGAAGGCAGGCTTTTTACATTAAGGGAAGGGCTGTGAACAATTTTGCCTTTATCACCACACAAAAGGGACTGTAAAACCCTCAGAGTTATGGATTCTGGTCCTGCAACCTGATACCCCAAAACCAGTTATGTAAGTTAGGATAAATCTTTTCATTATTATTATTATTATATGGTTTGTTGTTTTGTTTTAAAAGAGAAAGAGAGAGAGAGAGGAGGGAGAAATTTGCTCTAACATGGCTTGAAAACAACATTTGCAGCCAAAGAATTATTGTACGTATACTGCTTTGCCTAACTGTACTCTGTAAGAATATGAAACGACCAGAAGGCTCAGACCAGATTTCTGCATTAAGAGATGGAGCACAGTCCGTTTCTTGGCACCACTTAGAAAGTCAATATTTTCTCTTTCTTCTTTCCTGGCTGAATTTGGTGGAGCAGAGGGTCTAATTCCCAGCTCCAGTTTGGGATCCAGGCAGGCAGGCTGGCAGGCATTTCACCCTACAAAATCAAGCCCTGTACAATTTTGGTCCTGGCTGTTTCCAGCCCTTTCACACTCACTCGTTTGATTCCTGCCTCAGCTCATTGCAAGTTTGTAGTCTGTGAGTTTGCAGACTTGCTCCTTCTCTGGGACCCAAGAGGCAGCTGCAGCTGCAAAACCTGCTTTGCCATCTGCTTGTCTAGTGTTCAAGGATCTGGAGAGGGAGAGAGGCCATGTCATCACGTGTGCTGTCCTCAGGACTCCAAGGAGCCCTACGAGAGAGCAAAGTCTTCAGCTGCCATATATATCTGCCTTTCTCACATGCTTTAGTGTGTGGACACCTTAACCCTGCACATGGACAGCAGAAAGCTGGGCAATCTGCTTTGTTTTTTAACAAAAGCCAGTGGCAGGTTTCCTTTACGGTGTCTTTATGGTGCCAGATATACTCTTAAAAGCATCTCTGCTCATTGCCACTGGTATCGACCTCAGTATCCATCGGTGCTGGTGCAATGGTTTGCCGTCATTGTTCTGGAGCATGGTGTGCAGTAACACGTCTGGAGCCACTTTCCACCTGCACCCTGGCAGCTTTCTGAACTAGCTCTTGGTAATCAGCGTGCTGGAATGGAGAATGACCAGTGTCTTGTCTCAGAACCTCAGCAAGGGATTTTCATTCTGAAAACACCAGTGCCTCCACCTGTCAATGCAGTGCTGCTATCCCCAGGTTAAAGATCTCTGACTGACTCACTGTATCATGAGGTTGCCACTTAATCATCATGAAGAAACAGACCTATAAAGATTTCTTCCTATCTATAGATAATAAATAATAAATAAACATAAATATACGATCCTTGTTATCTATGTGCATATACCTGCGATTTTTATATATATTCTTTTGTTCAACAGGAAATATCTTATTTGGTCTGTCTTTGAATTATGAACTCCTCCCCTCTCCAGATCATGTGTAGCTGTTTATAAATTGGTATAATGGTTTCTTTCCCATTTAAAAGTTTCACCGCCTAAAATCTGCTGGCATAACTGCACATTAGCCTTTCCTAGCTGGTTCTGTTACAGTTGCCTGGATGAGGGAAGCTAGCTCATTAAAATATTTAAATGAACCCAGAGTATTTTGACATGACTCGTTTAGGAAGGTTTCTGCTGGCAGGGTGAGGTCTTCATATGTGGCTACAGGCGCATTATGTGTTCAGGCTACCCCCTTCTCACCCCCCTTCTGCCCCCAAAAGCAACATGACTCACTGCAGTCTTAAGAACTTGTCCAAGGTCAGATGCACAGACAAGAACTGAATCCAGATCTGCTGGGATCCACATGAATTCCTGAGCCATAGGATCTCCCAGAGTCAGCCAAATCTCCATGTCCGTGCTGAGGACAGAACAGATCCCGAATGGTGTGACTTTCTGAATGGCTGTAATTGGTCCACCTGCCCTTTTACTGGGTTGGAGGAGCAGAAAGGATACAGATCTGCAGCAAACAGCTTGAGTTGCACTTGCTGGACACCTGGACCCACACAAAGCTACAAATAACTAAAAGCAAAATTAACATCCCAATGTCCTCTCCTGGGCACTGGGAAGAGCTTCTTTGAAACAACAGTCTGTGCTTTGCCAGAAATTAATAGTGTTTTAAATTAACTGGTGGTGACCAGAGCTTACCAGCAGATGACATGGACATACAGTCAGCCTCTGGTTATGCTACCATCCCATGAACCAGAACCACAAAAGAAGACTTCAGTTCCTAGAAGTAGCATATTGCAGCCAGGCATGGATTTATGGAGGGAGCTAAGGAATTATTCTTCTTTGAACCCTCTTCAACCACCCAGCACAGCGCGTGTATCATGCCAGAAGCATGGCCACAGGCACCTTGGCATCCTTGGCACTCATTAGACTCACAGCATCACAGAATCATTCATTAAGATTGCAAAAGACCTGTAAGATCATCAAGTCCAACCATCAACCCAACACCACCATGCCCACTAAACCATGTCCCACAATGCCACGTCCACATGTTCCTTGAACACCTCCAGTGATGGTGACTCCACCACCTCCCTGGGCAGCCTGTTCCAATGCTTCACCACTCTCTCAGGAAAGAAATTTTTCCTAATATCCAGCCTAAACCTCCCCTCGTGCAACTCGAGGCCATTTCCTCTTGTCCTATCACTTGTCACTTGGGAGAAGAGACCAACACCCACCTCACCACAACCCCCTTTCAGGGAGTTGTAGAGAGCGATGAGGTCTCCCCTCAGCCTCCTCTTCTCCAGACTGAACAACCCCAGCTCCCTCAGCCGCTCCTCATCAGACTTGTGCTCCAGACCCCTCACCAGCTTCGTCACCCTTCTCTGGACACGCTCCAGCACCTCAATGTCCTTCTTGTAGTGAGGGGCCCAAAACTGAACACAGCATTTGAGGTGCGGCCTCACCAGCGCCGAGTACAGGGGCACGATCCCCTCCCTGCTCCTGCTGGCCACACTGTTTCTGATACAGGCCAGGATGCCGTTGGCCTTCTTGGCCACCTGGGCACACTGGCACCTGGGCACTGGCACCTGGGCACACTGGCACCACACTCTGGGGTGTCTTTCCCTGGGGAGTGCTGTGTGAAACTTCACGCTGGTTCTCCTTAGTGCTTTAGCTGTCTAAGTGCTGGCAATCCAGTTTCAGCAAGGTTTTAGGTTGTTGCAGTCATCTACGGATGGACAGGAGCCCAGAATTACAGCCATGTTATGCTGGCCTGCAGACATGATGGACCCAATGCTGTGCTAAGACCGTGGTACTCACCTTCTGGAGCAGTGATGTTTCCCAGCTGGGCAGGACCTCAGAACTTAGTGTCGCTACATCAAGTTGTATGGGCTCCCCTTTACTCTTTCATTGGACCCACTCTAACATCCTTGAGAGTTAATAGTGAGGACCTTGCTCTCCGCCGGGAACATCTGCCATTTGTTTCACCAAACGCTTCAGTCTTATTGGAAAGCATTCACATTTGGAAACCCCAGTTCTGTTTTTGAGAAAGAGAGTAAAATTTTGAGCTGTGAGAGAAATAAACTGATTTCCAAGACATTATACTTTATCCTACTACATGAGTACCTCCTAAAAAAGTAAACCAGATCCCAGAGGTGCAACAGTCTGGGAGGAAATGAGGGGTATTTTTCTCCATTTCAGGTCCTTTAATTCACTTTTAATTGTGCAGCTGGGCACATCTTTGTAACACCCGAATGGGAACCTATTTCTGCAATATCCCCTTGTTCCCATGAAACAAACCTCTCCGTAGATGTAATTATCTACTCATCCATCACTGTCGCCGTGAACACAGTGCACAAATGTGCACATTCAGATGTGCAGAAATCTGCACCGTGGTTCAGACATTTTCTGCAATAGTTACTGAGCCCGTTCACTAAATAATCGTCTCTGCCTTGCTTAAAGAAAGCTCTTCTCTATTTATATTATTTAGCTGGCAGTGAGCCCACCCCAATCATTTATAATGAAAAAAAGTTATCTAAAGGGATGAGATGTTTGTACAGATGGCAAGAAGATTCCCAAATCGTAGTAGTAAATACTCAAATCTTAAAACTTTTGGATGGGATGTAAACCCTCACACTCCAGGATATCTGCCAACTGTAATTGATGGGGTCAAGAGGAGAGCAGGGGGAATAAGTTTTCTTTGTGTTGGTGGATGAAGTAGAAAAACTGGGATGGCGGGAAAAAGGGATTCATTTTGGCTTCACCTGAAATAAAATTTTGGGTTTGGGGTTTTTTTGGCAAAGATGTCCTAGACAAAAAAGAAATACTGGAAAAAGATGAGGTAAATGGGAAACAAGACATTTCATTAAGCACTCAAGATAGTTAACACTTCTCTCCAACTTCACATTTGAAGAAGAAAAAAGGCACATTACAATTAACCATCAAAACCTTTTACTTAAAATTTGACAAGACAAATGCGTTGTTTTCCTTTCCCTAATGTTTTATTATTTTTGATCCTTTAAAAAGTATTTTTACCCTTTTGCTCTCCAGCTTAAATGATCATCTGCATTTGACATAAGCATGAAAATTATTTCTGTTCTTTTAAAAGTGTCTTCCTTGGTAGAGATATTATTCTCACCAAACTGAGCAGGTTTTGGTCCAAATGAGTACTTCCTTCACAGGCAAATTATCTCCTCACTTCTCAGTACAGCTTCAGGCAACTTTTTACTGGAACAGCTGGCCGTTACTAAAGAAAGAGAATGCTGAATAGTCATTTGAGATGTACTAAACCTCTTGTCTTCTCATATACGGGCATTGTCTCTCTCTGCCTGAAAACTGTAAGCACATTAAAATGTTTTCATTGACACATCTGTTAGCAGAAAAGGCTTTGTGAAGTCCCTGTGAACTTCCATTGATATATGGTGCTCTATTAACTATCCAAGCCATGTTGATTATTTATTATTCATTGCTTAGATTTATAATACTGTTAATAGAATAAATATTTATTATAAAAGCCCCTGTTGTCTAGGGCACGGTTGTAAAGCAAGTAAAAAAACAGCTTGAGTGAAAGACCACCCTTCCTTCCAAAAAACCTCCCTAACAGTGGTTGGATTCCACACCTCCATCTCCTGATGGTGTGAAGAACATTATTACAAGAGTCCTGTACAGTGATTTACAGTGAAAACCAAAGTCTGGACTTCTTTTTTTAAGTGACACTGGGGGAAAACAAAAAGCAAATGTAGTAGAAAGAATCACTCTTTTAGAAATCTCTGAGTTGTTTTTTTCTATTTTTAGACATGGGTTTACCAGGGATTTTAAGGAAATGAAGTGCCCATAAATGCCCATCTCCATGGGACCAAAATTGCACTGCCACCAGAAGAGCTGTTACCTCCTGTCCTGATGGCAAGAGGAGCAAAGAGGTGATGATCATGTGTCAGAACCCATATCAGGTTGATGTGGAGGCTGGTGACTCCATGAGTGTTGGAGAGTCCATCTGTCCACATGCCAAAGATGGATTTCATTCACGCTCGGAAAATTTACTTTCGGTAGAGCTGTTGTGGACTCTGAAGCACATAACTGATCCAGGGGCTGAGCATCACCATCCAAGAACAAACACCCTCACGCAGTGACCCACATCTGTCTTCAGTCTTTTTTTACCTGTTTATTTATTTTTAATGTGACCTGCTTATTTTATGGGCCTGGTCCAAAGCTTATTGGTGTTAGCAGCAAAGTTCTCAATGGCAACAGTTGTTTTGTGCTCAGGCAGTAAAACGCTTATGGAAGATCATTCTTGTATTATTTGTGTTAACCTTGTAGGGTGGGCATCAGACCAGCTGGGCTACTGGAAATTGCTGAAAAGGAAGCAGTGGTTTGGAACTTTCAAGGGGCAAATCAGCCTTTTTAGACCGCCCAAGTGCCAAGACCCCCTCCACTTCTCCTTCCCCATGTCTACAACCCTCCCCACCTCATGCTATTGTTCATTAAGAAAATCCTGGTATCATTCTTTCTAGCATTTAACGAACATGAGAGAACTGGTTCCAGATCCATGTTTTTGTAACTGGTTCTTGTTAGAGTCACCATGGCAGGTTGGGAAAGGAGCCCAGAGGGGGTGGGTGGAGATATCCTGGCCAAGCAGAGCCGGCTGGCTCCTGGGGTGTTCTACGCAGGAGCTCGAGACTTTTCAGAAGCACTTGGGTTTTTTCTCTCAGCTCTGTGCTCTCTTGGCCTTTGGCTTTATTTTCAGCCTGTCTCCATCTGGTGTTGGTCTCTCCACCTACACCAAGCTCCCAGGAGCAGGACCTGCCTCCAAACCACATCCCTGCCTGGGCACAAGTGGTGAGCTAAGGTGCAGAAACCCTGAAGGGAGGGGACATTTTGTGTAACCTGAATGAATCATCCTGGGACCCGTGGCTTAAAGAAGAGGAACTAATGGACTCCATCTCCCAACCATTACAACATCCTTAGCTCCCCACAGTCTCTCCTACAGCATCATCACCATGACCTCTCCATGCCCTCCACTTCTCAAAATACCTCATCTTTCTTATATGTCACCCAGGCTCGTCTTCCCACACATCTCCCTACACACTCCCTCGAGTCTGCGGTAATACTGATACCTGTTATCCACATCTTCGTGCCCATCCCTCCCCTTTGCAATCCCTACATGTACATTTTGGCTAGCAGCTGGATAGTGGCTAAGGAATCAGGACAGATGCTGACCAGACCAGTGCTATATGATCTGCTACTACTTGGCAGAACTTACATCTTCCTCCCCAATGCCCATCAAAGTTGTACTAAACTGGCGAAGTTGGCCAGCGTGCAGTCAGTTTTGGAGTCAAGAGTGAATTGTGTGCGACTGCTTGTCTCTGCTGTCAGTTCTGCCCTGGCTGGCTCTGCCCAGCAGCTCAGGGAGGCAGGCAACCCCGTCCGCAGCCCCTGCCCCATCCTCCAGCGCAGACATGCCTGCAGGAGGCAGGGAAGCCGGCAAAGTCATCTGCCAAAATGCTGATGCTTTAACACATTGCTTTAAACCAGATTGTTGCTAGGAAACTTGTCTTTGTGTTGGAAGCTATTTCCTTCCTACCCAAAGGCAGATCAGAGCTAATTCACTGAGAACAGCCTAAAAAAAACCCCCATATATATATATAAAAGAGGTTATACAGGAGAATATCCAGATCCAGTGCATTTAGAGATGGGAACAAAGTCAAACCTCAGTCCAGGCAGCCATGAAATATGAAGGTTATAATGTGGATATAGGTTTGGCCATGGGAAACTGTCTGGATTTTATCCTGAGGTCTTTACCATCTCACATCCCTGGCTTATTAAACACCGCTTTGCATTTAAAGATTTGGTGAATCTTTTGAAGTCTTTTTCTGAATTTTTGTACATGTATACATTATTTACATTTTTTGGCTCAGATATTTTTATATGAAACCCACAAATGTTCCACTCCCGTGGTATTTGAGGTTGCTAGTCTTCAAATAGCCCTGGTTCACATCCCCAACTAGGTTTACCTATATTCGCCTTCTGCTGACGAAGTTTTCAGTGAAAACGCTACATTTTCAGGGTTTTCCCACAACCATGGAATAAGAAGTAGCTAACTCCCCCCCCCCCCCCCATTTTTTTTAAATGAAGCACGGTATTTTTAAGTAGTCGCAGGAGTCCAGAAGCTGGAACTATTGGGGGAAAAAAAAAAGAGAGACTTGCAATAATAAATTGGCAGTTATGGAAAAGCAGGCCTGTGGTTTGCTATTTATACTTGCGTCTCATCTGTTTGGCTCTTGTCTGAACTAGATCATTGAGGGGATTACTGCTTTATTTGTAATGCACCAAACATATCTTTGGTATGAAAATTATCATCGTACAGATGTGTTCCTTGAGTTGCATCCTGCACACACATACCTCATAGTAAATCAGAAACAGCTTCAAGAAAAGAAGCAGATTTACATGGAAATAAAACTGTAGTCTATCTTTGTGCCCACTGTATATATTTCTATCAGGCTCTGAGATTTGTTTGACTTCCTATGATTGAATACTGAGCTAATGTTGATATTAGCAGCTAATGCAGATGAAATATTGCCAGAGCTGCTGCCAGCTTACATTCAACCAAGGCTGATGGATTGGTTTTGGGGTGGGATTCACCTCAGATAATTTTACAGTTCTGCATTTGAGTTAGTCAAGCCCAGGCTCAGCAGAGGACTTGCACTCCTTTCAGTGACACAAAGCAGTACAAAGCACAGAGCAGAAGATCCCTACTTAATTAATTATCCTTCTTCCCTTTATCCCCCCCCCCCCCGCCCCAATAATTTTTCATTAAATTGTGATGTTTAGTTGAACTCTCAGAATTCAGGTTTTTAGCATCTTTTCATGGGTGGGAAGATGATCAAAGTAGGGGGGGAATGGAAAGAAGACGGGAAGGCATTGAAATCTGAGTGTCGGTTCCCCCAGAAATAAGGGGCTTTCTGTGCTGGGGAGTGCCAGGTCATCTGAGCATATTTCTGGTGGTGAAGTCCTTATCTTCACCAGAAAGATGTGATGATGGGTTTGGTTTTGTCTTTTTTTACCTGTTTCTAAGGCTAACCAGGATACAGAAAATACAGGTATTTATACTCTTAAATAATCTTTGAAAATACCTCATTATTCCAGAAGCTGGGAGCATTTTCATGAAATGCTTTGCTTGCTATCATGACTAACTCCTCTTCTTGAAGATGGTCCTGGGAGCAAATCTTTCTCCAGAGAAACCCTATTTTTGATTAAGACAAAATATTTTGCAGAAACTTCCCTTTTGTTAAGTTAGGGGAAAAAAAAGTTTTGCAAATGTATGTAGAACTCCTTAATTTTTCCTTCAATTTTGAAATATTTAGTGAAATGTCATTAATACTACCTCACTATGGCTGACTGAAACGTAGTAGTCATTGTTTCAAAAAAAACAAGGACAGCTGCTTCTCAGTACTCACTAAATATTCTTATCTTTTCTGGATCAGTGTGTCTTCTGTCTGTGTTAAAATGGAGCAGTATGACACTTTCCCTGTTTGTGGGAAACTTCAAATCTCATTTCCATTTGGAACAGAGAATGTACTTGTTAACGTTAATTTCCCATAAGATGGAAATGTTGAATTTTGACCAGTTGGATTTGAAATCATGAATACTTATCACTACTCACCGAGCCGCACACATCAAGGGATCTACTGACTTTTCCAGCAACATAACTTTAGTATCATACTTTGCCAGTACTTCAATTTGTATCTCTTCTGGATCCATTGCACAATGATTTTTCTGTATAACAAAACAAACACTTCTTTTCCCAACATTAACTTTAACCTTATGAACTTTCTATTACAGAGAAGAGGAAAAGCAGGGAATATTAAATGATTCAAAAAATCAAGATTTGATCTGTCAGAATGTCTCATTCACAATGCTATGAAAAGCAGGTTCAGTAGTTCTGTAGGTCCTAAAGTTTTAACAGGTAAATATATTTCACTTCCATTAAGAAGATACCAGTGAACTGTTTGGCCAAATACAACGTAATCATCCTCTGACATTAAAAAAATAATATTGTGTAGATGCGTGCATTCAGACAATCTTATAAAAAAAGTCAGTGAAGTGTGGCAGGGGAAACGAGTTTAATATAAAAGCTTTTCTATCTGTCACTAGAAAGTATGTCCCCTGCTCTCTTTACTGCTTTACAGCTGTTGAGACACATAAGATAGTATTTATCTTATCTAAATTTAGCCACCAAAATGTTAGACAGCTGGAATCTCAGCTATTTGAGGGATTAGCCTAGACAAATTTTGTGTGATAGATGCATCAGATAAGCAAAATTTCCCGAGATGATTCCTAACCATAATGTAGGATCTGAAGGTTCAGACTTCTATTCAGACCAGGCAAAGGAGGGAATTAACTCAGTATGGCAGAAAGAATGTTTCTTAGCACTGGATTCAAATCGTCTCGTGATCTAGAAAAGGAGTTTGTTTCATCACATCAAAGTCTAAAGCACTGGTCTCATTTTCCACCCTCACTCCCAGCCAGGCAACTAAAAAATGTCCAACTCTTCTTCACACCAAATCTGCCAAAGGAATAAGCAAGAAAACAAACAAAACTGACTCCTTTTTCCACATATCAGCAGAAAAGAAAAGGAATCTATTGATCAAAAATATCCAAAGAAGCTGAGGAATTGACACTATGCAAAAACACTTGGTTGACATCTATTGGAGTGGGCCTGAAAATAACAGCTTCAACTGGGAATTTCACCAGTATCTAATTAAACTGCAATGTGTACATTGTTAATGACGGTGAATTAGCAGAGATCTATTTTTTTATCCAAGGTCCTGCACCCGGGTCGGGGCAATCCCCAGTATCAACACAGGCTGGGGGATGAAGGGATGGAGAGCAGCCCTGCAGAGAGGAACTTGGGGATACTGGGGGATGAATAGCTGGACATGAGCCAGCAATGTGTGCTCGCAGCCCAGAAAGCCAACCACATCCTGGGCTGCATCAGAAGAAGCGTGGCCAGCAGGACAAGGGAGGGGATTCTGCCCCTCTACTCAGCTCTGGTGAGACCACACCTGCAGTACTGCCTCCAGCTCTGGGGTCCCCAGCACAGGAAAGACATGGACATGGCGGAGCAGGTCCAGAGGACGGCCACGAAAATGAGCAGAGGGCTGGAACACCTCTCCTGTGAGGACAGGCTGAGAGAGTTGGGGTTGCTCAGCCTGGAGAAGAGAAGGCTCTGGGGAGACCTTATTGTGGCCTTTCAATACTTAAAGGGGGCTTATAAGAAAGATGGGGACAAATTTTACAGGGCCTGTAGTGATAGCCCAAGGGGTAATGGATTTAAACTAAAATAGGGGAGATTTAGACTGGACATAAGGAAGAAGTTCTTTATGCTGAGGGTGGTGAAACACTGGCACAGGTTGCCCAGAGAGGTGGTAGATGCCCCATCCCTGGAAACGTTCGAGCTCAGGTTGGACGGGGCTCTGAGCAACCTGATCTAGTTGAAGATGCCCCTGCTCGCTGCAGGCGCGGTTGGACTAGATGACCTTTAAAGGTCCCTTCCAATCCAAACCATTCTGTGATTCTATGATTCTTTCGCAATTCTATGCTTTGAAGTGTATCACTGGGCCAACATTGAAACCGGAAGAAAGAAGCTCTGAACTGTCACTGTCCCATGTAAATACCTCTAAGGCAAGGATGAACCAAAGACTGGGTGTCTGCTGGTGCTTTGCTGTGAAAATTCTCTGAACTTTTCACATCAAGACTTTGTAGCCAGTCAAGAAAGTGCTCAGGCATCAGTATTTGGGATTCAGGTGTGACATCTGTCTCGCCATATGGAAGTATTTGGTGCCTCATGGAGTGAGAAGGATCCCTGAGGTGGCAGTAGGACAGGCAGAGTGGTCTCACTGTAAATACTGCCTTGCCAGATAGCACCTGAAATTTTAAGGTGTTTTACCCTTTGGCTCCCACTTATATCAATACAAATTAGGCACGCCATTATGTTTAAGGGTGAGGGTCATAAAGTTCGTATATTGTCTTACCCCTAGGACAGCCCCAGTTCTGAGAACTTTGTATTATCATATGGAAGAGTGATCAATAACAAAAGCTTTCACACTTTCTCCCCATTCTTATGGGAACGTGAATTCTTATTCCAATATTATCTATGCTCTTTCATCCTGATAATGTAAAAACCCCCCAACTTTTAATTAAAACAGCTATTGTCTCTTCTTCACAGATAAGAAAATGAGGTCTTCTGCCCATTAGTTTGTTATGTTTACAGGAAATGCAGATAGAGGAAATTATTAACCCACCTGTAATGAATTCTGGGTAGACTTAATGAAAAATAAAAGTGTCCCGTCTCTCCCCATTCCCTCATGAACAGTGCAGTCAACTTGCAAGTTAACATGAGCTCTCAGAGGTTGAGCAACATTTTTTTACCAACTTAATTTCCATACATTTTGAGCTCTGTTTCCATCCTCATCCTTCTCCTCCACCCCACCAATTCCTTTTAGGGTTTGCTTTAAATGTCGAAGTAGCATCCTGAACAAGGTGGCATCCCTACCCGTGGAGATGACATCTGACCTTACCAACCCAAATCTGAGTAGGTGGGTGACTGAGGGACCCTGAGGAAGAGAAGACAGGGTGGGTTCAAGGTGAAAGCAGGGTTCCCCCTTCGTTGCAGGTTTGTTTCCTGCACCAGGGGCTTTACCCAAGTTTGTTGTTTATCAGAAGCCAGTCTTAGTGAACAGCCATCTGCTTCTCTCCTTGACATGAGACTCCACTAATCTTTCTTTCTTGAAACCTCAGACTGGATTTAGGAGTGGCTAGTCCCTGAGGGTCAAGCAGCTTTGTGAATAGCAACAGGAGCAGAGCACCACCGCATGATCCACGTGGTGGTGGCAGCTATTCAGCACCCTAAGATAAAGGACATGAAGCCAGGTCATTATGTTCTTTACATCTCAGTGTTTGTTTTCCTGCTGGCTTCTCCCTCTTACACTCCCAGACTAGCTAATCACTTTTATCACAGGATAAGCATGCAGTCAAGAGGTTCCAGTTGCCATCAGTAGTGTCTTTTTAAGCCTTCACAGCTGACATGCCATTTTAAGATTCAGGCTGGCTTATCCTTGTCCTTCATAACTTTGCATAACCTGTGGCTGGGAGGCAGGAAGAAGTGGGAGAAGGGATGGAGCAGCCCAGCAAAGGTGAGTCCAGACCAATGGGAGAGATGGGATAGGTCAAGTATCCAGGGAGGGGAAGGTCATGAAAACTTAACACTGGAGCTGCAGGGGGTGAAATCAGCCTGGGGTGAGTGGTGAGAAAAAGAAGGGAAGGAATAGGGCTTAACAATTATCGGACAAAAATCAAGAGAAGGATTTGGTTCAGCCTAAAGAGCAAAATTAGTTTCTGTGTAAGAAAGAAACCACATTTCTGGCCTTGCTCTCGTGCATATTCTCCTACCTCTGTTACTCGTTTGGCTCAGCCTCATGTTATGACAGGACAGCAGGACTGCCCTATCTCTGGGCGCAAACCCTGCTTTGATTCTTGAATAGCAACCTGATACACCCTGAACTTTCACATTCTCCCTGTTGCCCACCAAAATGTTTATGAATTCACCTTTCCTCCTCTTCGCACTCTCACACACTCCTGCCAAGGACACTTTGCAACACAAGCATTCAAGTCCTTCATCCAGAAACACTCGTAGGCTGCTCATCCCTCCATCTCTCCCTCCAAGGTATCTGTTCAAGTCTTTCCAGAATGAATATTAATCTTCCTCAAACTTTCATTCTAGCAAAGTTCTCAAGATAGGCACATCTGTGCATCCTAACCACAGATCAGATGTCTGCTAAACTCCTTACGATGCTGTGCAACCACAACTTTTGAGTGAGGTGGTGAATTAATGAGGCAGTAAAGTCCAAAAATGCAGCAATTCTTCATCAATCTTTCCAGCAATCTTTCTGTGTTAGTGTTAATACTATCTGTTTATTGATTCCTGCTTTGCAATTTGCCTGAACTAAAGAACTTCTGAGTTTGTACAGCCCAAATTCCAACTGGAAACATATCAAGACTTAGAGATCTTAATCAGGATAAAAATCAATAGTGTCCAAATACTCTTGCAAGGTAAAAGATGGTCTCCATAAGCAGAACCATTGGTGCCACTGACAACTTTGTGTGTGCGTGTGTGTGTATGAACTAACATCTGTTGCTGTTCTCCTCTGGGAGATGGATAATCCAGCAGATAGCAGTTTTCAGTTAATGCTGCATCTGTCTGGCTTTACATCAGGGCTGAGAGGTTTGTGCTTCGTGGCAATGTCAGTCCTGCTAGAGCTGCCTGGGGTTTTCCAGCATTTGCTTTTATGGTGCAGAATGTCCCTACTCTGTCGAAAGGGGCTTACGAGCTTCTCTGAGCACAACTGATGCTGCCTGCAATGGAAATAACGCACCTTATAAAAGCTAACTACCATTTAAATAAACACTTGCTAGATTACAGTAGCTCTCATCAGAGGCTCATTTCCAAAAACTGCTAAAGAAAACATTGAAGAACAAGAGAGCAGGAAACATGCTGGAAAAATTACCTTGAGATAAATACTGTTAAAGTTTATTTTTCTACTCCATTTTAATGAGGTAATAGTTGGGGATATTACACAGATGAAATTGCATTGGCTAGCCGGGTTTGCATCTTACCTCACCATTTTTCATCTTCTAGGGTTTCCTTCCATTGGATTCTGGAGAATTTATACTATGCTAAGTGCTTTCTTGGTATGGAAAAGAGGAATCCTGGTGGAGGCGTGTTTTGTAAACATGCCTTGGCTATCGGAACAAAGTTATGGTGAGCACGCAAGCTTGATGATTTTCTGTTGGGTGTGCAATGTGCCTAGCACATCTGAAATTCTTCTGTGTGCAAACATGTGTGTTTCTCAATGGTTTGGACTATTTGAGATGACAAGCACAAGCTGAAAGGATGATTTTCTTTAAGTAAAACATACTATGTAATAATAGCCCAGGGACATTTCACATGCAGCTGTTAACAGCAGAAAGCAGAACAAATGAATGCAATACCCCCGAACACTAAGTGTTTGCAGGGGGGAGGGATCAGGCTTTCAATATACCCCAGATTTTCTGGTCTGCAAAAGCATTCCCTGTGTGTTGAAGCATGTAGAAAGTATTTGTAATTGCTAAGCTCCCTTCTTAATTCATGAAGAAAAATTGGTACCTCTAAAAGGTGATTCACCCCATCTTAAAACTAAAATATAAGGACAGTCACAGTAAGCCAAGCCATCCAACAGATTTGGGGTATTGATCAATTACTGCTCTAAGAGACCTGCTTATCCAGATCAGCAGACCGACTTTCACAACTGAATATTTCTGCAAAGATTTCTATCTTACTTCTTAAAGGAAGCTACCTCTCTCCAGCTGTCTACTGACTCTTTATGCCTATGGACTATGCTGCCTCTTAATATTCTTCCTTTTCTTTACAGACTTTGGTGCCAGGTTCTCAGTGCCAAGGACCTGGGATTTCTTTTCTGGCAATATGATATTTTGGCATTACCAACCTGAGGCACTCTGTCACAGCGAGTCTAGCATTCAAGGCACTGGTGGTCTCTGGAAGCTGCTACGAGATGGGTAAATGAATGCAGCCAGCTGCAAAACGTAGTTATACCTGCTATTTTCCTGATTGCTGGGGGTAGGATTCATCTCACTCGAAAATTAAGCACTTAGTCTATGCAAGTTATCTAGGCTGCTTAGAGAGGGAGAGCACTCTCAGGCAGCGAATCACCCAGATTAGACACTTGAGTCAACACATGTTTACTGATGCTAAATGTTTACATGGATTCAAAATATGAACAAGTTAGTGACAGATAAAAAACCTGGAGTTTACTGTATAAAGATACCCACTCCAGTTCAGAAAGGCCCCGAGGCAGAAATTTCTGGAATGCATTTTGAGGATGTATATTTCTTTTGACCTTATGTTCTTCCTAGACATTTGCTGTTGGCCAATTTCCAAGAAAGACTGTGCTAGATGGACTAGAGGTCTGGCCCACTGCAGTTGCTCTTACATTCTGATTTTCTTCAAGTGGGATGAATCACTCTCTGGAGGTACCTATCTGTTTTCATGGCTAGAGAGAGTCTAGATCAGTTGTTACTGGACATGAGGGATGGGGTTCTTACCTCATGTTAGACAACTACAATGTAGATGTCTACACTGGAGTTAATCACTCAGAGCCCCCTCCAGTCATTGTAGAGAAAAGGGCATTTTTAGAGAGCAATCCATCTCATATTGAAATCTGTCTCTTCCATAGACCAGAAACACTCTACTTGCAAAGTTTCTATTTCTTTCCTGCATATTTTTCAGAGAACAACATGTCTTATCCTAACTTCTGTCTCTCCTACAGACCAGGTGCATTGTGACCTCAAAGTTTCTATTTCTTTTTGGTTTCTTCCCCAGACATCTGGGGTACAGAACCAACGGCAGGTTGTTTAGGTAGCTGAAGGCAATTGCTGTGGTTCTCGCCTTTCATGCCCTTGTTCCAGATATAACTAGCCTGTTTCATGCTTATTTTTCTCATAGAAAGAACTGGTTGTGTTTTCTAGACTACACATGGTCTGCCTTTCACTGGTGATTGGGTCTTCCTGCCCAGCGCAGTGGTCCTTTGTGATGCTCTTTGAGTCTCTCCACCAGGGATATATAGAACTGTCCTGTCCACTGCTTCAGTTCACCATTTTCCACACAGCTCCCACCATGGTGGACAGGAAAGGTCTTGCCATGTTGACGTAACATGGTTTCCATGGGTCTGATTAACCGGTGATGTCTTTTTTACCTCTTGCAGCAAGAGTGGGTACGCAGTAGAGGAAACAGTATTCCATGGGGCGGTAATCTGGGTTGAACAGTAAGGTGAAATTGTATTGTTTAGGTCTTGCAGGAGACAGTGGTGACTTCTGAAAGGTCTTCCTGCTTCTTTCAAGATTTTGCTTGACCCTCTGACATTTTTTTGATCAGAAGTACCTATTGCTCTGTATAAAAAAACAGGAACTCTCCCAGTCTCAGGACGAAGATGCCACATCCACAGGTCATCTCGCAGAGGCAACAAACCTGGGACTCTCAGGCTCTCCGCAGTATGTAGTTGTCACAGTGCAACACAGCAATCCTTGTTCCTTCTGAGCAATTTCTTTCACTCACCCAACAAAATCTCCTATATAAGTGGGATGGTGGAACATGCTGTTAAATGTTTATTACTGAAAATTTGAGGGAAACCACATGGATTTGCTAGACAAGACTTACAAAAACAAGTTGCAATAAAAACTTTATAGCATCTCCCCCAGCACCCTAACATAGACTTCCTTTTTGTTTATGAAACATATGCACAAACTGATGGGCAAAATTTGCCTCTCTGGCTACATGGCAAACATCCATTTCTGACTCTGCTCATATGCACGAGATGAAGAGTTTTCCTGTTACCACTGCATTTGAAAAATTAGCATTCAACACACAACTGAGATTTGCGCTGCATGGGGCAGAGTTGCAGGAGGAAGCAGAGAGGGACACTGTGTTGCTAGAATAAATTCCTGTTATTTTACTTCACTTCTTTCTCCCTCTATTTGGGGACATGTAGTATGAAATTGATAGGTGTGATTCTGACATCAGATTGGACAATTATAAATGGTCTGATTATCTCAGCTTAAGGAGTTACCTGTGACAAACCTCATCAATGTATTTCAAATGCCAAGCATGGTGCATTGAGCAAAGGAATGCTGCTTTACATAGCAAAGCTTGGAGCTCATGCAAATACAGTAATTTCCTCACTTGCATTTTCCTCAACTTCAAACTAGTACTAATCAAATCTGTAGATGAAAAAGATATTATTATTAATATTAATACTTTTTAGTGTTACAGTACTACACAAATGGAAGCAATTCTCCATATGGCTTCGTGCTGTATAAACTTGAAGTTGTTGATAGTTCCCAAGAAAAATGAAGAGAATCTGCAGTGTAAAAATAGCATAGTAAAGAAAGGCCTAAAAAGTTATTTTCAAGTTCTCAGTGTCCAATCCAGATAGGCCAGATAGTCAGGGGGTTAAATCACAACAAGGATGAATCAGTTTAGGCACCTGTACAAAACCAAACAAACAAAAAAAAATCCACCAAAACCTGTGTAATGGCTTGGGGAAGGAAACCTTGTATGCATTACTTGGGAAGACAGAGAATTTCCCATTCCTGCAGATTTTAGGCACATTCGTGCTGGGGATGACAGGTAAACTCAGTCCTGTCTTGACAGAAGAGACGTGAGTGAGATGCTTTTCTGAGATTGCAACCAGCTCTGCAATTCCAGAGAAAGGGTTAGTTTTGCAAATATTTTGTTAATTCTACATTTGCTTTTTTTGGCATAGACAGGAAAATGAAGCCTTGTTAGGATGAAGATTTATAAATAAGATTAGGATCAGGCCTAATGGAGCAAAAGGGGACTCTAGTAGCTTTGCTATTTGACAGGTCCCATCCAGTTTTCTCCCATATGTCAAGTAATGCTAACAAAGAGTTTCCTGTTGGAAGAACACTCTCAGGAAGTACTGCTTGAAATAAACCTAAACAGAATAAATTGATTTTGTCATTCTTTGGGGGAAAGATGAGGCCTTATAAACACATTTTAATTACACATGATCACTTCGCCTCCTGTGTTCTTGTATGGGCAATGATCTGCCTTTTACCTGATGTACCACGAGTCAAAATGATACTCAAAAGTGGAGAAAAGTGGCTTTTGCAACTGTGTAAGCGGGTAATTCCTATGATAAATTGGGCAGTGCCGAAGGAGCTTCAAGGAGGGAGGACAGATGGAGTCAGAGACTGATTTGTCGCTCTTTGATCATCCACCATCAAGACTGAAAAATTTCTTGCTCTTTACCTTCTTCCACCTTCTATTGCCTGCTGGCTGTTTGCTACAGATCCTTCTTTGAGGTTAACTGTCTTCGCAGTTTGCTTTGGAGCAGTTCATATGGGTGTTACCTTTCACTACAAGGTTACCTGGCTTTGTGCTGAAGTTGATTAAAGAGTGTCCTACCTACCCTAATTCTGTTGACTGCAAGGGCTTGAGGTTTCTTCTGGGGACAGGGAAGAACACACATTGTGGGGAGGCTGAAACCACACTAGCTATATATAAAATCAGGCCTTCATCAGCACATCTTAATGACTTCACCTGGAGTACATAATGAATGTCAACATTGTCCTGTGTGCTAGCAGGCTGCAGGAATATCAAACTTCAGGCTGGTGAAGAGACACAGACAGCTGAATTCACTAACATTTTTATCCAGAAGAACTAGTTCTGGAAGAGGTCCTCTGTCCACTGGCAGCTGAACCTCTGCTCTGTCCCCAGGACGTGATGGCTATCCAGTGCTGCTCTTCTCTACTAGTGGTGAATATGGTGTCTGGCTGTTTGTGTGATGAAATATAATCTGCATAAACAATTGTTCAGTATAGGAAGGGCCATGAGGAAATGTGATCTGACATGAGACTGCAACCCTTTGAATATGGAGATATCTCAAATCCATTTCAGAAAGGCAGAGCTATGCGACCTAAATATAACAGCTATCCACTTTCTGTGCTTGGCTTTATAGAGGAAAACTCCTTTGACTTCAGCAGGTCTTGGATTGGCCCATCTGAGAAAACACCAGTAAGCCCGCATCACATTAGAGCTGGGAGAAATCTTGAGGATTAATCAAATCAATATGCATATCTTGAGGTGGAATGGGGCTAGCTCTAAGACAGTCTTCTGAGATGATGGACCAGTGGAGGGTATGGCAGACCATTTCCCCATCTACCATCTTTCTCTGTTGGTGGAAGAAGCTGAGACTGAATATTCCTAGGCCCAGTACCAAAAAGTCTAAGGCTCTAATATCTGTCTCGCTGGCCCTGTGATGATTCGGTCTCCTTTCCTTCCTCCTCTGCTTTTCCAAGTGATTACTGAAAAAAACCCTACTCTAGACTCATCTGGCTCCTTCCAGTCTCCTTTGTCCCTGCTGGGATAGAGAAGATGTGCAGGTAGGAGAGTCATTCTGGCTCACGGGCCTTGTCACGTTTTTATAGCCTGTGCAATTACTAGCTACCCTGGTCAGGAAGGCTGTTCAACAAGAAGAGGTGGATCCCATCTGTATGAAAACTTCCTAGGGAAGCGGGACCACTGTCACCTTACCTGACTGCATAATTGGTACCATTCACTGACACACTGGGCCCAGTGGTCTACACGATGACTGGGGCAGTCAGAAAATAGAAAAGCCTGGAAGAGCCTAAAGACACGTCCCAAGATTAGTTCATCCACACACACATAATCCTCACCAACACGCTGGGGGACTCTCCATGGCGATGGCTCTTTCCATGAGGTCACCTTGGTTACTGAGCCCATCTAGGTTTCAGTGTGATGCCTTCAACGCAAACCAGAGCCCTAGGATCAGATGACAGCAATTGCTCCCACTGCATCCAAAACACTGCCTCTCAGCAGAAAAATATGTCTGGAATGCACCATCATTGTATTACACAGGGGCGCGATTTCACTGCAGGGGATACAGTAAACCCCTGAAAGATGTTGGCAGATCAACAGATCATGCCATAAGACTCTGCTCAGATTGCTTTTGGCATGGCTGCCTTGAGACAATCCTAATTAAAACCAGCTGGCCCTAACTATATTTAGTCATATTTATTTGGGTTTTGACGCTTCTTTTTTTCTTCTGTTTAATCCACATGGCTGTAAAGAATTTCTAAACAAGCAAGAACAAGCATGTTGTTGATCAGCTAATGAGAACAAGAGCTGGATAAAAGGGGATGGCAAACCCAGCTGAAGGGCACAGTATACCAATGAATTGGCCATAGGTGATAGAGCCATCAAGCTTTATTTGTTATAGGGTTGTGAGGGCTGTAGGGTTGTATTAGCTAAAGCAGTTAAGTGTCATGCCTGTGGGATTGAAAGGGTAGGATTAGTTCTGATTCCTAGTGGGAATCCCAACATCCTGGTAGACCCTGAAAGATCATCCAGTGCCAAGACAGGAACAATTACATTTATGCTCTTCCTGACAGCAGTTTATTTAAACTCACCTTAAAGCTTTCCAGCAGGCAAAAGTTTTCCTTAAGACAGATTCCAGCACACAGCATTCATCCTAACACAGAGTTTCTCTTAACATTCAAGCAGAAAGATTAACTGACCTGCAGTTTCAGCTCTTGGTTATCACAGACATTGAGAACTGAGTAGTTTTGTATGCTCTGAAGCATCTTTTCATGTTCTTGAAGGTTATCAATTTCTTGCCTTCTCTTCCCCTCTCCCCCATCTCATTCCTCTTTAGCCTCGTATTATCTGGATCTCTGTTGTGTGGTAGCATCTGGGGAACGTCTCCCCTTCCCCTTCCCACACAAACAACAAACCTACTTCTGTGTCTTTGTCTAACTGTCTACAGGATTTGATGGGTTGCCATTTGGGTGAGATGAGTAGGCTGCATAGCACGTGGCCATCCCCACTTCACAAGAGTAGGCGCTCACCCCTTACCAACCAGTACTCATCGGACAAGGATTTACACAACTGGAAGCCCCTTCCCTTCCTCCCTCTCTTTAAATCAACTTCTGAGCTAGTGTTGTAACAAGTCAGATGATCATATGGCTCCCATTACCCTGGGATCTGAGCAAGGCCCATCACTTCATCTAACACCTTGTGAGTGGTGGCTGGGGATCTGATGTTTTGTGAAACCATGCATTTCACAGCTGATGAACCAGAAGGGAAAATCTGGTAGACTCCGTGTTTTATGAGAATGGGGAGAACAATGCTGTCATCAGATTGTGCTTAATCTTTCCCCCTTGGCAGTCCAGATGTAACCGAGGTTGACATGCTGCTTTGGTTCAGACTGTGCAGTGCTGTTGTGAATATGACTGTTCTCTCTGCAGCTGTCATTCAATGTGACGCAAATGGGACAAAATCAAACTCTGCAAGACTTGGGAAACCTACCTGGTGGGTCCTTTATCTGACCTGTTTATTCTTCTTAAAACTCTCTTTTGCTGCAGTTTTCCTGCACTGAGTGGCTGCGTACAGGGAAAGATGCTCAGCGGGCTGACGTTGACTGAAAAAATGTTCATAAATGTTCATATCCATAAGCAGTTGTAGGCAGTTCTACTTCTCTACAGATGTTTTTACCAGCTGAGAATGGGAAATAAGATGTAGTAACGTCCACTTCCATGCCGTACTCTGCATTCATTTCATTAGGTTTAATTTGCATTGTTAGGTGAATCCCAGAAAATAATCATAGTCGCTTATCTTTTGAAGATACACTGAACAATTTATCATGACTGCAGTTACACTGAAGGAGACCTGAACCAATCACAGCATCCACCTTTTCACTCATTCCTGTTGGACTGAGACTTGTTCACCAAACAGGTCTCTCCCTGCCCAGTTTAGGATCTGCTGCAAGGTTGACAGCCTGGGACTGCACAGCTCCTCGGGTCTGAGCTGAGAACTAAAAAATTATCATCATCACACACAGCTAACAGACAAATCTCTCTGTCTTATTCTGAGTCTTCCTTACCAAGTCCTGGATTCCCTTTATGATGCCAGAAGAACTGCTGACCTTCCTCTACCATGCGTTTTGTGCCAGGAATGTCAGGAATCTTGTGTCTATCCAGTGCTCCTGTCAGAAAAGATGGAAGGACCATAAAACCCTCTGGTCATTCAAGAGCAGAATTGACAGGCAGATTTTGAATACTTTTTTTAAATGACAATGTTAATAATGCTTTCATATTGACTACACACATAACATGATTATAAATGTGTGATATACACAAATTCATATATATATATCTTCATAAACACAAAATTTCCTTTGCAGATTAATTGAAATACATTGTATTTTTAACTTTCTGCTATATGTTTATGTATTTACACAGTAACCTACACATATTCATAGGCATGCATCTGGCAATGCAAGCACGCAAATATATATGTATTTCTGCTCCAGATAAGCCAGTGTAACAAGCCAGACAGCAAGTAAATATGCTTTGATATTGGAAACTCAGAACATTCTTACAGAACCACTTTTGGGTTTGGGGAAATACTTTAAAATGGTCAAGCATGTATCTGGTTTGTTGACGTCAACAAGTATGAATTGGAGTAATTCTTTCCAGGAACTGCCCTATTCTACTACGTCCTTGTGGTGTGCTGTAAAACCAAGATGTGAATGGCCTGAGCTACTGGGGATCACATGTCTCTTATCCCATGAGCTGGAGTCCAAGGTCCACTTGTGAGGTCAGTCCCAGTGTACGTTAAGTTTTGATGTGCTCCCAGACACCCCTTTGGGATCTTGAAAGGGATACCCAGCACATCTTCAACTGCTTCCAAGTGCTAAGCACTGGTAATAAATTGCTGTTTTGGAGGGCAGAAGGGACTGCCTTTCTATGTGCTGTGTGCATGATATCGTCCAGACAACACCCATGGGACATGACTCATTAGTTGCTTCTGTAGTAGACTGATATCCCCTGTGGGTATCACAGCACAGAGAGGGACACTTGGCGGAGTGCAGGTTCAATGTCATATTTCCCATGTCCTTACCCTAAAACATCTTTTGGCCTTCTTCTGTACAATATCATCTCTGGAGAAACTCTTGTAACTGAAACTGGGCAGGACCAAGCTATTATCTATTTTACATCTTTTTATTTATTTACATCAATGTTTGCTACAGAGATCTGGGGTGTTCTCTGTGGGGGTGGGCTGGTTTGTTTTAATTTTGACGTTTGTTCACTAGATATGCTTGGAGTAGGCTGTGTCTTAGTGGGAGAGTTTGGAGTAGGCTGTGTCTTAGTGGGAGAGTTTGGACATTTAATGTATCCTACACAAAATCCTAACCCCATAAGGACCAGAAGCCCTTGGCATCTCTTTAAACAGAAAGCTGAAGGAGTAAGAAAAGCTGAGACCAGAACATCAGTCTTCTTTCCCACATGTCTTCTAATAACCCAGTCATAGGACCATTGCAACATACAATCCACCTACACTTGTCTTCCTACTGCAAAGTAGTGTCATTTTTGTCTCTTTGGCAAAGTCAGATGGGCAGGCTTGGCAGATGCCTGGTAGGTCAACATACTCAAGCCACTTTGGACAAATGGATGAGGATTATAGTGAAAGGGGAAAAAAGTCTTGTAGATGTATTCTCCATGTGGAAGAGTATCCATCATTAGCCCTTTCTGTGGTCAGCAGAGCACAATGTCAAAGGAAAAAACTTCAGCCTAAAGTAACACTTGAGAGGTGAGTGTTTTGTACTGGCCTCCCCAGTGAAAAATTTGTATTAAATAGAACTGACTCCTGACAAACAGCTTTCCAGGTCCCAAAATCTGTGCCTCTCTTATCTCAAATGAGATTCAGTGAATGTTAGCAGTGGATCAGCTGACCAATCATAGAGCTCGTGCAGTCTTTAGTCATTAGATATCTGTCCAAATCGTATTCCAGCTTCTTGAGTCTGTATGTGAAAAATGCCTCTTGGCACAACTAAAAAGCCAGGGGAAGGAGAGGGAAGAGTACAACAAAAAAAGGGGAAAAGGTAATTTTTGAAGAATAATGAAAGTTCAATTAGATGTCAAGACCAAAAATATGTGTTTGGTGGACACCTTTTTAAAAAAGATCTCAAGCTCCTTCAGAAATGTCCCAGTTGATCAATAAGGAAACAAGAAATAAGAGGATAAGGTGATGGCTAAGGCAAAGCAAGAAATGTAACTAGAAATACACCCAAGGGCAAGTCCTGGGCATGAATGCTGGGGGGTTAGCATGGGATCATATTCCCTGTTTGTGGGCTGAATTGTGTCTGTGTCTCATGAACTGATCCATGGGCAGATCTGGATCTCCATGTGCTTTGCACATACTTGAACGTTAACTTGGCTGCTGGAGCTCAGTTCTCTTTTCACACCTCTTTGGCTTCTTCAGCCAAGCAGTGCCTGGTGGAGGGTCCCCAGGGTTTCAAGAGCACTGAGCGGAGCTAGCCCTTGAGTCTTTCAGCCCAGGACATTCCTGGCGTTCCTCTGCCAGCCAACTCTATGTGACTATTGTTCCCAAGCTGTTGATCCAGATTGGGTTACAGCCCTTCACGGGTGTGGAGGGGTTGAGTTTCACAACCAGACCAGAAATTCCACTGCATGAAAAAGGAAGATGAGTATTTTGGGAAGTGGCAGTAATGTTACACATGTGACATCACAAGAAAAGACTCCATGTTCCCTTTTGATACCCCCTCTACTTATTAAAACAAAGGGAAAAAAAAGAGCATCAACACCAAGTAAATTGTTTACTGTTAAAACATTACTGTGTAAGGTTTCATGAGTATGTTCCCATCACATACACTGTGTGCCTTCTGCAGGAATTGTATTCAGCTCCCAGGATGTATAGTACAGTGTGGAAACTTCATAAGAAATTTATTTATTTCCTAATTCTGTCACAGACTCTCTGTTTGACCTTGGTAAAATCATCTATCCTCCCACTACAAAAAAAAAAGGGTGTAAGATAACACTCCCCACTCCCTTTTTCTCCTCCTGTCACTTGTATGTATATTCTAAATTTTTATATTTTTGTGTCTATATTTTACTTTTTTTTCCCTCTGATTTTTTTCCTCCATGTCTGCAACTAGCAAGCTTGAATTGTGGTTTCTGCTGGGACCTCAAGGTAGTCCTGTGACTCAAATGACAATGATAAATGATAGCAAGGTGTAAATTACTTTGATCATCACTGCAAAAGTTGCCTTTGCGGTTATGTCCTAGAATTTTAAATATCTCTGGTAATAAAAGGAATACAGAAATGAGTAGCAGGGACAGATTATGAGACTTTATGGTTCATTTGAAGTTGTTAGTGCTCATCTGCAAGTAGGATTTGGCCTACAGGAAGCAGAAAAGAGATAAGCCAGGTACATTTATTTTTGTTGTTGAACAGAAAGTTCCAAAGGAGTCCTGGCTTGCTGAAGGCTGTTTCTTGTGATGTGGGATTTCCGCCTTCATCTCCCATCACATCAGGAGACAACATAAGCTCAGAGCTTCCCAAAGCTATGCTTAATGCTATAGTTGTGTATGTCCTGGGAACTTGCTCTGATGGACTCTGGGCTTGGGCTTTGGTAATGACTACAGTAGAGACAGCTACCCAGAAAATTCATGAGTGTCTCTTGCACATCACTTTGAGAGCATCAGAAGAGAAAAGTGGGACTCTCCGACTCAGTCTGGGACCTTTGCTAACCCCAAAGTTGCAATACTGCAGCAGTTACCACAACTAACTGCTTGAAATACAGTTTTATTTGGCTGGAGCTCATTTCATATAAATAGTCATCCTGATTAGTCTTCCAGGCTTCTTGTCTGGTTAGCGGAGTGATATAGATGCTTTTGAAAAACAAGACAGATTTCCACGAGAATGTGATAAACTGCCTTTTTTCCATGGAAATCTTTCTATTAGTTCCTAAAAGGGAACCTGAATGGACAACAATACAAAAGAATATGTGTATTTAGGGGGAGGGAGGAAGGAGGAGAGAAGGATCACTTGTAGAACCAGTGTGGGAGCAACTTGACTCTTGGTGTTTTCCTTCAAACAAGGAAAGAGTCAATCGCAGGCCCTGACTAGACTTTTTTTTGTTATCAAGATTAAAAGCAAGAGTCTTAATTACATGAGGTAGTTAAGAGTGGCCAGTGCTCAGACTCTGGAGGTGATGGAAAACTTCAGTT
Source organism: Gavia stellata (assembly GCF_030936135.1). Classification (NCBI taxonomy): domain Eukaryota; kingdom Metazoa; phylum Chordata; class Aves; order Gaviiformes; family Gaviidae; genus Gavia; species Gavia stellata. The sequence goes on from NC_082599.1 coordinate 2,044,253, forward strand.
TCTGGAGGACTTCAGATCAAACTTTGCTCTAAGAGCTATGACCTGCCGCTGTCATTCATCTGCTTTGGGACAAAAAAATCAGTGTTTGGTGATGGGTTCAGGTGAAGGTGCTTCCAAAAATACTTACCACATTCCCCTCTAGCATGTGATACTTCTTCTTAGTTTAAGCGGTAAAAAATTATGCTACAGAGTTGCTTGCACATGACGGTGCAGAGAGGAGTGGGATGTTCAACTTCTTATATGTGATCCCATTAAGGAGGCTGTATGATTAATTATCTCCTGTGTCCAGCATCAGGTCAGAGAAGTCTCCTGAGATGTCCTCTTCTCAGACTTTACTGTGAATCCAGATAAATTGTTTGGGTGTTTTGTTTTTTTTTCCTGTGTTCATCACTGGCCACTTTTGGGTCATTTTCCTAGTATAGAGCTAGATCTCTGTGACTTCACTTCAGGCTGCTAGAAGAGGGCAGCTGTTACTTCCAGTCCCTGGGATTGTTTTTCAGTTAATGCCACTGAAAACAACACAGCTTGGAAGAAAGGAAGAAATCCACCTTTGCCCACCCCTTGCACTGCAGCTGTCTTTGGTAGTGGTTTAGTAACAACTTGAAATGCTCTGCTTTGAAATTTACAGCAGCCACATTGCAGTACAAGTGGGGACAGTCAAAGGCTGTAAAAATAGTTGCAGAGCCATATGAGCTGCTGATCTCATACACTACCAAAAAAGAGAGAGCAAAGGAGCAGAAAGGAGGAGAGCAAAATGCCACAGTCCCACTGAAATCAGCCGTGTGTATCTCATTTTCCTTACAATGGGCCTTATAATGTTGAAAACATAAGGTAATGACAAAATGGTGATGGTAGTGGGGACTTCTGGATAAATCAGCTTGGATCTACCCCTTTTGCCTTCAGCATCTGCTCTAGGATCTGCAAGGTCACCCTGAAAAAAAGTGTTTAGTTGCCTACTAAGTCACCAGTTATCAGGATATGGGCAGTAACCTGTTGTCAACCTGTCAGTCGCTGAGGCTGATCATTTTACTTTGTCCCTGAGAAGACCATGAGTTGACTTGCTCGTAGCCCGTAAGTATTCAAAGGAGAAGTGTTCTCAGACTGTTGAATCCCAGAGACAAAGGCATAAAAACCTATGATGGATGGAGGCTGGGCGTAGGTATACTCCTTCTGGAAATAAAGGAATGCGTTATTTTATGCCTTTCCTGAAAAGAAAATTGAAATATCCTAGTGGGGATGAAATGGGCTGTACAAGTATGGAAATGTGGAATTTCCTTACTTTAAGCATCTGAAAGTTAAGCCTCCAATGTGAACGACTGGGACTTCCTTTGCCAGTATATATAGCGAAAGAAAAGTCTGGAAGGATATTCATCCTACCTGTTATAAAGACCAAAAGTTGGAAAGAATCACCATCTGGGAGTGTTTCTTCATTTTGACAAAGAAAAGGCATAGCTGATCACTCATCTAAAAGCTAGACATTTCACCGATGCTAAAGTTAAATGACATCACCGTCCCCTAATGTTTCTAATAGGAACTAGATGATTTTCTGAAGAAAATAAAAGTCTGTACTTAAAAGAAGTAGCCTATCATGAAGTCTGCAAAATAGCTGTTAATTAGTCCTTTTAATTGGCATCTAACACTTTTTCCTTTCAACAACCAGCTGAAGGTTCCTATTGATTTTTGCAGACTTTTACTGGCTTTGCAGCAGGACTTTAAAAGTTTGCTAAGGCTGTAAAGCACGAAGTATTTCATTTCTGTTCCTCGTCCCGTGGTACTTAAATAGTCTCAAGATCCATTATATACTAATTTTCTACTAAATCCCACACGCAGCAAGAGCAAGAGCACATTTCCACCAGGTTTTATGTCACCAGTGCTGCTTTGCTGCTTGGGGTCTTCAGTGTTACATTTTCTATATAGATTCAGCTTTTTTTTTTTTTTTTCTTTTTTTCCTGTCCCGCCCCCCCCCCCCCCCCCCGGCCCGATGAACAGCAAACATGTGTTCTCCTGATCCCAATAGTCAGAAAGTAAATGATGGTTACTGCCAGACAATCTACTATTCTGGTCCATATCCACAGCTGGTATAAATCAGCATAGTTCCCTTGAAGTTAGTGGAACTCACTGATTTATAGCAGCTGAAGAGTTGGTCCAAAGGCAGGCGTTTGCTCTCCTTTCAAGCTGATGTTCCTATAGGGAGCAGTGGTAATATTGGTCAGACAATTCGCCCTGTGGAAATTGGGAGCAGCAGCAGTAATCTCAGAGAAAATTGTCATTTTTACCTTTATTTCTGTCCTCCTCCACCTTTGCTCACAGCAGCTTCCCATCAGACAAACACCCTCTCAGTTGTCCCACCACATCCCTCTCTCTCCATGCGGATACAACCCATTTTGTTCTTCCTTCCAGTATCTTGTCTTGTTTTAACCACTCAGGTGTTAAAGCATGGATGGAAAAACAGACGAGCTCTACAGCTGACAAAAAATAGGGAGAGAAATGGAGATTTCTTGGAAGTTTCCTGTCTGGTTTTCTTTTTCTTTTTCTTTTTTTTTTCTTCTTCTTTTTTTTTTTTTCATTAACTATCTTTGAAATGCCATTGCATTTATAACTCGGTTATATTAAAGTACAGAAGTTGAGTAGGATATGAGCAGATGTGGTTTGGAGCTTTCTTTCTTTGTCCAACAGCTGACAATACATCTGTTGTGGTGGGGACTGAAGAAGCAGAAAAATAAATTATCTTCTTGTTGCAAATCTTCTAAAAACACTTTTTTCTCTGTTCTCTGGGGAAGACACTCAAGCTGTGGCCATCTTACAACTTTAAGGACAGCGTTCCTTATTGGGAAAAATTGCACAACCACTTTTGGTTGAGGAGAGAACATCTTTGACGTGCTCTCAACCTCTCATTTAAAGATGTCTGGAGAGTTTCCATCAATGGCTGTTTTTGCAGAGAATTGAAGTTTAAACTCAAAGAGTAATTTTATTTTTATTTTTAACAGAAAAAGACCCCAACTTACTTGGAGGGGGAGCGTTATTCTGTTGAGAAGTCAACTATCTGAAAACTTATAGTTTTGGCCCCAAATAGTTCAATTCAAATATCCCACAGCATTATTTCAGGAAAATTGTTAACTTTTCTCAGGTCATCATCTGCCTCAGAAAAAAGCGATTCACATTCTCTATGCAACCTCCTCTACTTGGTATGAGTGAGTGTGTGGCAAATTACAGTAAATGGAGTAAGACTGCTAGATAATCTCATCTAGGCTCCCTTTCCTACAAAAGATTGGACCAGAAGATCTTTTGAGGTCCCTTCCAACCTGGGCTGTTCTATGATTCCGGTAAAACTGGACAGACTGACTTATCAAGGACAAGAGAATCATAAGGCACTGTGGCAGTATTCCCAAATTTAAACAATTCAGATTCTGGCCAGGATATTTTGTTTTCACTTATATTCTATTTTTCTGGTTCATAAATCCAATTTTTCTTCTGTGGGAAATGTCTTGATGAGCTCTGTTGTCTTTGAAGATGATCCCGGTCCATCTCTCAGGAGAAACTTCTCATACCCTGATGATCAAGTGAATTTTAGAAAATTCACAGCTAGCCCAGCCTCTCATGTAGGACTCTAGGGTGACTCTGGAATAGCTTTTTGGCACTGAGACCTGCTGCTAACATCTGTTGTGAGCATGACTGAAAAACTGAAGAGCACTCCCGCCCCGCTACTCCCTGCCCTTCAAAACCTATTAATAGGAAGAGGGATTTTTGGTCAGGGTTTTTTCGCAGCTGCTGGGACTCTAGGGATCCTCATGGAAGAGGTGAATGGGGGATTTAGGGCAAGGTTAGCTGCATTGATTTGGCTGTTTGTAGAAGGGTTTGCAGGGCATTGGAGTATCTTTAATCTGTGGAACTGATGCAAGACATCCACCCAGCAGTGGTTAGCCAGTCCTGTAGGTACTTAAAACTCATAATCTACCTCTCTCTTTTGCCTTGACATTGTATATCTAAATAAAGATAAGCACACATATATGCAGTAATCACATAGATGGGACTATTGCCTGTCATCTACGCTATGTTGTGATGAAAAAGCAAAGTGAAGAACCCGCTGAAGCTGTCAGAAAGGGCTGATCTGTTAGGGTAGTCTGGTCATTGAGAGGTCTACACAAATAAACTAAACAGAAATCAGGAGGGAACATGCCGTGGGTCTAGAAGAGGAACAGACAGATAGTAGACTGAATGGAAACCCAAACTATCTAACTGGGATCTTTGGGCATTGCCAGAAGACTCCCCTCCAAGCAGAACTGACAATTTACAAAAAGTGTCAGGATGCTGCAACCATTTTGACAGAAGCGCACAGGATCTTTTCTGTGAACAGCGTCAAGCCAGCCATATCGTGAATATACTTTATCATGAATATATAAAATAAATATTGCGACAATCTTTGTATGACACTATGATTACTGAATTTCAGCTGAGGATCAGACTGAGGTGAGCTTTCAGTCACCTTTCTGGGTCATCTTTGCTATTACTTCTCTAATGTCGTTTTATTAGAGAGCAGCTGGGGGGGGGGGGGGGGGCGGGGCGTGGAACCAAACTCCAAAACCATGGCTGGTTTGTGGAATTCGGAAAAGAAAGTGAAATACGACTCTCCTTGTTATTACGGTCTCTTCTTATCTCGCAGAGGTGGAGGTGACAAGATCCCAAGCTGCTGTTGAGCTGCTGCTGGCATCTTAATTGCCTGATATTTTCCAGTGCTCTTTTCAGTTCAGTAATAAGACCTGGTGGCTTTTTCAAACGTTGTGTAAAACACACTCATGTGCTTAGGCTGGTGCCTGCTCAGATGCTGTCCTTGTGGTTACAGCTGCTCTCAGAGCGCACACTAATTTGCACTGCAGTTCTGCTGCTTTGAATTAGCAGAATCCAGAATTTCCTGGGTCTGTGCTGACTCCTGCAATGTCAATCGAGAAGTCTGTAGTGGGGGAACGTGGTGAAATTACTCCCTGGCATTTCTTCAGGTCGATAGAAAGCTCTTACAATTCTCCAGCCATGACTCATTTCAATGCAGAAGTCAATGCAGCAAAACTTTTTACAGGGCATGAAAACAATGCTTGATTTCTGTTATTTCTTTGCAGAAATATCTACAGCTTGCAAAGTTTGCAGGGATCGCTTATTCTGATCAGCAGGGTACATCAGACACTTTCCACACTTAGTTCTTGTTTGCCCTGGACAGAAAATGGGCAAATGAGAAATAGAAACCTGCAGAAAAACCTCTACTCTGGGGCTTTGCAATAGGAAGGAAATCTCAGAAGATGGAATTCAGCCTGGGTGGGGTTCATCTCACTTAATTTAGGTGTCTACAATGAAAATACCTCTCTGTGACCTGCGTGCCTCTGCTCCCATCACAGTCGACAGGGATCTAGTCCACATATTTGGCGTGAGGGTGATGCATCTATTTCAACTGTAGATATCTATGGCTTTACTCAGTTGCTTAAATGCAAGTATCTGGTGTCATTTGAGATGCCTCTGCCTGCAACGGCCTCTCCAGGACTGTGTGGGCGTCCTGTAGTTTAATCAGGGGATGGGATTCATTTGCCTATGTAAGAGTTTCTGGAGCCATTTCTGATACCCTGAGATGTGTGTGGGACTGGCAGGTGTGCAGTTATGGCACAGACCCTATGGGAGACTGAAGCCCTTCTGCAACGGCAGCTGATGGCCAGGTGGGATCATCCAGTGCATCTCTGTTGCATCTCCAATGCAAATGAATCCCACCCTATAACCCAGGGACCAGCTGTAGGTTTCTGCCTTAGGGAAGCTGAACTGCTCCCCTGGCTGCATTGATTACAGTGAGTAGATCAATATGTTGATAAGTTGCTGTCAGAAACTTCTTCCCGGGGTGAACGTGCAAATGTGTGGATTGGGACTGGTGGGCTCCATCAGAGTGGCTCTGTGGCTGTGGTGAACTGAAGAGGACTGGAGTCTGGTCTGGCCGGAGTGGGCAGACAGATCTCTGCACCACTCCTCGTGGAGACACGTCCCTTCTCTCCTGCCAGATCTGTGGAAGGGACCAGAATCGAGTTTCCTGGAAGGTGACAGGCTGCAGGGAAAAATGCAATTCTCCAGGCTGTCCCTGAAACACCAAAACACCAAAATACCTTGCTAGCTTGGTCAGGAGCAGCTCATGGCTCCTGCTTATAGACAATGTTCCCGAAGCATCCTCTTTGATTAGAGGAGTGAGTTTTGCTTCCCATTATCCAAAAAGCAGAAATTACCATTACTGTGGTAATCGCACTATTGTAGTGATGTATTTATTACTAATACTGTGGCACTGCCTCAGACCTGGAATCAGAAAGCAGGCTCTGATTCAGGTAGGAGATGGACCTGCATGCTGCGGTGTACAGACACAAAGCTCAGCCCTTCCCCATTCCCCCTCCAGGCTCTCCAGGATCCCCAACTGTTTTTTCACTTGCTGAAGCCATGGTGGAGACAGCAGCTTAACGGGGGTGGCCAGCTTTCCGTGTAGTATTCATGTCGCGCTTCAAAGCTGCTTGTGTACTGCCAGTAAGGGATGTGCTACGATTTGGGAGCAGCTGGGCAGGATAAAGCGCTCTTCCAGCAAAGTTCCCCCACTACAGACTTCTCGATTGACATTGCAGGAGCCAGCACAGACCCAGGGAACCGAGGAGTGAGGAGAGGCAGGCACTGGGGGGTCAGGCTGACAGTGGTGTTGGGAAAAGCAGGTCCCAAAGGGGTTTGAAGGGTAGATTATCAGGATGACATAGTAAGTAAAACAAAGAGATTTATGATTCCTCTGATATTTATTTGAAATACCAGCATAGATCCCCTTGGTTGTCTTGTTACAGGGGATGATGGTTTTTTTTTGGGGGAAAAAAAAATTCTAAGCAATATGGAAGTGACCATGTCTCAGAGAGTGACCTCCTGATTTGGAAAAATTACATAAGCAAATGCAGATCTGAAAATTGTTAACTCCGTTTTGCTTTGAAGGGGGTTTATTTAAATCAAAGTAAGGCTGGGATTAGAAAAGCTTCAAATGGATACCCTTATCTTAGTTATTTTAATAGGAATTTGGCAATCAAGTCCCTAAAATGGTCTGGAAAATCTCAGCCATGAGGATGTACTTACAGACAGCCGGTGCTATCCCAGACTCTGTGTGTGTGTGTGTGTGTCCCTGTTCGTTAGATGCATTCTGCTATAAGCAGTATCAGTTCTTTGCATCTTCCCAGGAGATGACCAGTGTGTGATCTGAAGCATGAATTCTCCCCTGTGCCAGCTGCCATGTTGATGGTCAACCTCCCATATAGCTCCATCCTCATGCCTAAATATAAACCTGTGCTTGTCTTTTAATGAACCGCAGCACAACAAAGGCCAGGGGTGCCGTCCAGCCTGAAAGAGAGACACTCTGCAGCAAGTGAGCCGGGAAGGTAAGTGTCAGCATGGCCCTGGGGAGGATAAAACCCATCGATGGGACCTTGGTGGTAACCCAACCTCCCCCTTGTACCCCGTACACGGGTGCACACGCACACCAAAAATGTTTGACCCAGCGCCAGCCTCAGCCCTAAAACCCCCAAACCCTCTTTCCATTTAAGTGTTAACTCGTAACAATGCCATATCGGATAGCTCTAAAATAGCCGGGTAAATGTCTTGTCCTTTTATAGCAGTGGCCCTATTGTAAGCTCTGGCATGTGACAGGTCTGTGAGTGACACAGTATGTGACTTCAAGAGACTGGACAGGGATAAAGACCTGTGTGTGCTGGTGATTTATCCTGCAGCAGCCACCTCTTTCCTGTCTGTCTGTTTGTCTCCTTCTCTCCCTTTCTAAAGCAGCCCACCAGCAGACCAACATGCCTCCAAAGAAGCCCGAACCTAAGAAGGCCGAACCTAAGAAGGAAGAACCTAAACCAGCGCCTAAACCAGCAGAACCAGAACCCAAAAAAGAAGTTGAATTTAACCCAGCTTCTATCAAAGTACGTATCTTTTAACCTGGCATGGGAGGAAGGAGGCTGGTGGGGCTTGGGTTGGCGGTGGTTCTGGTGTATTCAATGTTGCGAGATGACATTCTCCAAAATTAGGTCTTGGTTTTGAGCAGAAAGTGAGCAGCAAAGGCAATTGCCACAGGTAGAGTAAGAGTGGGAGAAAAGTCACTGGGGATTCTGCTAAACAGAGAAGTTAAAAGCTGAATCTTATTTTATCTGAGGATGTTCAGACCTGTTTGTCCCATCTTATCCCCAAAGTAGCAAATTTTATTGCATGCAAACTTCACTGACCTCAGTGGGAAACTTATTGCTCCTCTGCAGGCAATAGTGCAGGTAGATGCCAGGAAGGCTTGGCTGTACTCAGGGCTGACCACTGACTAACCAACGGCCACGGCTAGATTGTAGGCTTGGAGTGGGCATGGAGCACAGGTTGAATTCATTTCTCTGCCTGGAATGCATCACTTTGGTAGATGTGATCACCAGCCTGGGACTTCCTTAAAGTGAGCCAGTGACACCTCCTGTGGTTTTCCAGAAAAGCCCAACTGAATGGCAAAGGAACCGTATGCTTATGTGTGTGTTTTGGGAGGCAGAGAGAAACTTGGGCAAAAATCCAGATTTCCTGAATGACCTGCTGCTTTCAGGTTCTGCCCCAAGGATTCCTCCAAAGGTCGTGAGCCTTCTCCTCCTCCTTCTCCTTTAGGGAAGTCTGCTGGAAAGAGTCACTACTGATCTCAGCAGGGTTTGTTGAAGTCTTCCTCAAATGTGTGAGGACAAGATTATGTTTCCAAGGCCATTTCAGAAATAGGTTTTGAGAGAATTTGGGGTCACTACTCTAATCCTGAGCTGCCTAACTGGCATCACATTGCCCTTTCAGTCAGGCAACTGCCAACATTTAGGAAACACTCAAGGTTTTAAAGCCATGAAGTAGGCAACTCCAGTGAAATGATGCTGGAGATCCGCTTCCCTTTCAAATGCTTTTTTCCATGGGAATTGACCCTTCAGCAGATATCTGAGAGTGATTCTTTTATTTCAAAAGAAATTCCTCTCAGATAATGATAAGGAGAAAGAAATTATATATTCCTATGGAAATGACCATGATATGGACTATCAAAGAATGAACTCTTGACTTATAAAAATGCAATAAGCAAATAAAGATCTAAAAATGACTAGTTCCCCTTTGATCCTTCTGCACCATACGCATTCACAAACAATGTCAGAGACCCCTGCACGCATCTTCAGGAACAGCTTTCCCACATTGTTTGCACAGTAAATACCCCATGACAGATACTGCCAGACATAGCAGGATTTCATTGCAAGGCATTGTCCTTTGGGATTTGTCCTTTGGGAAGAGGCATTGCCCTTGGGGAAAAGAACAGGAGCTTTGCAGCATCTCACAGGTTTCTTTCTCATGGGGATTTGGACCAGACAATGACTGGGTGTAAATCAGCATTATTCTGTTGATTAGTTTAAAGCAGCCAGATTCTTTCCTGTTTCTTACAAGAAATTGAGCAACCAACAGGGGAGTCCTGGTGATCACCTGTGTTTAAGCTGAGCCATGGGACATGAGACAAGACTGGATAATGCCAAAGAGGAAAACGGACAGAGCTCGACTGCCATCCATGGCACCAGCTCCTCAGAGCTGAGGCGAGGGATGAATGTCTCTGGGACCCTCTCTTCTTAGCTCAAAAAGTAGTTTCCCCCTCAGGAAAACATAGAAACTATGTGAGAAACGGAAGAAGTTACTCTGTCTCTTCAGCATGCCTCCTGAGCACACTGCAACAGGTCTCTTGGGTGGCTTGTAAATCACGGGCTGCTGAAACCGTTTGCTTCTTCCACATTGGACTGACTCCTGCAGCTGGGGATTTCTAACAACAGAAGCACTGAAAGTGGGTTTGTTCTTTCTTGAATCACAAAGATGTTGCAAATCTTTCAGTTTAACTACTGGTGAAAAAAAAAGGCAATCATTTGTAACTGTCTCAAGAAGAAACCAGATTACAAGGCATTCAGTTTTGGGCTAGTTTTTAGAATAATGACACCAGAGTTAGTGCTGTGCTCCAAGAAGGACTTCCACAGTGACCTTGGGCAAGTGGTACGTGGTGGGATCCAGCTCTCTGCTAATGTCTCTGTACTTAACATTCCTGCACAGGAGGGGGAATCCAATAACTTCTCTTAGAGGGCACAGATGCCTTCGTCCCAGATGCCATGACATTGTGGTAATACACAGCTGGGATACTATGACATTGTGGTATGAAGGGCAGCTAAGTCCAGTAAAGAGATGAGCTGTAATTTAAAAAAAAAAAAACAAAACTCCCAAGCTGGTACCACTCAAAAGATAGTCATGCATCTTTGCAATCACCAGGATTTCAAAGTCATCAAATACATTTTCATCCAAATAGGATTTGAAACCAATTCATTTCTACTTTTTTTTTTTTTTAACTTACTCACTCTGCACACTTATTCATGCAAATTCTTATTTTCCCCTCCAGCGCAATTTGCAATTATGGACTCTTATCATGTTTTTTAAAGTGCTAAAAAATATATATTGAGTTCCTAAAAAATAAGTAAATCCAGTGCTCCCGTGATAACATCTCTTCGTCTTTGCAGAGACTATTCCATTATCTACTACATACAAAATTGGACTAAGGAAAGCATTGGTAGATGCATGGTTTGGGTCTGTATCTTTTTTTTCCCCCTTTTCATAGCAAGGGGAGATGATATTCTCTAGAGAAGTTTTCCTGGGAATTTTTCAATTAAATGTTTTTCATCAGAAATGCTTTTGTCAAAATTGAAGCTATTTGTGCACAAGGGCTGGGTCTGGCAAATATACGGTTTCCTGTTCCATAAACCTAGCTCTGGTGGAGCTCAGGCCATCTGGTGTAGATCAGAATACCTCCCTAGATCATTGTACAACATTTGAAAAAAATGCCTTAATAAGTTTTGAAATTCTCCAAACATCGCATTTCTGTATTCCAGGATGAAACTGGTTCTTGTTTTCATGCAGAGGATGATCTATAATTTAAAAAAAGTGAGGAAAACAAAACTGTATCAAAACAAAATGTTAAAAATGATCAAAATGCATCTTTTTATGGCAATGTCTCAAAATATCAATATTTATTCTCAGACCATATTGCGCAATTTTGTATTTGGAATTTTTTGACTTTTTATTTAGACGCTAAAAAGTCTCAAAACTAAAATATTTCTGTGGAAAAGTACTTCTTGTTTCAATTTTCCTGACTGTTATAGTCTGCTGTCATGATAATGGTCTAAGAGCCTTATTAATCATATTAGATTTTCCCATTATCTTTCTCTTGCTGCTTCACAGTCTTAACCTGTATAGGGTCTGTATTGGGATGTCAATTAGAGTGGCCTAAATGTGAGGTACATCTCCTTAAGTAAATACAGTTATTCTAAAGTTTTAATGTTACTCACATATACATTCCCATAGAATTTGACCCAATATTTAGAAATTTTCAAAGTATACTGGGTGCGATTGAATGTTGTTTGTGACTCAGAGACAAGAGTTTTGGGGTTTTTTTGTGTATTTGCTTTTCTGTAAGAGTTTGCTGAGTCCACGAGGAAGCCTTTTTTTAAGAAAGTGTTTCTCTAGAATGGCCCCTGAACCTCTTTACTTTGGGGAAGAGATTGTCCTGAAGCGATTTTGTAGCAAGATTGTCTTTTCCATATATCTAATTCATTTCCACCTGAATGCTGTCTTTTAGCGGGGGGGAACATTATGGCGGAAATATATTCTGCTCTCCTGAAAAATAGTAAGGCTGATGCAAAACAGGATTCATCTCTTATTGTTATGGACACCGAAAGTGGGACTGGCTCATCTAACTTTAACCACTGGGAAGCTGATCATTGATCTTAAACAGGTATCTTTAATCAGCAGAGAGAAACTCTCTAGAAGTTTATCCCTCGCAGCGGTGCTAAACACCTATATCAGGATGGATTGAATCACCCTTGGGAGATGCTGATCTGTTGATAAAAGGAGGTCAGACAGGTATTTGGGTGCCAGCATTTCAGCAGCTAAAGTTAGCTGAGATGACGTGTCCTCAAAGTCCAGTGAGTCCTGGGTACAAAAAGGCCATGCAGAGACAGCTGGCGTATGCGAGGACCTGCAAGGGACAAGGCTTACCATATAGAGTGATCCTTAATAACCACATTTTCCCCCATCATCACTAGATCTGCTTATTGTAGCAGCATGCAGAAATACAGGTGCCTGGGGAAAAAACAGTCATCGTTTATTTTTGTGGAGTACTGTGATCTTGAAGCCATGTGAAACCTGTTCTCCCTGAAAAACCCTGCAGGCTTCTGAACATCTGCAGGGATACTAAAAAATAAAAACTTCTTCCCTTTTTCTGCAAGAAAAGATGTAAGAGCATCCCGGGACGGGAGCAGCCACGGGGGAAATACACAGGCATCGTGCAGCACCAGTAAGGATGAGATCCTGCCGGCTTTGTCCGTTCAGCTCCCAAGCACCGAGCGTGCCGCGGTGCGACGGCAGGGTTGCAGCCAGGCAGACGTGCAGGGGTACGTGCAGGGGTGCACGTGCGAGCCTCCACCGCAGCGTGAAGCAGGGCTGAGCAGAGGTCAGGGCGGCTGCGGTCTGGGGGAAGGGAAGCAAACTTCTCTGGGGGGAGATGGATTGATTTTCAGGGAGAGAAATCCCATTTCAACAGCAAAAGCCCTGCTAGGTGAGATTGTCAGAGCAGTTTTGGTGCCTCGCTGAAGAATTTATTCTGGGCTGAAGTGACTGAAATGACTATTTCAGAGTGAGCTTCAAGATGGGAGAAATGTATATGAGTTAATAGGGGACATCATACCTGTGAGAAGGGCTTAGATGGGGGAATGAAAAAGCAGGAGTTTCTTTGTGGATAAAAAAGATTTTGTTTGTTGGGTAAATGTGTTGCAGTAGTGTGTGTGAGAGGAAAAAAAAATGCTCTATTAAACATGTGGCTGTATTAAAGAAATTCAGTTTATGGGAGTAATGAATGTGTGTACAAGAGAGGGTGAAGCAGCATATGACACCTTTGTGTCTGAAGTGTGTGAGACAGAGGTTTTGTAGTCACGTTTTTGAGGAGTTTGTGTGTGCAATCAGTAGCCGTGGGGTGTGTGCCCTGATTTCTTTAAGTTTTGTAGCTGCGTGAGAGGTTTTGAATGTACCTCTTATTCAGAGAGAGGAATTTAGCTACATCCCTGACTTCTGTAAAAGGCGGGGTGTGTAGGGGTGAAGGGTTTTGTAGGCAAAAAGGTTTCTTTGTGAATAAGAAAGCTGAGGTGTTGGCCCACTTGAGAGAGATTTTGAGTGTGCAAAAGAAGTATTTTATCTGGATGTGTGAGGGAAACAGGGGATGGGCTCATGGGCGCACATCTCTTCTGGCGTGCAAGCCTCAGCAGCAGATAACCTTATAGCTGGCTGGTGGCAGGAGTGTAAGGTCCTTTGCAACATAGACCCGTGGAAAGCATGACACAACAGGGTTTGCACAGGAAAGCGGGGGGGCTTTTCTTGCCAGAAAAAGCCATTTGCTGGGCCAAGGTTAGGACATCCCAGCGCAGGCATGATTTGGCTCTCGGCATATTGAAGAACCCCTTCCCTCTGGTGCAGAGACAACAGGAACAGGTTTCTTCAAAGCCGTTCACCAACCTGTTTTACCCCTGCTTTACACCAGGAAAGCACATCTGTGTCAACAGTGCATCAGGTGGAAGGTGGTACAGAGCTGTCCCTGAGCCACCCACACATGACAGCACAGTACTCAGTGTGGGGACCGTTTCTTTGAGTCTCTGGGTAGATGATGACCTGGGACATACCAAAGGCATCCAAACTACCAAGGGCTTGTCTGATTCAGAAGAAGGCCTGTCTGGATATCCCATGCAGTGTACACGTATCGTATCCAGCTTAGAAGAAGAAATCATGTTATGTTTTAATAAGATGTGGGGTGATGCAGGTCTTTGCCCACGTTGAAACCTGTCAGGATGTTAGATCTCATTGCGAGTTTGGCCAAGTCTTCCTTGAGAATGACGTGGGAACTCTTTACACGTGCATACCTGAGCCTCCAAGATCAGGCATCAAGACAGCTGAAGGTGGCCACTATATGTATTCAACCTCCCAACACCCTCTCATCTTTCTCTCTCCAATCTATTTTTTCCCTTGGTTTCATTCCTTCCAGGTGCTACATATTCCCATTGTCATCACCATTATTATTATTGGCCTACAGTGCATCTCAGCAGAAATACTTTTAGAGAGCAATTTCCCTCCTGTGCTCACATATTTGAAGGTTTCTGAAGTGGGCAGACACCTGCCAGGCTGAACCGAGCCCTTGCTGGGCCTCTTTCTCTCAGTGGTTTCTTCCTGAGCCTTTCAAGCACAGAGAAATTTGAGCAGTGAGTCTTGAGGAGGCCCCAGGCAAAAACGACTAAAAGTTTAGCAAAGACAAGAGACCCCATTGGAAGCTTGTGGGAGTCAGTAGGAAATTTTTCCTTTTGCGTTTTATGGGATTTGCCTCTGACTCACTGTTCTTGCTCTGGACCAGTGCTCTGGCAAGGTGTGAGAACTTTTGTAAGCTTATTGTGATTTATTTTTAATTTAGTGAGTGACGAATGCCTCTTTGATACATGCTCAAAAACTGCATTGATCTGGCAAAATATCTTCAGATGCATAGAGACAACTCCCTTTTCAGCATAATAATGATACAAACTTCTCTAACTCCAGAGGAAGATTTCAGATGCCATCTATTTTAAATACCAGATATCTGTCTTAGGATGGGATGTATCTTTATTTGAAAGTGGAAAAAGCCCAGCCTGGCTTCTAGGGCAGGAACCTAGACATTTAGCTTAGATGAGATGTCTATCTCATCTGGTTATAGTGAAGAAAAAGGAGCTCCACCCTGAAACCTTTGGCTGCACAGGTTCGAGTTACTATCTCAAGCACAGGGTCTTAGTAGACTATCCATATAGGTGCAGAAAGTCACTAGAGGTTTGGATTGCATTATTAAAATGTTTCCACAACTAATTAACATGCAACCCACTGCCCCCTTGCACCAGAAAGCTAATGAACCAAAGTGCCCTGATACCCTTGGGATGGGCACAGGAGAAGAACCAGAAAAGAATACAATAGGAGAAATTCCATTCAATTGGAATAACCAGGATAACCAGGGGCCTCCGCTCTGCTCAGCCTACATCAAATAGAAATATGAGGATGTGTGAAGAAGGCCAAAGGCTCTTGCATGATCTATTAGCATTTCACGTCACTCACTGTGGCGAGTACTTGTTTTATAGAACTTAAGGCTGTTTAACCCTCTAATCTGACACCCTACATGCAGATTTTGACCCAGGCAAGCTCTACTGAGCCCAAAGATTTTGGTTAGGGAAAAGCATTTTTGGCCCGATGAGGAAGAAACAAAGGAAGAAAAAAAGTGGGATTCACCTGCTGTATTTCAGGCATCTACAAGTTAGATATTCAAGGCTGAGCTAGTCTCTTCAGGCTCCCATTACAGTTGCTAAACAGGCACTTTCAGCAGTACATTTATTTCACCTGACAATGAGCATCTAAGTTAGATCAAGTAAAGCAGTGGTAGAGAAGAGGGCCCACTGAAGAGCAGGGACACTCAAGCCATGATCTGGATGCAGTGAAGAGCCCTTTTTTCTGGATCCAGTGAAGAGCACTTTTGTGCCCCAGCTAACGAGAACTGCAAATACTTGGTGCTCACCAGTAGAGCACTGCCAGAGCTGGGCTGTGCCTGGATGCAAGCCAGTGAAACTATTTGGTTTGTACAGTGCTGTATAGCTCCACTGGTTTGGTTTGCTATTGGTCTGGGGGCTTTTCCACAGTATAGACATTGGCTGCTGAATGTTAGTGGTTCTGCCTGAGGCTCTACTCTAAAAGAAATGATGGACCTATTCCAGAATCTTGGCTCTGGATGGACCGTGGAGGAGAACAGATCTGCAGGATCCTGAGCCTGAGCAATCTCTATCACGTCTGAAAGAAAATCCATCATTCTCCCCATCCGTCATCCCCTCAACGCTGGGAGGAATCCAACTTCAGTAGCCTGTGGTCCTTCCTAGGAAAAAACTGACCTGAGAATTTCAGGTCATAGTGGGCAGTAATTGCTTTGGGTGGGAACTGCAAGAGGATCACCGTCCCGGAGGGATCCCCCTCCCAATTCAGGACAGCTGAAGTCTGAGGCATGGCACTTTTCTGCCATAAATGGTGCTTTCTCCTACCCATGCCTTCTGCGTAGCGGGGCGTGCAGAGGCCTGACGTTACACACCTTGCACACACACAAGCGTGCACGGGGAGGGGAAGCTCAGCTGGAGGGGCTGTCAGGGCTGTCAGCATGGTCTCTGCTCTCTCTCCGAAGCCTCCCTGCCTGTAAGAGGCTGTTGTATGCAGCTATCACAGGTATTTCTCAGGAGTCAGTGGCTGAGACACGCTGCCTTTCACATAAAAATCAGGTTATGGTCAAGCTTATAATGCCCCATTAGCAATTTGCTTCAGTGCTTCTGGATGGACCCCAGAGATAAGCATAATTAAAATGCCATGTTGCCATAGCACGCTTCTAAAGGCAGCTCTGCTCTTTTGTTTTCTCCTTTATTTATCACACTCCATGTCACTCTGGAAGCACAGGATGTTCCCAGCCAGGCTGACCAGCTTTTAATAGTGGAAAGAGCACCTTTCTCCCTCCTGTCCCTTCCTTCAGAGCAGATGGCCCCAGGTTGACACGAATTTGGCAGCTTGCTTGACAGAAATGAATCAGTGCCTGAAAGGGTAAAGGGTATTTCAGCATTAGGAAAAAACCTGTAGCCGTGATCCAGTGAAATGTTTCATTAGAAGAGGGGATGTGGGATGACTCAAGTCCCCGGGGCTGGGGGCATCCCCAAAGAGATGATCCCCAAGACATGCGGGCCAGGATGCAGAACGGCAAAGAAATAGTAAGATGTTGAGTAAGCATGCATTAAAACACAGCAAAAGGGTTTCTTTGTGGTATATTCTACTCATTCTTAGGGCCAAAACCGAATAGCACTGGAAATCGAAGGAGCTTTCCAGATGAATTTTCTGGGCCAACGAAAGTCTGGCTATCTTTGTATATCTCTCTTGTTTGCAGAGCTGGGTGACGTTTCTCGTAAAAATGCTTTTCGGGGAGATGTGAAAAGTGCATTTTGGTGGTACCAGGATGTTTTGCAAATATACACAGATTTTGCAAAGAGTTTTCAAAAAAATCTGAAAAGGGTGAAGAAAATTACCAGTTTCAGCTTTTTTTAGGTAATTCCCTGTTTAGATTTTTATTTTTCTGAAGCAGCTTTTGGAGGGTTCTTTCCTTCCTATATAAAAAAATACCCAGAAATTCTTAATGGTTGAAATTACTTCAATTTGGGCAAAAGAGAACATTTTGACTGATCCGGAACAATTTTTCTCCCTCATTTCCAACTAAAGCTGTCATCAAGTAGAACACAAAACCTAAACCTGTCTTCATTCTTAGTCAAAATAACTTTTTCCCTGAAAATTTGGAAATTGCTCAGTGGCACCCTAAAATACGTAGTAGTATGATTTTTTTTTTAAAAAAATTATTTTTCTGGGCAGTTTCCTCTTCCAAGTCTTTGTTATGCAGCTGCCAAAAAAATAATTTTTCTGCAATGTCTGATGTCTGTGGCACAGGGATATACAAAACCAAACCTGTAAAAAGCTTGCCTTGGTCTGAGGGATGTAGAGATGAAAACCTGTCAAGTTTCATATGCTGTCTTTTATATGAAATCACTCAGTGTTGCAGCATTACTGAACCCTCAGCCCTTGGAGCATTCAAAGTGAAATGTGCAGCTTTCTGAAGCTGTATCTGGATTGCTGAGAGGCAAGAGCACAGCAGGATTTTCTGAATGTGACTTTCTTTAGTCTCTCTTGGAAAGAAGACGATTTCTCTAGAGGATTTTAAACACCATCAACTTTATTTCCCTAAAAGAGAAGAAAAGGCTGTGGCACTGGGTAAACTCTGCCCAAGACTAGCCCAGCTTTACTGAGTCATTTGAAATCATCACAGAATCACAGAATCACTATGGTTGGAAAAGACCTGTAAGATCAAGTCCAACCATCAACCCAACACCACCATGCCCATTAAACCATGTCCCAAAATGCCTCGTCCTCACAAAGGTAAGATTTTCTGCAAGCGTGTCTTGGGGTCTTTTTCATCTCCCTCTACATTTCCCCTTGCACCCCTGCATGTTTCACATCTTTATCTATCTCCCCTCATATTTATACACCCCTTGTTTCTGCAGCATTTCCCAGCATGAAGCTTCTGCGTGAAACATGGAAATGGTGCAAATTGTGCAAGGCAAAGAACTGTGCAAAAGCAAAGAGTTGGTTTGAAAGGGTTTGCACTGCTCTCAGCAGGGTGATTGCAATGCAGTTGTTATTTTCCCAGTTCGTTTTCTCTTTTCAGTCATTATCTCAGACAAACTAGGACACGAGAGGTTGTTTATTTCTGCTTTGCCACCGAATGATCTTTGCAGCTTTTAGAAAAGGGGGGGAATGAGAGAAAATCAAATAAGCCGTGTTTTGACAGTTTCTCGGGTTTTCAAGTGGCCCTGCATCAGGTCCTGACCTAGAAAGCCCTTACGACAATACATCCTGCCCTGGAAATTTATCTTCTGAGATCTCAGACAATGTGTTTTTCTGCATCTCCAGCACGTGGTGTAGATGTGGCCTCCGTAGGCTTGTTTGCATGTCTATAGTTGTGCATAAAGTAGGTTTTCTTTGATTTATAGATGGGGAAGTCAGCAACATATTGGTGTGGAGATCCTGTGCTATGGGTGTGTGTGCCAGAGGTGGGAAACGAGTGAGAGCTGCCCGACCCGCAGCCTTACCATCGTCCTTCCAGCCAGTGCCTCCCAGCCTTGCCTTTTCCTTTTCCTCTCTCCAATCCGCCCCTTGATGAGCAGAGAGTTATTAAAAGCACACTCTGGATACGGAGCAGCTCTGTAATAAGATCTGCATTTCTCACATAGCTGCTAAACCTCAATCAATATGGTTTTAATCGCCATTTGTGTAACATGCAATAACTATTAAATTTAAATTAAATGCACAGCTCAGAGCATGCAGAAGGCCCTGGCCAAAGTGCTAACTTTTCCCAAGCTGCTGGAAGGCTGGACTGTAGAGACAGAGTATTTATTCCTTTCATAAACCAGTTAAATCTTAACTTGGAGAAGGGGAAAAAATGTTGAAAGTAGCTATAGGAGGGATGGGGGCGGAGAGGAACAGTGGCTTTTAACAGAAACAGAAACTCTGGGTTTCCCCTAACTTTTGCAGAGATGTTAGTGTTCAGGCATAGGTGCCTGGGTGCACTTTTCCCTGGTGTCTGTGCTGACAGGATGGAAAAAGGCATTAGTGTGTGTTCCCTGCATGGAGCAGAGCCACTCAGGCCGGGAGCTGGATGGGGACATGAGTCAGAGCCAGATGATGATGTGCTGCCTTTCCTCCTGGTCCTGCACCCCATTGCTCCTCAGGGGCAGGCTGGTTACCAAACTGTCATTGAGTCCTTGCCCTGCTGGCCCAGGGCAATTCATCTCCATAGGAAAAGCATTCCCAAGTGAAAGAGCCCTTCCCTGTGCAAGCCCCAAGGGTAACCTTGCCTTGCGAGCAGTCGCCTTGGGTAAAAAGACCTATGATCCAGCAGCAAAATGGGGACAGTGATAATCATAGCTCTGAGATGGGCTTTCATGAAGGGTTTTGATGTGTTAGAAGAGTAGGGCTGATATAAATACCTAAATCTACTACGGAGCAGTTCCTCTTGGCAGCAGAAAAAGGCAGAGTGTATCAACACTGATTTTCAGGCAGAGGCGTGCAGTGGGTACCTGCTCTGGACCGGCCAAAATTGGGGTAAGCAGTAAGCTCTGCACCAAGATCAGGAGCGAGGGAAGAGCTCCTGCTGCCTCTCTATGCAGATGGCTCCAGCCGATGAGACTTGCCCACCGCACTGCACAGGCTCTGGGACTTCGGGTCCGAAGTCATCCCAGCCTCTCCTAAAGCTGTAGTGGCTCTGCATGGTCTCAAACTATGGAGCTTTCTACATTAGACTGATAGCGAGATCCTCCACCTCCGTCTTCTTTCGTCCCCCAGCCCAAGGATTGATAGGTTGCTTAGACTTTGTAGTAAGGTTTCCAAGTGGCAAAAGGATTGGCTAAAGCCCAGGTATTATTAAAAACAGCAACAACAAAGCAATGTCAAAGCATATTTCCTAACAATATTTCTCATATATATATGTATGTATGAAATTACCATATGCTGGCCAGTGTAAAGAAGTGGAAAGAAATATGGGAAAATAAATGGATGCAATATTAGTAGAGGGGCAATGCCAATATAATCTCCAGATTTTTTTTTCTTTTTTTCACTCCTAAGCAAATTTCCTTCTTGAGTTTAATTTCATGTCTCATTGTATGCATGGATCTTACATGGCATTGTTCCCTCCCCTGCCCTATCTGCAATCTGAATCCTAAAAAAGCAGACAGGGAGAAGAGGGACTCAAATAAATTTAAAGTGAAATCATCATGCTATGCTCAGGGTATGTGGTCAGCTTGCAGCCCAGCTCTCTTTGATGAGATAGGTGCTTCACAGAATCCCAGCCATAGCCAGGGAACAGGGTGTTGTTGCCACTAATAACAGGGATCAGGAGAACATCAGTGGCTTTTGCTGTGAATCTTGTCCACCTCACAGATTGATTCCCAGCAGGGGTTCAGTCAGCATAGCCCCCTCCAGTCACACATGCACCCATGCTGATTTATCCCAGCTGAATACCTGCATCCTACTTTTCCAAAGATCTGTGCTCTGCATCCCAAAGATCCTAGCCTCTAGATTTAAAGGGATCAGTGCAGATTTATACCGGTCCTTTATAAACCATCATCTCTGACTTCTGTTTTCACTGGCTGGCTTGGGGGTTAATGTGCGTGTATGGTTGTGAATGTGAGTTGCGCATACAATCTATATTAGGAAGAAATTCTTTGCTGTGAGGGTGGTGAGACACTGGACCAGGTCGCCCAGAGAAGTTGTGGATGCCCCGACCCTGGAAGTGTTTAGGTTGGACGGGGGGTTGAGCAACCTGGTCTATTGGAAGGTGTCCCTGTCCATGGCAGGGGTTGGAACTAGATGATCTTTTAGGCCCTTTCCAACCAAACCATTCTATCATTCTATGAAATATATATATATGTAGTACGTATATATATTCACACACATACGTATAAAAATATGTAGTGTGTGCATAGACGTGTATAGGAAAGAAATGTGAGTGTACATCTACGTATATTCATATGTAAATATGAATCAATACACACACATACACAGACATATACAGATGAGCAAACACTTGCACCCACGCATGCAACCCTATACAGTTTGTTTCCTTTATCCAAATGCCCGGTGCCTGTGTAAGCACACACTGTGCCCATGCAAGGTGCCTGGATGGCCAACCTGGGGACCAGTGCCCCCCTTCCAGCCCTCCAACAAACAGGTGCAGGAGAGCTGAACCCCACAGCCCATCCTGCCGGGATCACTCTGGGAAGGAAGGTGGCACTCAGCCCACGACCCGGCCGGAGCCAACCCAGCCTCCTGCCTGCGAAAGCCGCTCTGCTCCAGCAAACTTACGCATCCAAAGCCCAAAATAGAAACAGTGACAATCCATCGATTGTGTTTTCTGGGAAGCAGCGGAACATCTCAGCCACCGGGCAGACGCGGCTGAAAAATCTCCTGTGCGAAGTCTGCTCCTGTGAACGATCTTAGAAAAACAAACCGGTTTATAACCCATCCAGCCTTAAAAAAACAGTGATGGGGAGCAAGGAAGTAAAAAAAGGCATCCTTGGGAACTCAGCTATGGTTAAGAGCAGCCTGACAATAGCTGCTGAGTGCTTGGGGGGAAAAAAAAGAAAGAAAAAAGAAGAAAATAAAAGAAGAAAAAAAAAGGAGGAAAAAAAGGAGAAAAAAAAGAAGAAAAAAAGAGAAGAAAAGAAAGAAGAAAAAAGAAAAAAGAAGAAAAGAAGACGGAAAAAAGGAGAAAAAAAGAAGAAAAAAGAGAAGAAAAGAAGGAAGAAAAAAGAAGAAAAAAAAGAAGAAAAAAGAGGGAAAAAAAGGATAAAATGCTGCAAGGAAAATAGCTCAAACTTTTCAGTATTTGTGGTTAGTGCTGATGAGTAGGTAACAGTCACAGCCTGGCAGGGGGTAAAAAAGTTCTCTCTCTTTGATTTAACGGTTGCAAAAAGACCCCCCCCCCCCGAACAAAATGCACCCCCCTTCGTCCAGAAATGCAATGTCATCGAATGCCATGCTGCTTGGTGACAGCACTTTATAAACACGGTGACTGAATCTGCCTCCAACATCCTTGCGTATGACGCAGGAGCTGGCTGTAATGAGTGCGAAAGGGCGTTGGGGGCTGAGGCTGCGGGACGTGCACAGAGCTTGTGGGTCTTGGGAGAAACTTGTTTTTCAGTGTCACCTTGCAGGCTCTGCTGCAAAGCCTGGAGAAAACCGTCACGGGTCAGAGCACTTGTTAATATGATCGGGTTTTGGACATTGACACCGTTGTAAGCGGACCAAAAAAAAACCAAAACAAAACTCTGAAACAGCAGTGCCAATTGCAGTTGTAGGAAACTTCAAATTTGGCTTCTTTCCACATAAATAAATAAATCTCTAAATCAAGCAAAAGACCCCAGCAGGCTGAACTGAAAGGAAAAACTCATGGTGGCGGCAGGGAGACAGAAAGGGTTTCTCCTTCTTTCTTTTTTCCATCGGAATTTGAATTTTTGATAAAAGGGCAGGATTTAAAATTTCTGTCCTCTTGACCAACCTTCCAGCTGGGGCTCAGCTTTTCGGACTTGAGCTCCCTGGTGATGCTGGGGACGGGCAGGAACATCCAGTACGGCTGTGGTTACATAGCGAGATCAGAGCACACTGTTTTTCAGCTCACAATGAATAACGTCCTGCTTCGGAAAATAATTCTAAAAAAACCAACCAAAACCAACCCCCAGAGTATGAAGTATGGCAGATATTAGTTTGTGCTCATGAATTTTCTACGGGGAAGTTTTGGCCCATTTGAAACTGGGGCTGGGTTACAGCGGGATTATTTTGGGAGCGGCATGCGTGCTACGCCTGCCAGTTTCGTGTAACAAAAGCAGAGCTCTCCCTGTTGCCAGCACGTTATCACGGTGACTCTTTGGCAGCTTAATCCTGTTTTTTTCAACACAGTTGCAGGGCAAGGGGTGTGACATTTTAAAAGGGTTCAGCTACTGTTCGATTTTGCAGGAGCTGCAAGTGCGTGAGGATGGACTGGATTTACTGGGGGCTGGCGGTTGGCATCATCCCATCCCTGGGAGGGCTTGGGGTGGTGATGGCTGCAATGCCCATGATGGAGAAAAATAACACCTTTGGGACAGAGTTGGGAGACGCTGATGTTTGCATCATGTTGTGGGCCTGTCAGTGTATGTCCGGGAAAACCTTAATATTTGCTACCCAGGACAATGAAGCTCTTTTGTATCGCTGGGCTGCAAAACACTGTCAGATTAGCCCTTGGAGGAAGAAAAGCACAGTAGATGGTTGTGGTGGCTGGTGGTGCTGGCGGAGGTACTTTGCCAAGGTGTTTTATTTCTCGGGGGACCTTGCTTTGTACGAGTAAGAGCTTCAGCTTCCACATCCAAAACCGACTCCTTTGCTTCCAGGAAATTTTTACTTTACAGATGCCTTTCTGCTACGTCTTGCCTCAGACCCATCAAACTCATTTCACTTAGGCCAACTAAATGCCTCATATGGTCTCATTCACTACTAGCATGACTGGCACGTCAATCAGCAACCTAGAGGAGTTACACAACTGTGTCATCTGAGAGCAAAATTAGTTCAGCAAAGGGTGGTTGTTTTTAGGCTTGGTGGGGGAATTAAAATATTAGAAGAAACCAGCTTGAATTTTCAGGAGGAGGTTTCAGCAACACACAAAAAAGCCACAAAAATTGGTTTTTGGCAACTCAAAATGGGTTTGTTCAGCCCAAAAAGAATTGTTTTGGTAGGGTTTGGAGTGATCTAATGTGGGGGAGTGGGATTCTTTAAGTCAATTTTACATGAAATATGCCATTTCAATATAAAAATATTTGAATTTCAAATAAAAAAAAAAAAAAAGAAGAAAAAGCTGCCAGTATGCACAAAACAAAACATTTGATTTTGGAAATGAAAGACAAAGGTGAAGGCTTTTACGTAAAAATAATAAGTGTAATAATAATAATAATAATAATGCCGCCTCATTTTTTTTCTTACTTTAAGCTGTTTACCAAATTAAACTCAGAAGTGTTTCACTTTTCCTGGGCACTTGCCAACATATCATATCCACCAAATGTATTATCTAGTCCCTAATTTCCCTGTCCTGTTTGAGACCTTCCATCTTAAGATGATCATAGGGCAAGGGACACAAGTGCAATGCTGTCCCACAATTATGTGTGAAATGGTGGAGTCTGCCTGCCCCATGCATGTGGATTGAGAGATGGGCCTTTTTCCTTCTTAGCACCCACTGACCAGGAGATTTGAGGGCCTGAAGCCCCCAGGAAGTGTTGCAAGGTGGTCTACAAGATGTACCCTTGGGGTTCTTCTCTTCTCCATCACAGACCCAACACACGAGCTAATGTCTACTTCAAGCAGACAGCACAGGCAACATCTGACCGCTCCTACAGCCCAGGCTCCCCTCCAGGATTTAACAGAGGGTATTTTTTAGGTTTTATAATTTCTTCCATGGTTGTGAACATCTGAACAAACATCTGCTGGTGAGGCTGGTGAGGGGGGGAGCTGCAGAGAAGGCAGGAAGCCAGCTGTCAATAAATGGTTGGAGAATCCAAAACCATGTTGCTACAGGGAGAACAGTCAGTCTACAAAGTGTTTTATATTTCTGGTGCTGGCTGTTGCCAGAAGCCGTCTCAGTTCTCCAAAGCGGCTGTGTCATTCTCCTGTTGAGGGTCTGGAATTTCCCTTTGCACTCTGGAAAGTTGTGGCAACACATTCCCCATGCAAGAAAGGGAGCTATCAATTTATAGGCTACTACCAGAGTTGGAAAAGCACAGTGATTGAAAAGCGTACTGCTTCTTAAATCCCAGAAGGTATTCACAAGAAAGCAAGAAGCAAGGGGGTGTGAAACCCTGCCAGGGGTCTGCCACCCAGCACTCTGGCTCAGGCTGAAGAAGCAAAGCATCAGTGCCAAAGGTGAGGCTGCTTTGAGCGGCCACGTGCTTGGACAAGCTTCCCACAAAGTGCAAAGCTGAACCTGTGTCCTGTAGACTTATCAGGCTGTGGTTCGTCAGCCAGTGGGGATTCAGAGCACAATAGAATTGATGAGCAGATTTAGTCTGAGGTATTGACGTTCAGGATTGTGCTGTGTCTCTTTCCTTGGGGTAGGAGCTTCATGGGTTCCCCAAATCCGTTTCTCAATCTCTCCACAGTCCTTCACTCTCCCATCACCTTTAGTGCAATGCACCTACTTCAGCTCTCCCCTTCTCCAGCTCTGTCGCCACCTGGGAGCATCCCATGAGGTGACTCTGAGACCCAAACCAGTGCTTTCTAACCCCAAACCAGACACCGCTCCTTCACACAAGGCTTTTGCATCCACTTCTTGAGGGACCAGGAGAATTGAAAGCCACAACACGGCAGACCTCATCCAGACTTATTCCAAAATTAAGTAGGGACCTGGAAGCCATAAAGTCTGCTGAAGTTATAGTAGGAGCAGTGGTGACAAACTGCTGTAATTTTTCAGCTTTCAGGAAACCCAGATAAAAGAAAGATTCAAGGTGACCTTCTTTTGGTGAAAAAGAGTGCAGGTTGGAGAAAAAAGTGCTTGTGTATTTCCTTATGTAGCAGTATCCTCTGCATGACCTTGACAAAGACTTTGCCTGATTTTCCTGATCTTGGAATACATATCTTTTTAACGAAAGGCTTCACCAATTCAGCTGAAAATAATGGTTGATTTGTATTTTCACTTCACTTTCATTATCAGTACAGTGACTATCAAACAACAGTAAGGGATGGAGCTGTATGAGACTTGACCATGTGTCAAGGTTTGCCCATGGGCAGTGGAGGGGTTTATGTACACCGTAATTGCTCTGTGCAGAAAGTGATGGGAGAGGGGATGATGTGTATTAATAGGTTTAAAAAGGTCTTAGTGGAAAAAACCACATGCTTGTGAAATACAAATGTAACCACAACACAACGATACTGATCTTGATGGCCTTCTGGGCCTCTTTCCATCTGCTGCATTTCTGCCTCCTAAATCGGTCTCCCAAAAGCACAATAAAAAAAAAAAAAACCAACAACCTTCTCCTTCTCCAAAACTAGCCCTGCCATGGCTAAGTGAAAACCTTGCTGTTTGTATTAGGATTCCTCAGTGTACTATGAAACAAGAAGAATATTGTTTCTTTTCTGGAGGGGCTCCTTGCTTGCATTGTCTAAATGCTTTGCCCCAGATAACCTCTTGACTGCTGGTTAGCAACAGTTTTATTAATAGGTCTTATTTCAGACTTAGTTATGTCTGACTTATCATGCACAGAGTTATGTGCTTGATTGAGATACTATGTGTTTATAAAAAAATCCCCTGAGATACGAAGTTGTGAATGACGTTAACAGCGCCAATCCCTCCTGGTGTCTCTGGGACAAAACTTGCTTAATGCCGTAAGGACAGCAGCATTAGAGCTACAGCTGATGCCACTGCTGACCAGGGGATGATCCCCTAAAGCCAAGATTGCTAAAACAGCAGGAAAGCTGGCATAATGTTTCCTGTTTGTTATGGAAAGATTTTAATCCAGACTTCTGGTGTCTTCAAAGAACATGCAGCACAGTCCACACATCAGGGCAGGAGACAAGTGGAAAGAGATTAGCAATCAGCAGCTCTGTCTCTCACATGGATTTGTACCAAATACCACCACTGTGAGCCTTGGTGCTGTGGATGCTTGGCACTCGTAGGAATGTCCTTGCTTTAAAACCTCAGTTGCCAACAGAAAAAATGCCAGGGGAAACTCAATTCTTCTGAAGTGCCAGTATATTTACAACAAACAAACAAACAAACAAACAAACAAACCAACCAACCAACCAACCAACCCACCCCCAATGGAAATCATCCTAGTCTACTTCCAAGGAACTGGAGAATGTAATCCATATCTGGGAAAGCAAATTCACATTAAGCCTGGGAGTAGGTTTTGCAGCCTCCAGTTTTGGGCGATGAGGGTTGCTCTGCTAACTGAGCTCAGAGAAGTGCGGGGTGATACTGGCGTGCAGCGGTGTAAGTGCCTGGGGGCATCAGAGATACCACTGGGGGCTTCCACTCCTTTGGATGCCTGTTGCATAAGAGCAGCAGAAGCAGAGCTGCCTCAGAGCATGGATATGGGGTCACTGTTTGTGGGTGCAATGCATTGGGAGTCATTTGTCCACTGCTTGTCTTAGCCTGACCCCATTTTTACAGCCTGTCCTCTGGATCTGTCCTGCCTGGGATCCTTGGGGTAGTCCTCATGGACAGCTCAACCCTTGCTCTTAGTACACAGGGATGGCTTTGGTTTTGTGTGCTCCCTCTCTGAGGGAGAAGGGAAGTAAAACAAAACCCCAGCAGTCTTCAGTCTAAACATAGCCCAGGGTTCGTTCCATCCATCTTCAATGATACCTTGTGGCCGCGTAAATGATGACTCGCCTTTCCGTACAGCTCCATGGTGGTATGTGCTGAGAAGTGAGAAAATAGCAGCAGCCACCACCCACAGATCTCTGCAGCTTTCCTGAGAGGAAGCCGTGCTTGGGTGGTAGGTCTGCTCAAACAGTCTGCCACCGCCTTGCCAGCTGTCATGCATGGTCCTCCAGCTCTGGGCGGTGTTTTTATAGGGGCCATGATTAGAGGTGAGGCAGACTCAGCCCTTCGGCTCAAACCTTCCCTTTGATCCAGCCATGGGAATTTGCAGTCATCCTTTTTCGCTCTGGCACGGTTTCTCCTGATCTGCAATCTACCAAAGGGCTAGCTCAAGCTTTCTGGGTGGGACTCATCAGATCAGAAAAGGACATCTACACCTGTGCTCGTCGCCCACACTCTTTTTATTGTCATTGTAGAATTGATTGATCCACTCTGTGAAAAGGAGAGCATAACTCATCTTCTCCCCAAGTATAGACCTAAACCAAGTCAAATAACACCCTAGAAGTGCCTGTTCCCTTCTACTAGTATAAAGAAATGTGGGGACACTGACACATCTGGATGCCTACACCTAAATGTAGCTGAGATGAATTCTTCCCCAAGAGCACTCCATCACAGTGATTTAAATACGAGTTGCCAGCAGCTCTGGCCTTATTTCACCCATGCTGGCTATTAATGTCTGAATAAACTCAATATGCAATTAGCTCCAGTCAAATTCTCAAAGCTTGATATAATTAGACACACTGGGCATAAGGCTGCTGCTGACAATGCACCTGTATGAATGTGTTCCCCGATGGGTATTTATTTCTAATTAAACTAAGGTATGTGTATTTGGGATAGGACCCAATCTAGATGATTATAGTCTTCATGACAAAGATGTGTTTGGATCCCTTCATGTGTTAGGAAAGGGAAGAGCATTGCTATTCTTTTGGGGGCTCCTTTCTTGCATTCTTTAAATGCTTCCTTCCAGACAGCCTCCTGGCTGCCACTTCGGTAACTATTTCATTAATTGGATTTCATTCAAGGTAAATCATGACTGAGAATTGCAAGCAAGCTGAATGAGCTAGTTCAGATAAGGACTGAACAGGGCAGACACAAAAATAGTGGCCTGATTTTCAACAATTGCAGGATTAGTGTTGAGTCCTGCATTGCAAGTCCACCAGATGTTTTCTGGTTCTTCCTTCTCCTAAGCCAGGAGATGCTCAGAAACACTATGGTAGATAGGCAGGGCACTGGTAGGAAATACGAGTTTTGAGCTGTCTGTATCTGCCCTGTAAAGCCTCATTGTGTCCTATGAATGCTAGAGCTCCTTGTACTGCTCAGGGTATCTAGAGACGGAAAAGCATCTGGGAGCTGTCCACTGAGCCCTGGGTGGAATAAAGAGGTTGGTGGTGTCATGCTCTGCCATGTCACAGCCATCCTGGCTGGAGAGCTGGGGAGTTACAACAGCTCCACCCTTTAATAGTATGAAAATCCCTAGTAGATGAAGAAGGGATGTGTCACGTTGTGTTCCACCTTGAAACAAGGAAATAGGGAGTTTGCGTTTGAGGTTCTTACTATGCCTTTGTTCCACTTGGCTGCTTTGCTGCCAAGGAACAAAGCAATGAGAGGAACGAAGGAACTAAGCAGTGAGAGGTGGTCAGCTTCATAAGGAAAATCTGATTGAAAATGTGTAGGGTTGTACATATGTTGGGGAGGGGGGAAGGGTCGTATATGTCCACAGAGGAATGCTTCTAAGGGTGTGTATTCATGTATTGTTAGGTCTGTCCCAAGCGTATGCTTTGCATGTGTGCATTTGCATGTTTATGCATATCAAAATATGGTTTCTCTTTATTTATGCATTCATGGTAAGGGCAATCTGCCAGTCGTCCTGCACTGCAGGGATGTCCCCATCAGCAGAGACACTCACCCTGTTGGTTTTCTCTTAGAGGCAGGTGTAAATTCTGGTGTATATTCTCATTGCTGACCTGTCCCTGTTCATTCAGAAGCTTGGACCTCATGTCCCGACACTGTGTTTCCTTTTGCATTTGAGCTCAGCAGCAGCCTGTTGGCATCTTGGAGCATTTTTGAAGTCCAGAGCTGCAAGAGGACAGTGCTATGTAAAAATAGGGAGTGGGACAACCCTGAAACTTAGGAAACAGGAGGAAATATGAAGAGAAAACAAGAGACAAATGGCAGAGTCAGAGCAAGGTCCAGTGAGTTGTCCAATATAGTACAGCAATGATTATTAGAGGACGCTTTAGGAAAAGATACAAGAACTGGGCAAAACTTCCCTGAAACACTCTCCTAAAGCTCAAGCAAAGACTTCCTAAGCTAAGTATTTCTGTACATTTTGTACTGTACAGAAATGGATTTCTTTTCCAGGAAATGGTCCTGTGACCCTTTACACACATGTAGACTGTAAACATCCACAGCATCCCATCACCAGCTTTTCACAATTCAGCTGTAAGAGCAAAGAACCACTTCCTTCACTTTCCTTTGAGCCTGATTCATGCCAGCTTCACTGGATACCCCCTAGTTCTTCCACTGGAAAAGACTATGGATAATAGATTCCCATCTGTCTACAGATAAAACTCTTTCAGCAAAGTAGCCTGGGGTTTACCATGGTGCTACCCATAGTCATCTCTGGAGAGGGCATCAGTGGTGGGGAGTCACTTGGGATAGGGGAAAGAGATTACAGCAGGAACACCGGAGTGGCACAAGAATGAGCAAAGGGAATCTGCAGCCTTGTGGTGCAGGCAGAGGTCCTAAAGGTGGGGCTGGTGAATAGGGAGGTGGAGGAGGAAAGAAGAAGACTCTACTGGCTCTATAAAATTATTTTCTTGGATCTGTGAGTCGGTATTTTTCATGGACCTCACAAGCACCCAGAACCATAACACAGAAACTAACCCAGTGCTCTTCTTACTTGCTTCAGTTTTCTGTTTTTATCTGGCTCTTTATTCTTTGTCTCTTCTAGGTTGAATTCACCCCTGATCAGATTGAAGGTGAGGAAGATGTGTTTCTCTTCTGTGCACAGTAAATACCGTCACTGGGAGGCGCTGGCAAGTGCTGGGGTGGACATGGGTGTGGTATTGGAGCTCTCTTGAGAAGGGAGTTGAGTCTCATGCTTTAATTCATGGCTTTGCTCCTGCTTTCTCCCTCCTCCAAATCATCTGTTGAGCTTGTCAAGAGAAACGGAGGAAAGTCATGCACTATGCAGATTAGGTACTTATTTCATTAAAGAAAACATCAACTTCTCTGCCAATGAGGCAAAACCAAAAAAGAAAAAAACCACACACAGACAAAATCTCAGTCCAAATACATGCTCTTCCTTTAAGAAAACCCACTAACAAAGTATCAACCCTTTCAAGAGAAATTCTCACAACTCTGCTTTTGAGAACTTTTCCCTGTATTCAATCAGAATTTAATGTGTTACAGTTTTGTGACAGCTCTCCAGAAATGAGCAAATAATGATAGCGATGGCATTTTTTTCTTTCAAAGCAAAACATCAGCATTCGTTTCTGAAACCTTTGTCTCAGCCCAATAAACTGATACTGAAACCTCATGCATGAAGTCCTGGGAACACTACTACTGCAGCTGTCCCCTTTTCCCTCAACTACCAGCCTGCTTTTTACTTACAGGAATAACTGATAGATGGAGTCAAACATCTGGCAGAATTTTGCTTTGGTCTTTAAAAACTTGGCAGAACTTGGTATAGCCTATGAAAAATGGTATCAGAAAATGGGTTAATTAGAACAGATTAAAAAATAAATCCAGTCAGGCTGATTCAGAGAGATCAGATACAGAAGGAAGGATTTTCTGAACTGGAACCAAATGCCATAATGTCTTAGAGACTGAGGCTTTTCCACAGACTTCTAACATTACCTCGGGATTTTCAAGCACCCCCCTTAATGGTTTTAGTTTCTATTTTCTAACAAGAGGTCAAAAGTAACTCATGATTGGAGGCAACTGTTAATTTCTGGGAACCTGCCCCTTTTCTAGTCACAAAGTCATGGGACAACTGTAGGAGAGGTACAATTCTGAGCCACAAACCTTTGAACTATGTGAGTAGCACACAACAGCTGGATCTCATCAGTTAATGTTTTGGGGATTGGGTAGGACCCACCTTGTTTCTATGCTGTTTTCTCTCTCCTTGAGGAGACCCAGCTCTAGAGATTATATCAGAAAAGAAAAGATCTATTCAGAAAAAAATGGGATGCTTCTCTGGCCATCAGCCCAGTGGAATGGCTAGGAAACGGCAAATTTGGAGCAAGCCCAGGGCTGCCATAAAAGGTAGCAGGTCTGGAACAGATGTAGACCATCTCTGGAAACAGAAAGTTGCATCTTCTTTCTTTTCTTCTTTTCTTTTTACAGCTGCCTTCTGGTCTAGCTGTACTCACTGCATG
Source organism: Gavia stellata (assembly GCF_030936135.1). Classification (NCBI taxonomy): domain Eukaryota; kingdom Metazoa; phylum Chordata; class Aves; order Gaviiformes; family Gaviidae; genus Gavia; species Gavia stellata. The sequence continues at coordinate 2,076,269 of NC_082599.1, forward strand.
CACAGAGGAAAGCTGGGAATCCAGGACTTGTGAAATAGGATGTCCTTGAAAAATCAAAGGGAAAGCCATGGGGCAGGAAGGAGATAACATCATCTCTGTGAGAAAAGCTATGAGACCTCCATGTCAGCTACAGCAGCATAACAGAGTTATACTGTGTGCTAGCACTGGGGAGAAACACTAAATCCACTCAAGGTTAATCCCACAGTTGGTTCATAGGTTCTGCCATGAGCTGCTGGAAGGAGCACCTAATGGCCTGAACATCACCTGGTGACTGATCACTGCTCATCAGTCTGCTCCTTTCCTCCTGGCCTCTTTTCCTCTTTTTTCTTTCAGTTCTTTTTTTTTCTTTTCTCTCCTTCATCTGACCTTTAGAAGGTTCTTAGATTCATAGGTGAGTAGGGAGGCAGATTGATAGTTGCTAGATAGATATTTACTCCTAGGTAGAGCTTAGACGCTTCAGATGTAGAGTTGCATCTACAGCATGGTCCACAGTTGTCCCTGGATTGTCCCTGGAATGTGCTGTCCTCTATACTAGTTTGCACATGCAAAACCTTACCAAGAAGTGTGCTGCCAGTTTAAGAAAGTGGACAATCAGTATTCTAGTGCTTGGGACTGTTTTATTTTGTGTTAAAAGCACAGGTTAGAAAGCAAGCACCACTTGCCATGATTTACAGCTGTTACACTGGCTGTTGGCATAACATGAGAGTTGGGACCCATAGGAGCTCTACATTGATACATCTTTTTGATTTGTTTTCTCCTTCCCATTCTCTTATCACTCTCTCAATCTTCCAAATTGCCAGCTCTCCCTTTCTTCTGGGTTTCAGTTGCACTTGTTTTGTTCTGGGTTCATTTTCAGCTCCGTGCTGCACTGTATATGTATTTTTTAAAAAATAGGCCTCTAATGTATAATAATCACCTCTTTCTCTCTCTCTCTGTTGACCAGATGAGGACCTAGGCGTCTCAGTGAGACTAGATGTTTCCCCATTTGTCAGGTGAAACTAGATCAATAGGAAGTCCATCCTATGTGTTAGATACTACTGTCTGTCAGCCATTGACCCCAACTGTTTTTCTGGCAGCTGATTCTGAGTTGAGGTGGTGGAGAAGAAACAGACAATGCAACATCTCAAGGTCTTTTCCAGCCCTATTTTCTAGGATACTCTGAACCCTCTTGCTAAGCAAGACTTTGCTGTGCCAGACTTACCTCCCTGCAAGGATTCAGTGTTATGTTAGCCTCCAAAATGTTGGTCTCAGAAGGAGAAGAATGGTCTGTAGGTGAAGCCATGGGTAACACACCCACCTTTGCATGTACTCCTGACTCAACTGCGAGTGACATTCATTGGTTGTGGCAATGTGTATTTAGGAAACTGGATTCCTGGCCTCTTCAGCCCCCTAAACTGCTGAAAAGAGAAGAATATGAGCTATTCAAGATGAGAAGATAGGTAGCAATTAGGCATATGAAAATATACACTGCTCCTGCCAGTGGTTTAATGGCTAGCAGGAGGACAAAGGAGACCATAGCCATGCTGGTTTCATTGCTTTGATGGAAACTTGCATTAAGCCAGCAAATGCAAATGCAAATGCAAAAAAAAAAAAAAGGCTGCTTCTGTATATTGATAAAATGGGCTTTCCAAACCCACAGGCCAACGGTCTGGTGAGAGGTAGTTACATCTGATTTTAAATTAAAAAAAAAAAAAAAAAAGGAAGAGAGAAATGTGAGCTGTCAGTGACTGTGATGAATTGTGAGCCTTTAGGAGGTGGTGCGAAGGGTGCTGAGGAAATTGGTCTCAGGGAGCAGGTAAGCGGCAGGCGGATGAGTAACTCAGGGAGGTAGGTGTATTTCTCATCCACCCCAGCTGCTGAGACCCCCAGGAAAGGACAGAGCTGGGAGTGGGTCTCTGGCCCCCGTCTTCCACTGTCAGCAAGGAGCCCAAGAAAAGCCACCATTGCCCTCTGCTGGAGTGAGGGCTGCCAATGGGACCTGGGCTCCGGCTGGTGACAGAGGAGGCAAAGATCCAGGAGGGAGAGGCAGGGAGAGAAAGGCAGAGAGAGCAAAGAGGAGAATGCAAAGAAAAAAACAAAAAGAGTGTTAATGAGTCCAAAATGAGAAAATGCATCATTGTTTGAAAGTGTGGGATGAGGAAGGAAATGAGTAAGATACGAGTGGAATGATAAAAATGAAAAGGGAGGGAGAAAGGAGGAGGGGCAAACCCAGCAACACTGGAAGAAGGAAGGAGAGAGGGAAATAAGCAAAGGAGAAGAAAGAGAAAAAAAGGGAGGGGCAATAAGGAGGAGGAGAGGGAATTGAGAAGGGAAAGATGGAGAAAGTCTGACATGCAGAGTGCATGGCTGATTGGTTGAATGAGTCAGGATCTAGGGAAAAAAAGATAGCCTTACTGTGTTTGGAGAGCAGGAGGGAAACATATACAGAAGGGTAACAGCAGGGCAAGGGGCAGATTCAGGCTTCACAGCTTTAAAGCCAAAGGGATATTTGTGATTACTTGCAGACCGTGCACTATGCAGTGTGTTCGTTAAAGAATTACAGCCTACTACTGCTGCTTGTGCCTTGAGATGCTCCTCTGTCCCTGCAATGTGTCTGCAACTCCAATAGAGAGAGGCAAGCCTGAGTAACTAGCGTGCCTGGGGAAGTCTCCCCTGGGATCCTGCACTGACCCCATTATTTAATGGTAGAACAGGGACCCTCTCCCATGGGAATGCTCATGTCAAGGTATTGGAGGGACTCCCTCTTCGGCCAGAAGTAAAGAGAAGACCTGAGGATATGTTCACAATAGTGTTGCGGAGGGGAGCTGGCTGGCTTGCAAGGAGAAGGGCTCTGCATGGGCACAAAGGGGAAAGCAGGCAGATGTGAAACCACTGCAGGGAATGATTGCATCTCCACACATGAGATCTGGCCTGACATCAACAGCTGATGGCATATCAAACCTGACTTCTCCAGATGCGATTGGTTTGGGTGCTAGAAAAAAGCAAAATCAGAGGATTCTTCTAGATCTGCTCCTTGACACTGTTAAATACAACAACTGATAAATTATAAGGTTTGCCACATACCTTCACCCTCCCCCACCAATAGACTGCTTGTTGTGTGATTATTCCAGCAGGTTATGATGGCATATCTTGTTACCTGCTAACAGAGATGGTCCTTTATCTCAGTGGGCTGTGCCACTGCTCTCTAAGTGTATAATGCTGAATACAATATCCAGTTAACTAATCAGCAGAACTGCTATTGAATTCTGTGCCATCCTGAGTGCTCCTGATGAGCTGGAAAGCTCTCAAGGCCAATCATTTCTATAAGGTCTTCTGCACTTCCCCATGTTAGCTGTGACGGAAATACCACGAGAAGAGCATTTGACCTCTCCGATTCCATTCCCTGATTGAATCGGAAAATGCAGGGGAGGAGGAACACAAACATTGCAGATAGCAGCAACAACAAAGCTCATCAGATTGTTCCCAAGCTGCAAAATAAAAGGGTCAGACAGAGTTAGCTAGGGGGAAGGTCTAGGCTTGCTTTGACTTTATCTGAGGGAGGATGACATCCATTTCTTTTTATCTTTTTGTCTTCCAGAATTTAAGGAAGCGTTCTCACTCTTTGACCGGACTCCTAAATCTGAGATGAAAATCACATACGCACAATGCGGAGATGTCTTGAGAGCTTTGGGGCAGAATCCCACCCAGGCTGAGGTCATGAAAGTACTTGGCAGACCTAAACCTGAAGGTTGGTGTCCTCCTCTGTGTTTCTTTTGAAAAAGATCACTCCAAGAATTATTCACGAAGCCAATGAGTTGTCCATTTTCTGATGGAAAGATTAATTGTGAAACAACAAAGCCTCTGCAAATCACTAGCAGAAAAGTAAATGAGGAAAAAAATGATCTTGCAGTCAATATAATTGTCTCAAATTTAGGAGAATGAATTAATTTAATGGCTCTGTGCTTCTCTGTCCTTTCCTTCCTCTGAGGTGGAACTGACAATTAGGCCCTCATTAACAACTATGATATGTCAGGATATGGCAATGACATAGTGGCAGGTGGGACAAGGAGTCATGTGGGACCATAATGCCCTAAGATGCTCTTGAAAGGCAAAGAATCAGGAAAATGGGATACACAGCCCTGGTCCTGCCTATTTGCTCTGAAGCTCCTCTACTAGCATGATTTTAAACATCTCCTATTATAAGACTGTAAAGCAAAGCTGATTTCCTATTAGGAATGAGCTTCTCTTACTGTCTTCTGCTAGCTTCATGCTTTTATGGTGCATGAAACTGTATTTTCTTTCCTTGATGTTTGCATATGTCAGATACTAGGGCATATCTATCTATCTATTAAAAACTCATGGTCTGTCTTTGTCAGACCTCTTTCCTACTCTATCCATTCTTTCATCTGTACTTATGATATTTCTATGCTCTTTTCTCCCCTTTAGCTGGCATTTATTGCCACAGTTCTTCTACCCTCACCACCTACCCATGGTGGATGCCCCATGATTAGCCCTCAACTCTCCCAGAATCCACCAAAACTTTCATTTCCATCTGTGTCTTTGTAGACATGAACTCCAAGATGATTGACTTTGAGACCTTCCTGCCCATGCTCCAGCATATTTCCAAGACGAAAGACACAGGCACCTACGAGGACTTTGTGGAGGGTCTGCGCGTGTTCGATAAGGAGGGAAATGGAACAGTGATGGGGGCTGAACTCCGCCACGTTTTGGCTACGCTGGGTAAGGTGAACCTTTCCTTATTCAGTTTCATCACTGAGGTCTTTCCCATACAACTTGTATCATTCCAGGTAACCTTTATGGAGAAAATGACCGAGCAAGACTTCAGCCATCATTGTCCTCAGTTATAAAGACCAAAAAAAGTTCTTTAATAATGAAGCTAAAAATCACTGGCCTACAGCTCAAATATTTGTCTTTCCTTCCTCCTTCCTTCCTTCCTTCCTTCCTTGTTCTAGTGTTTTATTTCTCCAATAAATATTATATTTCTATCACCATAAAATTATCCAGACATTGGAAACCCCATCTATTCCTTCAATATTTGTCTCCATTTTTCTGCACCTTCAAGAAAAGTTTTAAGATGAAGCACTTTTTTATCAGTCATATGTTTAACAGAAGTGCCTCTGAAATGGAAAGCTCCTGTTTTTAAAGAAGGGATCAATATTTCTCCATCCTCTCAAATTTTGGCTTCAGAAGCTCAGTTTTTCACAGAGAATGATGACAACAGAATGAGTGCAGGACAGAAAATTTGCCTGTAACTTCATGGCAGGTTTCCAATTTGGATTAGAAGGCACTGACATGTTGTCTTCTGAATCCAGTAAGCCTTTCTCAAGATCAGCTTTTTCTACCAGTGTTTGTCCACTATTTTAAAAAAGGATGAGCCTTTACAAAAGAGATTTTGTAATTTGAGAGATTTGATTTAGACCACAAGATTTGATTTAGACCAAAGGATTCCAATGATGGGTTTTGACCTGGGATATCAATTTAAAAAGCTAAATATTTTATGTCCAGGGGTTTTCATTCAATGACACATCCATGTCTATTAATGACACAGGGAATAAGAAAATAAAGTAATGCTATTTTCCTTTTTATCACTGGTGCTGTCGGATCGGTTTGGGGACCAAATTCAGTGATGACAAAAAAACCTCCACAGGGTCAGGATTGTTGCCCAAGTAATCTTACCTGGGACAAAGAAACCACCCTCTGCAGTTTTGTGAGTTTCACAGACCTACAAGAAATAATTTTGTACTTACCCTTCTATTTCCAGTAACCCAGAACCATGTGGCAATGTCTGATTTTCAAGTACTGATAGGAAGCATTTCAATCTTAAGAATTAACAGTTTTGTTTAGACTGGCATCTCTAAATGCTGGTCAAATCCTAGGCACAGCCAAATACTCTGTAAATTAGCATGCTTTTCTGTTCAATTTTGAAAAAATCAGTTGAATTTTCACAGGTTCATATAAGCTGAAGACTTGTTCCTGTGTGCTGGAACTCAGTGATGGAAAAGTGGAACAACATGTGTAGCAGGGCACACCCAATGCATTTTATTTTATTTGCATTTCTATGATTTCAGGTGGCCAAGAAGGCCAACGGCATCCTGGCTTGTATCAAAAGTAGTGTGGCCAGCAAAACTAGGGAAGTGATTGTCCCCCTGTGACAATCACTGGTGAGGCCGCCCCTCGAATGCTGTGTTCAGTTTTGGGCCCCTCACTCCAAGAAGGACATTGAGGTGCTGGAGCATGTCCAGAGAAGGACGACGAAGCTGGTGAGGGGTCTGGAGCACAAGTCTGATGAGGAGCAGCTGAGGGAACTGGGGTTGTTCAGTTTGGAGAAGAGGAGGCTGAGAGGAGACCTCATCGCTCTCTGCAACTCCCTGAAAGGGGGTTGTGGTGAGGTGGGTGTTGGTCTCTTCTCCCAAGTGACAAGTGATAGGACAAGAGGAAATGGCCTCGAGTTGCACCAGGGGAGGTTTAGGCTGGATATTAGGAAAAATTTCTTCACCGAAAGGATTGTCAAGCACTGGAACAGGCTGCCCAGGGAAGCCGTTGAGTCACCATCCCTGGTGGTATTTAAAAGCCGTGTAGATGTGGTGCTTAGGGACATGGTTTAGTGGTGGACTTTGCAGTGTTAGGTTTATGGTTGCACATGATGATCTTAAAGGTCTTTTCCAACCTAAATGATTCTATGATTCCATGATTCTGTGAAATCCCCCTCAAATTTCTCCCTTACATTTCTGGAGCTCATTTGATCTCACCCTAAATCAGTGCCTAATATCAGAATAAGGGCATGAATTGGGTTGGTCTGTGCTTAACCAGAATGAAGCCTTACAAGCAAATAGGCACCTAATATTTAGGTGATCCTGATCCAAAACAGAGATCCTAAGTTTGATCTTGGAATCTTCCTGAACCTCAAACTCAGAGGCAGTCTAGGTGGTGACTCTCCTAAGTGTTTACTTAGTGAGGACTCCGTTACAAACTGACTAAAACCTTCAAGATTTGGCACTTAGAGACAGCTTATTCTTAGAAGAATGAGTATATAAACATAATATCATGTGGGTTTCCATATTTATTCTGTCTTTCTGGTTTCCAGATCAAGTTTTCTTAGTTTGCAAGTTCAAAAGTAGCTTTCCTAGCAGTCAGCACCACAAATTATTCTGAAGAGAAAATCTCCCCCTCTTCTCTCTCACTCTCTTTTTTCTTCTTGGATTTTTTGAATTGTGCTTTGTAAATTCTTAAAAAAGGGTTCAGGTACTAAACAGGCATTTTGTTTTCCACCCAGGTGAGAGGTTGACTGAAGAGGAAGTTGATAAGCTAATGGCTGGTCAGGAAGATGCCAATGGCTGTATCAACTATGAAGGTAGGTACGATCACTCCGGTCCGAACAGTGGTCATGTGCTTGAAGGTTTTGTTGCAATTATCCTGACAAAGTTCAAACCTGTGGAAGATCTGACTCCAAAAGATCAGGATGTGTGCTTTTCCAAATTTTAGACCAATTCAGATTCTATAATTCACTTGATCTACCCTATCTGTTGAAGCTTACTGGTATTTTCCATAGCTGAATGGCTGTGGCCCTTTCAGGTGGTGGGGCTGTATATTCTTATTTTGCTTGCCTTTTTTTTAAAAAAAAAATTGTATTATTTTTTCTACCTGCTCCCAAAGTTCGTTGTCCTCTCAAAAAGGGATACACAACCCTTTTGAGACTTCCTTACAGAAAATCACTAAGTTTTTCTTCAAAAACTCAGCAAAAGATATTATCCTTAGCATCCTCTTTGGTGTCCTAAGAATCCTACAAGACCTTCCAAAGACCTTCCATTTTCTTTCATTGATATTGTAGAAAGCCAGAATAAAAGGATTTGGTCATCAGTAAGTGGACCATGGTTCTCTCCTGCATCTTGCAAGCCTACATGCTTCAGGCTGTTCAATAAAACCACAATATTCTAATAGGGATCATGAACACATGTTATCGTATGCAGCTGAGTCCTTCTTAAGGTTAACTGGTGACTGATGATTGTATCACCTTGGTGATTTAGCTGGTCTGTCATATTCATTGAGCCTTTTATGAATATTTGAGTTGGTGGTCTCCTTCTACTTACAAATGCTATACCAGTGATTTGAGCTCAGGGAAACATTTTATTGGTAGAAATCTGTGGATTTAGCCTACCCAAATGACTCATGAACTTATGCTGAATTCAGAGAAATTCATAGCATAGGGGGATTATTGGGAAGGAAAAAAAAATTCCTTACTGCAAAATGTATTTTTACTTTTCTTTTTGAATTTCAAAATTATATATAATGAATGCTTTTTTAAACAGAGAAAAATAATCCCCAAAACTTCTTGAAACAAAAGCTTAATTTGACTTTGAAATACCTTGGTTTTTTCTAAACCTGAGTTAACTGGAGAGATAAGGTCACAATACCTGACTTGGTGACCTGCTGTGGATTCTGGGGGTTAAATCAAGGCATCTTCAGTGGCCCCTGACTTAGTACAAACATGCTGAAGTCTTGAAAGCCTTGCAAGATGAGGACCCTGAGTTTCTCATGGCTGTATGTTTTGGAAAGCCCGTTCCATATGGCAACCAGGAGTAAGGGATTACGCAAGCTATGGATTAACTGATGTATGTGTTCATTTCCACTGGCTACCTAGACTGCTGGCTACGCTGCACTGTGTATATATAATCTCAAGGATTTACAAAGCATTTAGCACCTGGTATCTGGAGTCTTATTTACAAAGTGGTGTGGTCTTCATTGAATCAGAGGAAGCAAGAAGAGTCAATTTAAATAACAACCAAGCTGAGATACCCAGGACATTACCAAGCTCAGTGAAAGGAAATTGATAAATGACCCTTCTCTTTCTCTTGTTTCCAGCTTTTGTGAAACATATCATGGCTAACTGAATGCCAGGTGAGTCTCTTCTTGCATATCCTATTATTTTGTTTTTGGCATCTGAGATAGGCTTGGAGAATATATAAGTGGCTAATAAAAGAGAGAGAATATTCTTAGCATGCTGTACAAGGAAGTAGGACAAGAATGAGTAAAATGTTATCTTCATCCTATCAAGTGCACAGAAAATCAGTAACCTTTCTGCAGTTATCTGGTAAATCTGGACACCTTTGTTTTAGAAGTCCAACATAATATATCCTAAAAGGATTTGGTTTCCAAAGAGCAAGTGCTCATCCCTTTATGATTGACTGGAAACTTCAAAGGATGTGTATTTTTCATGTCCACTTACAAGTCCCTGCTCCTAGACTTCTCCTAAAAAGGCAAGGAGATAGAACTGAGGTGACTAGAGAAAGAGTGGGTGAAAAATACAAGGACAAGTAGATAAGGAGGAGTAATGCATGCTTATGTCGCTGAACCTACACTAGGAGGATAATTATTGGCCTTCCATAAATCTGGCTTCCAACATCTCCTGGCAAATGAGTTGGCTTTCCAGGAAAAGACATGAGCTTTGTCCAGCACATCTTCTGGCTCTATTCAGTAGTGTTCTCCAAACCACAGTACCATTAACGATATCTCTGTCTCATCATTGCAAATGAGCTGAACTTTATTTCCAGTATTTCCTGGTCATCATTTATTTTTGTATTCCTGGAAAAGGTGCCCGCTGTTTTCAACTGGCATTCACCATTATTTATGTCTGTTCAGCTCTTGGGGAAGGTCTGACCTGAGAGTTAACCAACTCCATCTATTCTGCAAAGTTTCTGATAAACTGGGAAAAGCAGTGGCTTCTTTCAGATTTGTTCTGCTTGTTTCAGGTTTTGATTGTTTGGGGTTTTGGTTTTTTTTTCTGCTTTGGTTTATTTTTCTACTCTGTCCTGACCAGGCCTGGCTTTGTTTTGCTTTTGGAGCTGATATTATCCCAGCCCACCGATGGTCTGTTGTGTGGTGACTTTTGATTATGTTCACTGACACCCCGGGGAGGGGGTTAAGTACGAGTCACATCCAGGTTTTTGGGACTTTCGTTCCAAGACATAATTGAACAAAATGTAAACTGGCTAAAAAATACGAGTGGGTTTCTTTTCTAATTATGGTCCAGTTTTCTTTCTTAAAGGCATTTATCTTCTCTGAACATGCACTCAGTTTTCCAAAACTGGCTCCCAGTTTTCTGTTCCAAAGATCTGGACTGGCCTACAGCCATAGTGGGTAACCCCACAGCTAGCATGATCCTTACTTGTTGTTTAGAGATGTTTTCAATCCTTAATCCTATCCTAAACCCACTGCCATGGGAAATTCCCATTCCGATGCCAAAAGTCTTTCTAGTCACCTAAAGCAACGTCAGCAACCCAAGAAGAAGTGAGCAGTGGTAAGCTGGAAAGCTGGCCCAAGGCTGGGAGCTGCAGCACAGGGGCCAGCAAGAGTGTCTTCATTTATGATGGGTTTGGAAAGGGAGCTGAGAGCTCCTGACTCCCAGAGAGCCAATGTGCCACTGATTTGCCAATTAGCCATGATGGGCATCATTCAGGAGTGGCATCTTCCACTCCCTGCTGTGTTGCTGTTGGCACGTTTAGGGAAAGACAAATGCAGTCTTTACCCTTGAAAGGGTGATGGCCCTTTGCCATAGAGCATACAACAAACAAATCCCAAAACACTGGATTTGAACTCAGTGGGAATCTGGATCTGAGTCCAAAAATAAAGTAGTGGCTCGTGTTTCTTGGCCATTCCCATATGCTGGAGGAAAGCTAGAGCTGTATCCCAATATAAGAACTGAACTGTGTCATTCCTTTTCTCTTTCTTTATTTTCTGAGCATGGTTGTTATGACTATTCTGTATTGTCTTTTCTTATATACAGCATCTCCACTGGCTTGTTCCCAGGTGCTACGTACTATTTATAACAGAGTAATCAATTACATCTTCAACTAGTGACTCTTCCACTGTTTTTTTCAGCCCCCCCAGGTCAAGTGTTCCTCAGGATTATAGCCATCTAGTCTTCCTTCACAGTAGACATTGCTGTAGAAAACACTCCCAGATTGGCTACACATCTACTTCTTACACAATTCGGCAGGAAAAACGTGGGCAGCAGAACACATTAAGCTTTCTCACATAGCTAGAAAACACTATACCAGACTTATGGTCCAATGACCACTGCAGTGTGGAGTGGGGCTGTGGGATATGTGCAGTGGACTACATGGACCCCCTGTGAAGGCAATACACGCAACTCTCCTCCTACCATGTGACTGAATGCGTGAAGAGCAGAGTCAACCTTATCTCATGGCCTATCTCTTGGCTGCATACCCATTTAGGGGAGCTGATCAAACAGCCCAAAATGCTGGGAAAGAACATCTTTGGGACCAAACTGGATGTTGTCAGAGTTGTTCAGATACCTACTTCTCTAACATAATCATTGTGTTACAAAACCATGCTATTTAACTTTAAATATATAAGCTCAAATAGTACAGCAGTACAGCTGGAGGGACAGTCCATAGTGTGTACTCAGTTCGGTGTCCCACATGTAGCTTCATGATGTTGTTTGAGATGCTCCAGGTGTCTCATATATCCATGGCCTCACCGATGGGATGCAGAGCCCATGGCAGACTAGAGCTTTCCGGCAGCTGGCAGCCAGGCAGGGTACTCCAGGACATCTCAAGTGGCTCTAGGTGCTGAGGGTGGGGAAGTGGATTGAGCCCTGTGGCTTGAACTCCTGTGACTGTAGGAGAAATCCTAGAATATGCCATCAGTATTTGACTGGCTGACAGAGTCTTCCTCGGCTCCCATCACATTAAAATGCCTACAAGTAGGTGTCTACATGAAAGCAGGGTATCTCTGTTTCCAGACCTAAAAAAAGTCCAGTTAGGTGGAGAATGCAGCATTATTCACCTCATCTGAAGAAGGGACATAGATGCAGTGAGTCCAGCTGCTAATGTTGAGAAGGACAAATCTCCCACGAACACTATGTCATAGTTGCCATCTGTACGGGAATGTTCTGAATGCTTTGGGTCTTTCAAATTGCCTCAGATGCTTACAGTTCAGGAACTGAATCCTGCCTGAAATCTAGGTGTTAGCTAAGAGAAATACCTGTGCTCAAATGTTGCCGATGGGAAACTGCCTACAGATAATAGAGGGATAACAGAAGTGGGAGAAACTGTCTAGTGGTTCAGGAACTGGATATATTGCCTCTCCATATCACTGCTTCCCATGTTTTGTCCATCATTTACATGTTGAGTGTAAGATTGCAGGGCTAGGACTAACTAAGGGTATTTTGTCCTGTTATGCGATTGCTCTCTGATGTCAGTTGGCATCTTTGTAGTGCAGAGACACTCAGCTGCAGACCTTGCTGCCAATAAGCTGAGTACAGATGCATAAGGATGACTGAGGCTGATTCCTGGTGGTGTTGTTTGTTTCTTCTTTCTTCCTCTAATGCTTAAAAATAACTTTATTTTTAGGACAAGATAGGCGCCGAGAACCCCAGATGCTGGCCTTGGATTTCGATGTAATGGAATGTCTTCTCATTTTTCAGCCCAGATTCCCATTACAGAGCTACAAAATGTGCTGTCCCTAAAGTTATTTAGATGAATGTTTTTTTGTTTGTTCTGTCTTGTTTCTTCATGGGAAGAGAGTGGCCTCTGTGGAGATTCAATACACTCAGGAAACTGAAGAAACTGGAATCTGAACTATGAATACCTGGGCATTGTCATTTTTTCCTGATACAGAATATAAACAGCAATACAAAATTGTTAAGGAAGAAGGGAAAAAAGGGGAGTAATTTTTTTCACGGCTAAATCAATCAAAAAATGTATTTGTCATTTAGCCGTATCCTTCCCTCCCCTCTTCCTTCCAAAACAACTGGACCTTTCTCTTTGTGTTTATTGCATTTGTTAAAAAAATAGCTGTAAGAGGGTAAGGGAGAAAAGAAACTAAACCAGTCGTATAAATCTCATGTATACAAGGAATACTCTTAATCTTTAGAGAAAAATAGTAAAAGTAGAATGCCCAGCAATCAGCATGGCATTTGTTGAATATTGTTCACATTTTTCTCAGCTTTGGAAGATACCACCTTTAACATAGAAGACATAAAGGAAAAAAACAAAGTAAACCAGAAATGTATAAAATGTTTGCTAAAATGCATCCCTTCTCCACAAGGACTCCTTCCCATTCCAACAGTCTGACCTATGAAGCAAGTAAAATGTCTTTCCCAGTGCAAACTGGAGATTGTTCTCATATACATATCTTGGTCCTGTAGCTTTTCAGAGTAAAACTTGGGATTCTTTGTCACCTAGTTTCATCATTATTTCTGTGTCTGTGTGAGGGAAGGGGAAATGGGAAATAAACGCTGTTGGGAACAACCTCTGTAGAGGCAAAGGAAAGCTGAGAGGCGTGAAAAAGCACATGGATTAAGTTGGCTCATTTTCTGGGGAATAATAATTTAAAAAGTAGAAAAAAAATAAAAGCTATATCTTTGGGGGTGGGAAAAGACGCAGCTGGAGGCTGGTACAGTTTGTTAGGAAATACAAAAAAAATCTAAATATGTGACACTCCATTTAAGCAAGAGGTATTGTTAAAACAGACAACTTGGAAACTTAGTGGAGGGAAGATAATCAGTGGAATATTGTAATACCAGGATGCAAACTGCATAGCAATGACTGAATAGGTCATCCCTGCAGAGAAGAATTGCTACAAACAAGAGAACACAAACAATCAAATTACATGAATATATGAGCTGTAACAAAATGTACCATTGAAATAGCCATAATAGAAAATCAGCAGTCAGAGAGCTAAATGTAGTACCAAGCTAATGGCAATAACAGTAAAATGCTAAAAGAAATTCAAAAGGCTAGTGCAGAGGGAGGAGTAGAAAGATGCTAGTAATGAAAGGAATGTCTTATATCCAGCCTGGGTTAACTGTACACAAAGGTGCAAGTAAGAGGCAAAAAAAGATTGTCACCATGAATAGTGACAATTCATGGTGAAGAAACCATGAATTTCTTCATGGTTTTGAACAAACCACCTCTGAAGCATCAGTCCTGAACAGAGCCATGTGTTGAACAGGCCATTGATAAGGCCATGAGATTAGCAACTAGGTCTGCTCTAGTGTGCCAGAGACGGACACCAGATATAGTCACGACCAGTGGTCCACCTCCTCCTCAAGGCTCCCTTTGAGAGCATCCGCTTCTATTCTCAGCATTGGCTCCTGTGATTTTCTAGGGCCTAGTTTGTCTCAGGGTAAACACCATTTCATAGGCATCTTGCCTTCATCATCCTGTAAACACATATTTAGAACCTAATGATAGCTTAATATCGTTTTGTATCAAAGGTGTCCAGTAGTTGGAAAATGCAGTTCTTTCGCCCTTTCCTGCTTATGCAGGGAATAATTTGGGAATGTCTCCTGTCTTCCATGATACTGTTACAAGGGTATCTCTAGTTTAAAGACCTCTTGAGGTCTAAGACTCAAAACTCATCTCTAAATTGAGCTACTGCCATGACACAATGAGTCCTACATGGCCTACTCTAGGACCAAACCTGTCAAAATTTCCATCAAAATCAAACCTTGGTTGTTTATTCTGACTTCTTTTCAGAAACATTTAGTTACCACATCAAGTGCAGCTTAGGTGGAGGAGAAATCCTAATCTCTCCAGTGGGCCATCAGCTGCTTTCTTCCTCTGGGGCTAAACATAAAGCCACCGCCCTGCCGCTACTCAGACTCCCTGCAAGAGGTCACCTTGAGGTATTATATCTAAATCTTGCAGAATATTTCACCATACATTCCCCAAACAGAATATTTCACCACACATTCCCCAAACAACATCTGTCCTCATCCACAGATGCAGGTGAGCCTTTCATCTGGGCATATAGGTGGCATTCACCCATTTAAGTACAGATATCTGTGGAGTTGGTGTCTCCACCTGTCCTAGGCTTCAATGCTTATCTTATTGGCACCGATGGTATCTGTACCATGAGGATTACACATTATTACTGGTTTTGTTACTATTTTTATTGTTGCTTTTACTAAAATCACACTGGAAACACCCTCATCACATGAATCCAGCAGCTGGGACTTACATGATGCTCACAGCTATTTCAGGAAAACTTGAAGGGCTGGTAGTGCTGCAAGTGAGCAAGCAAGTCCTTTGATGGAGCAACATGAGAAGCAAAGACCAACAGGCCAAGCACAAGCACCTGAGTTGCCATGCACCAGCCAAGAGTGCAAGGCAAGAGGACTGCCAAAGTGAAGCACACGGGGCAAGCTGGGCTCACCAGTGGCCCAGTGAAGCAGAACAAAATAAAATAACAGCTGGTGTTTCACCCCAAGTGCATTGGCAGGGCTCTCTGAGGAAGGATATACAGGTCAGTCCAAGGTGCATAAGCAAAGCTGTGTGTGGGAGAAGGCTGGAATTGTGCCTATTGCTTTCCGTGTCTCAGGACGTGCTCTTGCTGAATTTCATTTTCATGATTCACTCACAAGCAAACCGGAATAAATAAGCAGTATCTCCCCCTTCCCTTCCCCTTCTCCTCTCCCTTACCCCTGACCCAAATTAAAAAAAACCCAAAACCTCCTATCTAGAGAATGTTTCTTTAAAAAAGATGTGGGCAGGAGACATGCCAAGTTTCTAGAAGATCTTTTTATAGCAGTAGCATCTGGCTCTTTGGGAGACTCCGTAGGGAGTTTTGTTGGTGACTTTACATCTGCTGTGGTTAAGCTGCTAATGGACTGGCTGTCTGGGCTGCTGCCTGCTCCACTGATTTCTTAGTACCATGCTTTGGTTATTTGAGGAGTTTGAGCCTATTGACTTCTTGCCAGAATTACATAGTACATTCCAGCAGTAACTTGCATTGCGACACCCAGTCATGCAGAAGGGGTTTCAGATGGAGCAAGGATATTGGCTGGCATTTCATTACCCTCTCCTTAAACCCACCCAAGCCTGGATTAGAGCAGGGGGTGAAGCGTGGAATTTTTTGATCCAGAAGCCAAAAGGAAAGTGAATACCATAATATTTTTTCAATGATGTCCACAAGCAAATAAACAAGTAAATACATCAATAGTTTAATCTGGAGGTCAATTAAAAATACTTTGCCCCCTAGTGATATGTTCCAGCTCATTTTTTTACTTACTCATCACTCTAAAAGCTATTTTTCAACCTCAACTAATTAAACACCGCTTTGGAGTGAAAAACTCAAAATGCACCCATCTGCATAATTTTGAAATGAAACATTTTTACATTTTCAACATTTTTCTCTATGATCAGAATAATATTTTTTCAGCCAAACCTGTTGTCAAAATTACACCTGATTTTAAACATGAATTTCCTCCATAATGCCATTCCCTAGAGAATCTGCAGTTTTTCCCAGAACTGGTTTCAGGATCAATTTTTCTCAGTTGACCCATTTGGTTTTTCACAGCTTTTGGTCCTACGATGAGATTAATTGGCCCTTAGGAACATTGCTTTTTCCCTCCACCAAGAATAAAATGACGCTAAACAACTGCTTCAGGAATAGGCTTTTTGAACTCAATTCGGTGGCCTAAACAGTGATATGTCTTGTCATTTGCAATGCTCTGGGCTATTGCCCCATTTTGCTCAGAAATATGCGTAACTTCACAGAATCACAGAATCATTAAGGTTGGAAAAGACCTGTAAGGTCATCAAGTCCAACCATCAACCCAACACCACCATGCCCACTAAACCATGTCCCACAATGCCTTGTCCACACGTTCCTTGAACACCTCCAGGGATGGTGACTCCACCACCTCCCTGGGCAGCCTGTTCCAGTGCTTCACCACTCTCTCAGTAAAGAAATTTTTCCTAATATCCAGCCTAAACCTCCCCTGGCACAACTTGAGGCCATTTCCTCTTGTCCTGTTGCTAGTCACTTGGGAGAAAAGACCAACACCCACCTCACCACAACCCCCTTTCAGGGAGTTGTAGAGAGCGATAAGGTCTCCCTGCAGCCGCCTCTTCTCCAGACTGAACAACCCCAGCTCCCTCAGCCGCTCCTCATCAGACCTCTGCTCCAGACCCCTCACCAGCTTCGTCGCCCTTCTGTGGACACGCTCCAGCACCTCAATGTCCTTCTTGGAGTGAGGGGCCCAAAACTGAACACAGTATTCGAGGTGCGGCCTCACCAGCGCCGAGTACAGGGGCACAATCCCCTCCCTACTGCTGCTGGCCACACTGTTTCTGATACAGGCCAGGATGCCACTGGCACCACACTCTGGTGTGTCTTTCCCTGGGGAGTGCGGTGTGAGACTTCACGCAGGTTCTCCTTAGTGCTTTAGCTGTCTAAGTACTGGCCATCCACAAGCCAGGATACCGTTGGCCTTCTTGGCCACCTGGTTCTTATTCAGCCAGCTGCCAACCAGCACCACCAGGTCCTCTTCTGCCAGGCCTCTTTCCAGCCACTCTTCCCCAAGCCTGTAGCACTGCAAGTCCTACTTTGAGTTTTGATGGATGAGATTCATCCTATTCAACTCGTAAGCTTGACGTATTTGCTCACAGACAGAGACAGTCGCTTCATAGACCTTGTCTGCGTACTATTTCACCCCCTCCTTATTCCACCAAGGTAAAGCTCCCTCCAAGGCAAAATAGTTTTCTTTCTCTGATTGTAGCAGCAGTGTTTTTGGAGTAGTGATGTGAAAATATCTGTGAATTCTTGTTCACTGGTAGAATTAATATCTGATGATATGATACTGATCTTAAATACATACATGAGTGTTTATGCAGAGATGTAACCACACTGCACAACGTAGACAATGTGAGCTATGAATTCGCCAAACAT
Source organism: Gavia stellata (assembly GCF_030936135.1). NCBI lineage: Eukaryota > Metazoa > Chordata > Aves > Gaviiformes > Gaviidae > Gavia > Gavia stellata. The sequence continues at coordinate 2,093,966 of NC_082599.1, forward strand.
CTTGTGATACAGCACCGTTATTTTTTCCTAGTTTTATTTAACATCATAAAAAATTCTCTGGATTCCTTAAAGTTTCTTATGTAACCTGGGTCCATCTATCCTGCTTCTCCCATTTATCTGGTGAAGTTGTTGAAATATGTCAAAAGCCCAGCAGAACAGCAAAATGAATGTTTTCATTTACAAATCCAAAAGTGCCTGTGTTTCTAAACTAGCTGTTCCATGAATTCCTTCACTTTCCTGTAATAAAAGTGCCACGGGAGAGTTATGATGCATGCCGAAGATAAAAGACAGGAGAAATGAAGAAAGAAATGTATATATGTGTGTGGGTAGACCTATACTGAATTGAAGCAACTGTGTGTCTTTTGGGACAGCACTAGCATTTGAAGCTGTGCTTCGGTACCCACCAGGAAGAATCAATGGGTGCATAGGATTAAACACACAGACACATAGATAACACAGACTCACACAGAATCTCTCAAGATGTGGTTTGACATTTCTTGAACGAAGCTTCTAGTTTGACGGTACTAGGCTTTTGGGAGCCTAGTAACAGATTTAAAAAAAAAAAACAGAACACCCCCACAAACCATGGTCGTGCAACGCAAAGTACATCTCCGGTTTAAACTCAGCATGTGTCTTCAAACCAGCTCAAAACTTCTAAAGAATCACACTTGGTTTAGGTAGACTTTTGGGGCATCACCTTTGTCTACCACTCTAACTTCACGTTGGCTTGCCAGAAATAAAGTATCAGTAGTATCTTTCCGTAGCTTCTGCAAAGCAGGTAGGAGAGTAGAAATTCAGCACACACTCTGTATCATGCACACCAGACAGAGTGGCAGTGTCACGGTTGCACACTCAGGGTTGATCTGAATGAAAATCTGCGCATGTAAGTTTGTCCGTGAGCTCCTTCCAGGTGCACTCACAGATAAACCTCCATGCACAAATATATAAAAACAGAGCCACTACTTGAAAATCCTTTGGCAACTGCCATTCTAGAAGGCACCTTTTGCATATGTGATGTGCCTCTTCACATTTGCCCTGCATTTCAAAATTTCTAGCTGCACGAGGATGCACTTGTTCACAGAATGGACCAAACTGTGTCTTAACAGTGGCAGACCAGACATAGCTGGAGCACCAGGCAGGAGCAAAAAAGATTCCCATTGTAGAAAAAGTGAAAAAGATGTGCTTTAGGACCAGAAGAAGAGGGCCTAAGTATGTCATGCGGTGCTTTTCTGAGTGAAGGAAACAAAACAGCCTTGGGGATTCCTGTCCTTATCTAGGCAGATATATCCTCAATCCATCCCTGCTCCCACCAGAGTGTGAAAAATCACAGCTGTGATACAGAAGAGGTTTTACCTCATCTGAGCTGGGCACCCTGAAAGCTGAGAGAGCGATGTTTCTGCTGATAGTTTTAGTTTTGAGGAGCATACTATCTGATGATGCTTAGTCATGCGTTCCCCCTGCCAGACTGCCTGTATTTTAGCATATCACCCTCCAAAAGACCTTTAAAAAAAGAAGAAAAAACCCCCTGTTTATCCCAGTGAATGCAACTGCAGAAAAAACCCCCTTCCAGCAGGTGTTGAACCCATCACTAATTCCTCCCCATTGCCATTTGTAAATGCTGAGAGTTGGTAAGTAATGGGACCAGAACTGTTTGGAATGTGCCAGGTTGTTTCAAGAAATCATAAACAGTCACAGAGTAAGTCCATGCAAAGTCTATCTTTGAGAATCAGGTTTTCTTGAAGGAAAATGTTTCTGAAGTGCTTATGGTGTGCAGAAAGCAATATAGTTATCTTTGCAGTTGCCTCAGTCCATCTCATGTCTTGGCGCTGTTACTTAGTGGGGTTTATTTATTCTCTCAGGGTACCCAAGCCTGAAATGTCACTGCTGATTTTAATAGTAGTGGGGTCAGTTCACTCTCTTCTCCCAGGGAAGTACGTACAGGTATGTTTCTAAAGCACGTAAATAGCTTAGGATGCTAAATCCCCATAAAGACAGTTACAGCATCAGTGTGCAAATGAGACAGAAATGATCTTACATCACTCAGAAACCTACAGTATAGACATGTAGATTGGAGCACCTACCATAGTCAGCAAGGAAAAATATTCAGGCCTGTGTCATGATTCAAATCTTCTATTTTAGATATCAGCAGAAGAATAAAATACCTCATGCTCGGAACTCCACTGAATATATTATCCGTATCTCAGCTACCAGTGAGAAAAGCTTGGGTGGACGCCTCTTCCCTAGATGCCCATGTTTGATAGGGTTTTCACTCTGGCTACCTCAATCTGAAAGGACAGGTCCTTGAAAACATGGTATGTATTCACCATCTTTTATTTTTGTTTTATTCTTGCCTGGAACATTGTTCCTTTTCTGAGCTGAATGCCTGAAGCTTCAGTTCATGTCTGAAGCTGCTTGGGATCAGTGTTCGCTCTGACTTAGATCTCTCCTGCACTGTAATGTGATGAATGGAAATGGACTGCGAGGACTTCCAAGTACTACATTTAGAAGCCAAAATCCAGGTTTAGTCTGTACAGTTAATTTAATTGTCTCCATAGCAGAGCAATCCAAAGCAAACTTCTGCCCAGATTCAGACCTTGAGTAAATTTTATGAAGATCTCTCCAAGGTCCCAGGTATATAACATCTATATTCCCAGAAAAAAACAAAACAAAACAACCAACCCTCCGGGAGGTTCTTAAGATGTTCTGCTGATTTTTTGGCCTTGTGGATAGAGTACATGCTTGTTTGATGCGGTGGGGTCGGATCTGGTGTGGCATTTGCTGCAGAGTGGAGAGTGGACCTTGGCGGGGGGTGTGCACGTGTACACAATTTTAAGAGGCAAATTTTACAATAGTAATGTAATTCTTTGCATAGAAGTGGATCTTGGGATAAACTGAGTAGCGTTGGGACAACCCAATCGGATTGAACTCTACCCGTCGCTTGTGGGTATTTCTGAAGCGTCAACAGTAATAATACCATATTAATAAAACATCTCCAGGCAAACATGTCTGCACGTCCCTGTCATACTGGAGAAATCATGGTGCTGGACTATGAAGGCCCCCAAAACCTCCTTCATGTTGTGTCATTTGGGACACACACGCCGACACACACACCAAAGGCAGCAGCTTGGAGTGGAAGGGCATGAGGTAGCAGAAACACCACGGCAGTGGACTGCAGAGATCTCTGCCTCTGTCAAATCCTCTTAGAAGATTAATTTCTTTTCTCTGGCTCAGCAATGCAAAATTCTCCCAGGAGGTCCCAGGAGGACCCTCTTTTACTGTCCAAAAAGTGGAGTCTTACACATTTTGAAAAAAAGAAAGTGAAAAGAGAAGGGCAATGCATGCATGTGGGAGACAGCTACCAAATGCAAAGTCTTTCATTAATACATTCCAGTATCGCAGGCATGATGAGCAAAGCCCAGAATGAACAGAGCCACTAGTAGTAACAACTACTCATCATTAATTGCTGTTAATTTATAATTCCCTAATAATCATTGTTCTTGCCAAGGATTACAGGCATTGACTGGGATCATGCTGTGCTTGATGCTAGACCAAAACAGAACAAAAAGACGATTGTTTCACTGTGCCATTTACAGTCTAGTTTCTTTCAAAACTATTGTTTTCATCAAAATGTGTATTTACAAAGTTTGCCCAGTGATTCATGACACCATCAAACAGAAAAGTGAGCAACTGACCAAAAAATACCATTTTAAGCAACATTAAAGTGTGCGAGAACTGGATGAAAAATGACAGAGGAAAATTCTTCAAAGTAAAGCCCAAATTTCCATGACTTTCTGGGGCTAAACTGTAAATGAAAAGTGCCAGAGCAATTTCACATTTCTGTTTTGGAGCATGGGGATGAATTCTAGTCTGGGAAAAGTTATCAATGCCGCCATAAGCTGGAGTTTTGCTTTCTGACACTTTTCTTTGCACCTCCCCTGCATTCACATTACAGCTGACTCACATTGTCACGTCCCGCTCAGCAGCGAAGCATGGGCATGTTGGCCATGCGAGCATTTCATCACCCAAAGAAATGTTGCCACAAAAGGCTGGAGACTGCATCGTCTCCGACTATATGCTCTAAGTGCCTCTTTTGAGGCATTCGCAGAGGATGACCCTGCTCCAAAGCTCTCTGATGCCATCCCTTAGGGGATACTGTCCCTTAGGGACCAGAGCCTGTTGTTTGAGTACCCTGCAGACAGCAGTGGGATCCATTTCCACGCTTGCTGCAGGTGATATAATGGAGAATTTTACCTTCTAGAATGAGCATGACCAGTGGGCTAAAGGGAACTGATTCAAACCATGAGTCCACGCAGTGAACTGTGTTTACGCTTCATGTTTCTCCCTTTATATAGGCTGTTCGGTAGCATGAAAAGGTGCGAGTGTTGTCTGATGCAGCTCTGCCAGCAGAAGCTGTGAGGATAATTATACAGACAAGACTGCTTGATTTTATTGGTATAGTCTCTGCACAGTGGTGAAGCTGCCTCATCAAAGCTCCCCTGCTATAAGCCTGCTTTAACTGAGAGATGCAGCGTTTCAGACATGAATGAAATGTAGATTAATTATCAAGCTAGTGAATTTAGGAAATAGCAAGGTCTTTGGCCATGTGCACAGAGGGTATGATGCATCTGGCATCACATCTAGATGCTTTTAGCTCCCTTTACAAGTGCAAATAACAGGACTTTATTCACAGCAGTGTCAGTGAAGATGGCAGTGACTGCATGGGTAGAGCAGTGGTGTGTATGTAATGATACTTCTGCAGCACTGCAGTCTTAAATGCATGTGATATCACATAGGACCAGATAGTATTAATAAATGCGAACACTAGTGTGATACCCATGTTATGAACTCATAGCAGGGCCCTGTTTCATTGACTGAAGGGGCTTTTTACGGCGGGGAGAATATTTAGCCTCACAGCTGCAGAATTTAGAAGGATGTTGTGGCTGCTCAGGGAGTCATAGGACATCTCATCCTCATCCTAAAGTTCTCCTCATCCTAAAGAAACAGACTGTTTCTGCTAAAAGACACTTTTCGCCCATAGCTAATGATATAGTGCTTATGATAAATGGGTTTGAGAGCTTAGGAGCATCTGCTATAGGGCACTGAAACATACATACGGGAGCCAACTTCCCATTGCTGCTATTTAGAACAGGGGTGATGGGTTAAAGCAATTCTTTCCAAGGTCAAAGCTGGAGGTTGTTTCAGAGCCAGGGTAAATACTTAAGAAATACTGACTACTGTCCAGACCTTGTTTTTATGTACACAAGCACTGCAAAAAATGCAATCAGATAAACAATAATAAATAATACAGAAATAACATCAAGATGCCAACTTCTGCTCTAATGCCCAGTTTGCCATAAAAGCAAAGATTTGAAATGTAAAACCCCAGAAGACGACTGAAAATATGTGCCACAGGGGACTGGTTTATATTTCTAGCACAAGCCAAAAATACCGTTACAAGAAGTTTCAAGGTTAGACTTGGTTCATGGCATACAGATTTGTGGGTGGCAAAGTGTGTGCCCTAGGCTGTGTTGGCAATTTCATTCTGCTCCCGGACAGAGCTTAAAATACAGCAACCATCTAGAAAGCTAAATAAAGTTCTCTCAGGATGAAAATACAGCCACAATTTATGGAACCACACCAGAATAATATGAGCTACATGGTTTTGTGTAGAGCAGCTTTGACTAAGATCACCTCAGAGATCTAATGAGCTGCTCCTGCTCGTAAAAGCCACAGGGTAAAGGTGCAGAGGATGATCTGATCAAAATCAGAGGATGCTTTGCTCCCAGGAATAATCACAGAATCACAGAATCACTACGGTTGTAAAAGACCTGTAAGATCATCAAGTCCAACCATCAACCCAACACCACCATTCCCACTAAACCACGTCCCACAACGCCACGTCCACACATTCCTTGAACAATGTCACAAGGAACTGGAGATGACATTGCTACCATCCCCCTGCGGGGAGGGAGGGATTATATCAGGTACCTTGTCACCCCATGGCAGAGCTTTCCCACATTAATTTCTTGAGGACTTCGTTAGCTGGCTGCATTTACTGCCTGCCATTCTGTGAAGGCTGAAAAGGAAACGGGATTCCCTGATGGGCAGTTTTGGGGGATTTGGGGATGAGTTTCTAATCACAGCTCAGACACTAGCATCAAACATTCCTCTTCAATGAACATATCCTTCTCTTTTCTAGAGAACTCCTTTTTAGTCATTATCACTAAGGTGAGATGGTGTAGAAACACCTATTATGGATATCAGTATCCATGCATCTTGTATTTATCTGAGTTAGATGCTCGCATGTGTATGACTACATACGGCTTTGCAACCAATTTTGCATGTGTCTGTGTCTGGTTCCCATCCACAGGTGAAATATATTTGGGAAGGGAGGGGATGTGACAGGTATGTCTGTTTATGTGTATTTCTATGTACGAACCTGAATCTGGATAGTCATGGTATAGCGGTCTGTGTCTCCCTTTGCATTTCTACAGGCAGGAGTGACAGCCTGTTAATGTATGGCATGGTCATGCTTACAGGGTAAGGTTGCTGAGAGGCAGTAGAGCCAGCACAGGTATATGATGCCCAAGATAGATCCTGAGCAAGACGTGGTGTCTGAAACACATTGTGGCAGATCAGCCCAGCCACAGTGTTTAGCAAATATCTCCGTTCCCATTTCACAGACACTTGGTCTGGCCCCGCAGTGGCTGAGCTATAATCACAGAATCAGAGAATCACTAAGGTTGGAAAAGACCTGTAAGATCATCAAGTCCAACCATCAACTAACACCACCATGCCCATTAAACCATGTCCCACAATGCCTCGTCCACACGTTCCTTGAACACCTCCAGTGACGGTGACTCCACCATTTCCCTGGGCAGCCTGTTCCAGTGTTTCACCACTCTCTCAGTAAAGAAATTTTTCCTAATATCCAGTCTAAACCTCCATAATGGAGGATGAAACGCTGCTTCCAAAGTAAAAGGGAAATTTCAGGCCTCCCTCCTGCCAAAGAGGGGGTGTGCAGTGGAAAGAGGTGAGCTGGATCTCAGGGATGTCTACATGTTTAGGGTTGGAAAACTCTTTTTAAAAGAAAGTGGCAGAAATAACTTGCCTGTAATCCGTAAGAGCACATCTGTTCCAGAAACTGCTCTGGGGAGCAGTGCTCTGCAGGCTTCCCGGGGAGGTAGGTAGCTGGGCAGGGAACGTGAGACTGTCGTCTTCTCCGTTCTCTTCACTTCTGCTGACTACAGCAAGAACCAATCTCCGGGTGAACCTCAAGTCCGACATAGATACTCTATAAACTAACAAAACCTCAGAAAGACAGGAAGCGTCTAGAGACAGGGCAGCACAGCCAAAGACAACATCTCCTGAAGACACCCAAAAAAGCTCTACCACCCCCAGTGCCACTATTAAAGATATGTTGTCTCCATTTTTGGCTGGGTTTTTTTGCAAGAGAGAAAGATGCTCAGCCTGTCCCCAGCCTCCCTGGATGTTGCATAAACAAAAGACAGACCCTTCTTCTCTCTCCCTCCCTCCCTCTCTCCCCTCCCCAGGGGGTGACCTCTCTCACAAACCCCTCCAGGAGAAAAAGAAACAAACAAACATAAAAGATATAAAAAGAAAAGAAAAGGATGTGGGGATATGACCAGACAGACAAGCACAAAGTTTCCCCAAGGATGGGCAAGGATTGTTTCAGACTCAGTGGGACTTCATGCAATCCCAGTCTTACCACTGGCCTTATTTTTACCCAGGAAATATTCCCCAGCCACAAAAAACTCTGAAAGCCCCCACTGTGCCGGGCTCCAGTGGCTTAAACACACACACAAATTTATGTTTTAGCTCCTACAGACAAGACTTTACTCCTGGCTTGCCAAATAATGGTACAGGCTTGCCAGTCACGTCCACAGTGCCCAAAAGACATATGGCAGGCTCATCTCTCGCCTTTCCTGCAGCCAGACTTTTATACCCTTGCAGCCCTCTCTCCATCTCAGAATCACAAAATCACAGAATCACTAAGGTTGGAAAAGACCTATAAGATCAAGTCCAACCATCAACTAACACCACCATGCCCATTAAACCATGTCCCACAATGCCTCGTCCACACGTTCCAAACATCTCCATCATTTCCAAGCAGTAGGTGCAGCTGGCTGGGCTGGTGGAGCTCAAGGGCTTCAAAGAAGCCACTTACATGCTGGTGGACACCGTCTCCCCAGAGCCCCTCGTGAAGGTTGAGCTCCAGTATGGGACTTGACACTGGGGTGTCCTTTCCTCCAAGCAGTCTCATGCATCAAGGGAGAAGGTCCCTGAGGGCTCTGTGGAGCACAGGCAGCATCTTGCCTTGGGCAAGTTTGTCACTGAAGGATGGGAAGTAGGGGTTTTCACCTCAATCAAACGAAAGGCAGTCTGAGGCAAGGCTATTTCTTGTGCTTAAGTCTGATCCAAATACAGGGACAAAAGTGGAAATTTCTGCTACTGAACTGGCAGTGGTTCAACTCAGGAGACAATTTCCCCCTGTTTTCTTCTCTTTCTTTTATTCCCCCCCTCCCAGGGACTTCTGACATTGCCAATATCCAGACTTCCTCCTATTTCCTTCTCATGGTATGCTTTCTTTTTAAGGGTCTTGATTTGAAGTTGTAGGGATCCTGAATTTGACACACGAATTTGGTCAAGACGGGTATTTTTTGACTTCTGCATGTGGACAGAGGGAGTATTTGTATTACAGACTCGTTTGAATTAAACATGAATTGAGCAGTTATCTGGAGTGGGGTCAGGAATCAGTTGCCATAAGAGTCCCTTCCTACCTATGGAGCCTTGTGAAGGTTTCATCTCACTGATATAAATAAAAATCCAAATATATGCAATTATTGACTTAGCTGCGAGTGTAAATTGGTACTATTGAAACTGGCGATTTCTCACTGGCTTTCTTGAAAGGCATATATTGACGAAAGTCTGAGGGAAGCTGGCACAACTGTGTGTTGCTGAAAGCCAGTTTTTATTCCTGTCCTCCCTCGCCATGTTCTTTTCAGGTGTGCTCACAGCTGAGTTTCTGTAGAGTGTGGGTTGATTTAGGGGGCTTGATAATTTTTCTATGACTTCTGATTATCTTCCTCTATACAATGAAAGATGTGGACGGTGATTGTAATCGGCACCTTGCAAACAATTAGCTGAGCCAGAGATGTAATGAGGACTCGCTGAGGTACTGCTCTGCCTGTCACATACATGGGAATGAATCTCTCCTCACACAAAGGTGGCAATTTCCGAGAATAATATCTTCTAATGCTCTGCAGATTTCATTTCTCTCGTCTGCTACAGGATGGCAAAGCGCAGGATAAATGTCCTTGGACAGACTCCTGTAGGACAGCAGTATATAATAGCCGCCATGAAGTATTTGTTCTGGGATTTATGTGACTTAGAGTCAACATTTCCTCCCGAGCTAGATACTCTGAATTCTTTTTATTGTCATCAGAGGTGTGTTCAATATGTTTAATAAATTGGAGTGTGGTTCTTCTCATCCTAAAGTTTATGTTGAAGGTAGGTCAGATGAATTATTCCCTAAAATCCCCATTCCCCTCTGCTGACTGTAAGGAGGGAGAAGGGCGACTACCTCAGCTGTACGTGTTGACATTGCAGACACCAGGGCTCCATTCACCATCTGCAGCTATTTAAGAGCTTAATGTGGGCATATTTTTCCAAAAAAAACCCAGGTGGATTTGGCAGCTGGTGCAAATCTCTGTTGCAGAAAGCCACAGGTAGCAGCCAGAAGTCATTTACAGCTAGCTCATGCTGACCTTTTAGATTGCTTTACCCTCAATTTTTGGTAGTGTTGCCCACCTGGCCATGTCCCTGGTATGACTTGAGATGATGGAGGCAGCAGGGGAACGGGACTCCATCCCGCTGCCATTGCACTGCATCGTCATTGCTTCTCTCGGCTTTGTGAACACATGAGCCAGGCAGAGCAACACGGCTGAACCGGCCACTGAACAGGATTGCTGAACCTCTCCTAGCTGCTGAGACCTTTCCACAGCCCTTGGCCACCCAGCACTCACCTACTTGACCTCTGAAAAACCTCTGCATCTGAGCATGTCAGTGCTTTCTCAGTCTCTTTTGGCTTCTCTCCAGAAATAACTCTCCTATTTCACTCTGCTTTTTTTAAGCACTAACCGTAGTCTAATTTCACACCCACACACGTATACGTCGCACTAATATGTATTTTCAGTACGATCTACAAAAAGACAAATTTGTCAATAGGAAGGAAGCCATTCAGAGATGTGAGAGACTGGGAGATGTACAAATCCTCCATTATTTAACTCTAAATTAAATAACCAGCTGTTTCATAAAGAAGAATTAAAATGTACTGTGTGCTGCTTTGGTGGAGTTCACCTCCTTTCTTCATTGAGCTTTTCTGCTTATGACAGAAGGCGTTGAGTGGGAAAGCATGTAAGGGAAAGAGGTTGGCAGGCATGAATTTGAGTGCTTATTTGAGAGTCCATTTAAAGTTGGCATACAATTGGCTTATGAGTGTATTTATGTTCAAGTTCCCAGACTTTTCATTTTCCCTGGGATTGCAGGGTGGCATTATCTGTAGACATTTTCATAACTTCTAAAGGAGGCTAGAACGTTCGTTGCAGGAATGCACTGAAATACTTGTTCCCAAGTATTGGTAGATGGTTGGGATACTATGAGTGTAATTAATAACTTTAGACAGCTAAAAGTGATCTGCCTAAACCTGATTCATCTTATCCTAACAGATATCCAGATACAGTTCAGGAGGCTGGAGGGTAGGGACCTGTAGCAAAGAAAGGTAAGTGAAGGAAGACTTTTTAACTAGATATCTATATCTCAGGCATCAAAAGTCATGTCAAGTAAATCTCAGGCCTGGGTTTTCTTGTATTTTCTGGAAAAAAATGTAGTGTGGGGGACGTGTATCTATCAAGTGAAAGAAGGAGTGATGATTTCCTGTTGTTTTGGATCAAAATTTAGACTGCATCTAGAATACTGTATCTGGTTTTTGGGCCCCAGTTACAGCAAAAACATTGACAAACTGGAGGACGTTCACTGGACGGCCACCAAGATGGTTGGGAGCTGGAACACTTGTCCTGGGAGGAAAGGCTGAGGCAACTGGGTTTGTGCAGCCTGGAGAAGACAGGGCTTTGCGGGGACCAAATAGCAGCCTTCTGGTACCTATGAGTAGCTTGTCAAGAAGACAGAGTTAGACTTTGCACAGTTGTGGTGGATCGACCATGGCTGGCTGCCAGGTGCCCACTAAGCTGCTCTATCACTTCCCCTTCTCAACAGGACAGGGGGAGAAAATAAGACAGAAAAGTCGTGGGTTGAGATAAAGGCAATTTAACAAAGAAAAGCAAAGGCCATGTGCAGAAGCGAAGGAAAACAAAAATAATTATTCTTTAATTCCCATCAGCAGGCAATGTCCATCTACTTTCTGGGATGCAGGGCCTCAGTTCAGAAGGCTCGAATGATATCTTCTGGGTTATGCTGAACCCTTTTCCTTGGCCTTCCTCACTTATCTCCCCTTGCTGTGGTCCCTTACCCTTTGAATGGATGGGATGCTCAAGCCTCTTCATAGGTAGCTCCTTCTAAAAGAGGTCATTGCTGCCTGCTCTGCCTCTGCCATCAGCTTTGGTTTAAGGTCTGTGGTACTGATGTTCACAGAGGGGTGTATTTGTGGAGAAAAGGTATACTTTGGATTTCACAGCTGCAGGAGTTAGACAGTGGGGAGGATGAGGGCAAATGCCATATGGATTTCTTGTGGTTTGTTAATTTGGTTTTTTACAAAATATTTTCCCTTACTTTGACATCATGGTTGGAGGACCAGGGGAAAAAAAAAAGGAAAAAAAAAAGAAACCTCACAGTTATATATTTACCCTCAAACCACTAAATTCAGGCACGAAAGTATATTAGGCCATTTCAATGCACACAGGAAAGCTATTGTCGAGCAAAATTATTCCTTGGTTTTACTACTGTAATACAGGGGCATGTGTTAGAGTTTAGAGACTCCCTAAAGAGCAGCTGTTGGCCTGTAGCAGTTTAATTGAGAATGTAGCTATGGCTAGCTGATTATATTTCTAAATCTGTCTTTGGCTCTCTTCCCTTTTATCTTTGATCTTGTAGGCCTGATTCAAGGGCCACCCCAGTCAGGGCAAATCTGCCTTAGAGATTGATGCGGTTTGGATCAGTCTTGGACAGCACAAAGGTTACAGCCAAACATGTACTTAGTTTTATACCCCATCCTTGCAGCGGGTGGAAATGAAACTAAAATAACAAGTGAACTTTCCATTCCCCAGGGAAAGAAGCTGGTGGAGATTTTCCTAAGCACATGTGCATCACTTGGGATCTATACTGCTGTAGCAGTGATCCCCAAAAATCAGACATCTAAATTAGAGCCCGCACTTAGAGTCTAGATACCCCAATGTTACCTTGTAGTCAATGGAGAGAGACAGGTTCTTTCAAAGAATGATTTACAGGAAAGATCCAATTAATTGTTCTGAATTGACCTCTCAAGGGAATCTTTTTCTATTAATTATAGAGGGGCCTCAGAAAGATTAGCTTCCTAATGTAGGTACTTGTCTTAGAGCCAGATCCACGTCTAGACACCCACATTTAGGTGTCTACCTCTCAATGTCTGTGCACTGGGTGTCCTACCTCCCATCACAGTCAAGAGAGAGCCAAGACTCAGTTCGACTTCTTCAACATAGATATGTGGTGCTGTTTGAGATCCCGTAGGCCAAGTATCCTGTCTCCCACAGGACCAATGACAGGCCAAGGGAAAATTTCAGGTAGCTCAGGATGCAAATTATATTAGCCCCAGATCTACAAATGATAACAATAACTAAGATACCCCATTCATATGAACACATTGCATATAGATACTTGAACTCACATGTCTGAATCTGCAAGGTGAATGCCCACCTCTAGCCCCTGGACCTGTCAAGGTCCCAATCTCCCCCCAGAATATCATTTGCTGCCCTAAGAGTGAGAAGGAAGAGAACTTGTTTGTATGTCTACTGGTGATCCAAGTGATGATTTACCTGGGAAGACAATGAGGCAGCATAATCCTGAGCCTCCCTGATGGTTTCACTGAAAGCTGGTGAGTTATCGGTCATTAGCATAAGGAGTTCCTAAGGTGACTCTCAAACTAGAACCTTGGTACAGTGTAGAACTCTGAGGAGATACTAATCTGAACCCCAAAACACTGCAGTTACATTATCTCAGAATTATTTCCACACTAATAGGTCTGAATGTCATAAAAAGAAATAGGGCTTCTAGCAAGAAACCCAGGACTTCACCTCATTTTTTTAAAGCAGTTTTCCTTAAGTTGTAGTGACTCTATCCCTGTTGATTATAATCTGCAGTGGAGACATCAACATTTATGAAAATGAAAGCACTCTCCCCATATCCAATTCCATTGCAAAGCACAAGCCTATCTCAGATGTCCTGTGCTGTAGCTGGGAAGTCAGCACTGTTGTCCTGGAGCAAGTTGAAGATGGATGGAAGAAGAGAAAGGATGGTGTGTTTGTATGATGGCAACTGATATTTTTGGAGAGCAGCTCAGTTTAAGACTTTACTGACAACCCACAGTTGGAATATGAACATTTTAGCTTCAATTTGTGGGACATGGTTTAGTGAGCATGGTGGTGTTGGGCTGATGGTTGGACTTGATCTTACAGGTCTTTTCCAACCTTAGTGATTCTGTGATTCTGTGAATTTGTTGTCTTCTCTATTGCACCATATCTCTTCGGTTCTCACATTTATTAAAACCACAGATGTTAAATAGGAAATAAGTCACAACAGCATCTCATTGCTTGTAGGTAACGTTTGGCTGGGTGGTTAATGCCTTAACTAACCCTTAATGCAAGCACCTCACTAAACTTGTGCAAGACCTGAGTCTCATCAAGGCAGACAAATCCATTCAGCTTTTAATAGCTGACCCCTTGCTATGCTTTTTAATAAGAAAGAGGTCAGGAAATGGAGATGAGGCATCAAATAAACCATTTAGAACACCTTTCTTTAAAAAGGACTTGAAAAAATATAGGTCAGCATGCCAAAATCAGCAACAGAGGAAAGTTTTATACTGTGGTCCCTATTAAAACCTCTACAAATGCCTTTGCAATTACCCTGGCCACAATGTTTCTCAGATAGTCCTGAGGCTAAACCTATATTTGATAATAATTACAGGGAATATCATGAGGAAGGTTAATTGCTAACCCCAAAATTGTAGAGAACCACATGAACCTGTCCATAAAGGAGATAATCAACATTTATATGGGACTTATTAGTCAAGCTGTGAGCGATAATCCCGATTCAGACCACTCGCAACGATACTCAAGGTAAAACTGGGCACCTGTCACAGTATCTTAGATTTTTGGATAGGGGTGCATGGTTTTGTGTCAAGATGCCTTTCCCTGACTCTGATCCCTACATAACCAACAGAAGAAAACCATGGTGAGATATAAGACACTTACAAAACTAGTTTGAACACAACCTTTTCTGACTAGGAATGAGAATCTCTTGCCAATGACCTGAGTACAACTTTTTGTGCTTGGCGTGTACAATTCAGCTTCAAAACCCTGGCCAAACCACAACTGTGTAGAGACTCCAGTGCTCTACATTTGACACCTGACTTTACCAGAAAATTCATTTTTGATGGTGGGTATGGCATTTTCCTTGGCCTTTCCTCTCCATCTGCAAAACACAGGCTACAAAAATTGCTTTATCTACTCAGGAATGACTCATCTATCTAGTCTCAGCAATCTCATTACATTTTAAATGACCAAAGTTATTCCACTAGGTCTCCAGTTTCAAAGTCATGAGTTTCCCACTGGTCTTCTGTCACATCTACCAGCCCTGTGCAGATGTCTTGGGTATTTAAAAGTGCCTCAGATTGCACTAGACACTGATTTTTAGATACCCAAATTGTTCCACTGGTGTCTGTTATTAAATAAACATGCGTACAACACAGAATGGGTCTTGAACCTAAGGTCTCTTGAGAAAGTCATCACAAAGAAACATATCTGCTGCTATCTTAGGGGGAAAAAAAGGTTCAAGTGGTAAATAAGTAAGGTCAGGAATATACCGATTTTCGGAGATATAGAGTAAAGAGGTTGTTATAAAAGTTTCAGGAATCAACTGTTCTCTGAGCCCACTGGGTGAAGGAAAGAAAGTTATTGGCTTTCTTACAGTAAAGGAAAGCTTTGGTATTGAATACTGAGATTTAGGTAAGCAGTAGTGCAAAATATTTAAAGAGGTTATGGATTTCTTTCTGGGGAAGTTATTAGAAACTTTTTAGGGAGATATCAGGGGAAGTATGACTATCCTGAGTTAACGCAGTGCAGTGAATTAAATGAGGTTCTTTCTACTCATGCATTGCTGGAACCGCTTCGGCTGTTTACACTTTGAATAACCTAGTGATGCTTAAATGACATTTTCATACAAAAGCCTGGCTTATTTTATTGCTGTTCCATCAAGACTTCAGCTCTCTATTTTTCTGTTGTCACAGATGCTGATCCATGCAAGTTCTTTCGGTTAATGGCCTGTATTTGAATAACTGGCTATGAAGGTTTTTAAGTGCAGCTCAAAAAGCTCTCGTAAGTGACATTGGGCAACAAGCTTGCAAAGGGAGATAAATCTTACAGAATTTGGAAGGCTGCAAATTTAATAGCTATTGCAGATTTAACTCAATGCTTAGACACTAGTTTTTAGTTATTTTCAAATGTTCTAGGATTTCTGAGACATCCAAGCTAGACTGGCAGATATGACACAGGATCTACAGGAGAGCTGTGTCTTTCTCAAACTGCAGCTGGAGGTCAGGCAAGACAACCTGAGGCATTTTCAGCTGCAATAAATGCCTTATGTTTAGAGAATTGAATTACTCCTTCAGGCAGGAGTTCAGCTTAAAAATTTAGACATATAACTGTAAGTGCCCACATACAGGGAGCAATCAGTGGGCTTGGTGTCGCAACTCCCATTGTAGGCTATGGAAATCTTGAGCTCATTTCAGTCATCAATATATGGAAGTCTCATCTGAGATGCTTAGCAGCATCCCATCTGGTGTCTCTCTGCCGGGTGGGTGTCTGCCAGGCCCTGTGCTATATTCACCACCCCTGCGTGGATGTCTTGGATACCAAAAGGCATCTCAGATGGCAATAATTGCTTAGATTCAAGCAACTAAACTGCATCCCTACTAGCTTCTCAGATGAACTGTGCTCTAAATTTCACTGAGTACATTGACTGTTTTTCCACTAATTAAAATGAGGTCTTATACAACCATTTCACATACAGACACTTGCGTGTTTTTATGTAAAAATTCAGTTTGAATCTGCAAGTTGAAACTACCCTGAGTTCTGCATAACTCAGTCAATCATTTGGCGTATGTGGTTAACATTTCTCAGAAGTTCTGCAGTATCCCGCAAGAGACATACTTTTATACTGTACCTCCCTGAATTTGGGTAAATTGCCTTCACTTAAGCAATTCCATGGCACTCATATAAACACTAGTATAGTGTCTCAGGTGACATTTTGTTTTGGAGCTGGGACAGGTTAAGAGCATGCATGCCTTTTACCATCAGTGACAGTGGATAAGTTGCTAAAGTGTAACTTGATTAAAAACGTGAGAACTTGCAGTCATATGAATGTTCCTAGGAATCTTTCTCAGTGCATCGCTTGCTTCCCCTGACTGCAAACAGAAAGCCTGAGCTACCACATCACCCAAATTCAGCACAGTACTTCAGCACTTGTTTTTAAGCATTTGATGAAGCAAAAACCCTATGCCCCTACTCACAGCTGAGTGAGTTTTATGTTCTCTACCAGTATTTTTTTCCACATTTTGCTTTTTTATTTTTTCTAGTGGAAAATAACTCTAAAAGTGCCTTTAGAGCAAGCAGCATCAATTAAAAAAAGCCTTGTTTCCAAGGGTGTAACTTGACAGCAGCTAGAGAGAAAAGTCATGGGTTTTTATTTCTTTTTCTTAATAGACACAAATTACAGGGTGATCCAGTAACAACTAAACTCAAAGTTGTTTCACCTTTAACAGGGGCCATTAAAAGCAATGTTCAAAAACAAAGGACATCATCCAGTTATGAAAGTCAATGGAGCAGAACGTTCATTTCAGTTCCGAGTTTTCCTCATGTCTGGTCCGGGAATGCTTGTTTGTAGAGTCTCGTGTTTTAATGCAGAACAGGTGCTGAATGGAGAAATTCAAGAACAAATTGACTAGACAGGCAGCTTGTTAAGATCCAAAATAGACCATCAAAGCAGGAGGTGAAAGAGAGCAGGTTGCAAACCACATATCATCCCGGGGAAGATTAATGCTATTGTTCATGTATGATTGAGAGACTTGTATTTATGATTTTCTGAGCGGAGTCTGAGGGTTTTAACTTCTGGTTTTAGACTAGTTTTGGACATGCCTGTCACTCACTGGAGCTGATGTGGTTTTTCTCCTTACAAACAACATCAAAAATGAAAATGCTCTTCTTTCAAAAGGGAGTATTTCAGCATTTTTGTATTCGTATCCTTCTTTATTTCTTCTTTTGATCTTAAGCAAAAATGTAGTCTTTCTTCCCCATTTATTTTCCCTTTCTCCATTTTCTTATCCTCTGAACGCTACTAGTGACATCAAAAGAAACAAATGGCAGCAAAAGCTGGGAAAAGACAAATAGAAAGAAATACGCAGACATTAAAAACAATCTATTTTCAGAGTATTAAGAAGTTTTATTGCTTTCAATAAAAAGTTTGGGAGGTTCCTTTAACAGGCAGAAGATGGACTGTGGTACTAGGAAAATTACTGCATTAAAAAAAACATCCAACCAATAAAACAAACAAAATAGTCTTGGAAGATTATCTGTAGCTTTCTGACACCTTTGTCAGTGCTTCACTGGGATTTAATGCTACTGCTGTGACATCAATGTAGCATTGGATGTTTTGTCACCATTTGCAATGTAATTGCACACAATTTGGAAAAGGTCGAGGCTGAGGTGCGTATCCTGGCACGTGTTTCCAAGCCTAAGTACCTCACACCAATTAATATTTTGACAGGAGCACTGTAGGAGTTTGAGCACGCATTTCAGATAACAAACCCACGGATAACCCATGTTGAGTATAAGGTACAGGTCCTAATGTGTTTCTTTAACCTGATTTGATTATAATCTCAAGAAAGAAGCCATAGTTTCATCTGTAACCATTTATACTTTGAAATCTGGCTTTCCCTAATTCAGTCTTTCTTGTGTAAGTCACCACGATGACTGTCCTAAAAGCACAAAGAAGGAGTTTGCAGCAGTGTTCACTAGAAACCCTGGGACTTTCTTGTTTTAGCTCAGAAAACCTTTTTCTTCTCCTACTCAACCCTTGCCCAGACATTTCTTTCCTGACCTGGCACACTGTCCTTCAAACTTTCTGCACCATTACTGGTGATTTCCACCTCCCATATGCCAAACCTCACATTTCTGTGATAATTAACAACAAGCTCGTATTCCCGTCTGTTATCAACCACCCAAATCACCAAGGTCTTTGATATGATGAACCTAGACATTTTACGGTTATCATGCCCTCTTTAAAACCCATGGAAAATAGATTGTGAGATGTTACTGTGCGGTGAGTTTTGGTTGTTCTGTGAGATAAATTACTAATATGACACCGTGTGTCTTTTCAGGAGACACAACCTATTATCTGAAAAGTTTTGACCTATTTGGTACTGAACATTTCACAAGTTTGTCAGGGACCTGGGCACTGTGACCCACCATGCTCCTTACTGCCCCATGCTGCTCTGTCAGCATCCCTACTGGTTTTGATTAACAAAGGCAATGAGGTTTTTCCTTCTCACAACAGGTTGGTAGCAGACGTAAGTCATTACAGTTCTGCTGAGGACAAAAAAGGGTTTTGCCAGTTTCCACACTAGCAGACAATTTTCCCTTACCATAGAATCAAACAGAATCTATTACTTGGGGTGTGTGTCTTCTCCCCCTGCTTCTGGTTTAGTTGTTTTTTTGTTTTACAGCAGTCACCAGATAGAAACAACCTGACTTCACAGAATCACAGAATCACAGAATCACAGAATCACTAAGGTTGGAAAAGACCTGTAAGATGATCAAGTCCAACCATCAGCCCAACACCACCATGCCCACTAAACCATGTCCCACAGTGCCTCGTCCACATGTTCCTTGAACCCCTCTTCATTAACCTGTACTTTTTTTTTACCCTTCTTAAACTTTTTCCCAAAGATTGCAGCTCTCTGTGTCATCACTTGGACTTAACGACACTAATATGGTAAAACAATTTCAGTATTTCACTTCAGAGCTTTTGCCAATGGGTTGAACTGATTCTATTTTATGCTGTGGTCAGTTCATTTTGCCAGGGATTAAGCTATTTTCCGTGTCCACCAGGGACAGAACAAAAGGCCCTGGACTGAAATTGCAGCTAGGAAGATTTATGTTAGATATCATGATAAACTTCCTAATAGGAAGGGTCATGAAGTACTAAAGGCGATTGCTTGGGGATGAAATAGAACCTCCAGCTTTGGACATGTTTAAGAAAAAGCTAGCTACATCTTTTATGCACATCCAGCTAGTCCAATCCTCTAGGAAAAAGAAATACAGAGCCATTCTACATTTTAAAGCCTGAGATAAAGAATGCTGAACTTTGATTAAAAAGAACAGACCACAAACAAAAAAACAAACAAAAAATCCCTCCAAAACAACAAAAAAACCCACCTTAGAGACCGTCATCTGGCAACTCTTATACCAAACTTTAGGTTTCTTTAAAGCTGAGAATGACTTCATAGAATCATAAAATCATAGAATACTGGGTTGGAAGGAACCTCAAGGATCATCTGGTCCAACCTTTCTTGGCAAAAGCACAGTCTAGACAAGGTGGTTGGCACATCTAGCATTTGTATGAGGAAGCAGTCCCCTATGCATTCCAGGAACTTGATGGATGACATCTGAGCTGCTGTATTGTTCTTCCAACAAACGTCTGGGTAGTTGAAGTGACCCCTAAGAACTAGGTTCTGTTGACCTGAAGCTTGCTTAAGTGACCCAAATATTGCTTCGTTTGCCTTATCGTCTTGGTTTGGAGGTTGGTAGCAGATCCTACTGTAAGATCCCCCTTGGAGATGACCCCTCTGATCTTGACCCAGAAGCGTTCAATAGGGCTTCCACAATTGCTGTAGCTGACTTCTGAAAAGGCAATCTGAATATGCCACCAATAGACACTTGGTCATGAACTTGTTTTATTAAAACTGACCATTTCTTTCAAGATTTAATTTCTTTCAAGACACTCTTTATAGTGTAGGTGTAGCCTAAAAGTGAGACCTTTAAGCCTGAGGTCATCTTCTAGAGACTCCTCACAGCTGATGGAGAAAAGCAGCCCTGTCCAGAGCATGGCTTACCTTATGTAGCTGCCTCTCTCAAATGAGATGGTTTACTTTCTGAACTTCGCATTTCTCTCTATATACTATGAAAGGAAACTTGGGAGGGCAGCTGAAAGTTTGCAGTGTTAATTGTTGAATATTGATGATTATCAGTGTCTCTTCCTTGGTTTTTGAAATATATTTAGCAGCAAATGCAAGTTACTGAAAATTATTTTCTTCATGCTAAGGATAATCCACACCTTTTAATTCGTAGCTCTCAGCAAAAAGTCTGAGTGAGGGATAAGTGGAGTATGTCCTGGGACCCAATCTGTATTTTATCTGAATGCAGCTGGATTGGGTTAGGCACCTACATTCAGGAGTTGTTTTCTAGCTATAAATCTGATACAGAAGGAGGCTTTTTCCACCCGTCTAAACTTTGATGTTTCAGCCCTTTCGAGGACCTGAATCAGCACTGGCCCTCAACGTTTCTGATGATTTACCTTAGCCGGAAGCTCAGCAGGCCAGCTCCACTCCTCCTCTTTTGGAACACTTTACTCTCCCTGTAAGAGAAACCCAATGTTCAGACCCAAGGACACATACAGGCTCACTAAACTTCAGAGGTTTTTGCATCATTAGGACCAAGAAGGAATTCAGTATGTTCTTGCTCTGTGAGATTTGGGCACTTGTGCTTCTTTGTAGATCTTTCAGTATCAAAGTCACAGTGTGGCTACATCCCAGATTCAGCCAAAGCTCATTAAAACCAAAAGGATAATCTCTGCTTAAACCTGAGCAAGAGCGAGTGCTCTGTGGGTTGGGACCTTGCAATACGCAATGTGATGCTGGGAGCTAAACTAGCAGTTACGTAACGACAACAAATCACTGTATTATGCCAACTGTAATAGGAATCACAGCTTACAATACCAAAGCTTTTAAAATATTTTCAGACACACCAGAAACTCCTGGAGGAATAAATCCTTTAAATACATCAGTAGTGTGACTGAAGATTTAAAAGCGTTACTGATCAGACAGCACAAAAGACATGCAAAAAACCTGAATTTGACAAGTTGTTTTTCACTCAAGTCCTTTACAAGAATGTGTAAGTACTTGTGTCTACGAAAAATACCCATATCTATGAAAAATACCCATATCTATGAAAAATACCCATATCTATGAAAAATACCCTGATGGGATCGGGAAAAAGGAAGCATCCTCCAGGACTCCTGCTTGGCTGATAGTTGTACTGTAGCTGGTTACTAACCTAGATTATTCTTGTAGAGCTAGATTTTCTTTTTGCTGAAGTCAGTATGTCTATACCAGTAAATTAAACAAAGCCAAGTCATGGATCTGGGCAGTGTCCCACAGCTGCCCGCACCATTACATTGTTAGCATAGCCCCTGGCATAGCTTTGACCTGTGTCCAAGAGCAAATGCTCAGACAATGCTTGAGCACAGCTTGGGGATAGCGCAAATGAGCTCATTCCTAATGGGAAGATTGCCTGTGGCTGCTTATTTTAGGGTGTGTGGGAGGGTGATAATTTATTTGTATCAGTCAGGGTCCAAGAACAGGCTTTGACTGATATTATTTACTAGCATAGCCATGGAGTCTTATGAGTTGGTCCAAATGGGGTTAAGATCAAAACTTTAAACTTTTGTCAGAGCAGAATTAGACAACTTGGTGTCACCATGGAGAATGACAGAAGAGCTTGGCAGTGCTCCAGCCCTACAACGGACACACACATATTTGGAGAAACCTAAACAGCCGGTGCCAGGGCAAGGACGCCCCTGGGACAGGTCCAATGGAACCTCTCCACATGGTGCGTAATAACATATAAGGTGCGCAATGAAAATAGATGGGGCAGACTGGTAGGAATAAACACAGGGTCTTGCAAAGGACAGAGTGGTGGGGCAATTGGAAAAGGAACAAAATATGCTAAATTTTCTCTCTGCTGCTTATATAATCTGAGTGGCTGCTCACCTTGCCTTCAGCACACTGACATTTACAGCTAGATAGTTACATTAATAAGAAAGAGAATAAAAGGAAAAGCAGTGTTGGTGAGAAATGCCAGGTGTGAAAAAAGAGTACGAGACTTTCTATCTGCTAGCAAGGATAGTCGTGACTGAAAAAAGTAACATCTCTGCAAGGCTTTTGGAGATTAAAATTATTGTATTTTATGATAAGATAATGAAGAATAAGTCCTAATAAACCAGCCTTTCTTTTGGACTGGATTAATGTCAAAGAGGAGATTCCCATGGGCACAGAGACCTTTTCTGGAATGCAGACTCTAACACGTAGACAAATTCCTTCCACAAGTGATCTTTAAATTCAGGATTTGGATCTTTCGCTTTCTTCAGTCTTCAATCTCCAGTTTGTCAGGTGTAAATTAGTATGTGCTGAACTGCAATTTTATGATTTAAAAAAACATTTTAAATACAGCTCTTTTAAACTACTCCCCTTGTGTAGATGGACCTATTTCCCAAGGGTGGGCCTCCTGAACTGTTTTGGTACCCTGACAGTGTTCTGCAGAAGCTTGTTTGGGAGCATGCTGGATGTTGTGTTTTAATACTTTGCCATGAATAATAGCAAGGGAGGTGCTGGAGAGATCCTTTTCGTGTAAGGCTCTGCCTATAGTCATTCATGTACTAGGCATAGGGTTAGATTTTCAGTCAGTGCAAATAAGCATTAGAGCAGCGATGTTAGCAGAGCAGCATAAGGTTACATCAGATAAGTATTTACCCATTCACAGCTTATTCTCAGTTTCAAAGAGCATCTTAAAGAGAAGGCCCTATACCTCTGTGGCTGTCAGGGTTTAGCTACTCAGCTACAGAGAAAATAATGCTGTGCAAGTCTCCAAGATGCCTGTGCATGATGCATAAGCAAATAGTTCAGAGCAAGTGCAGAGGAAATATGGTCCTATTTGCACACATTTGTGTGCACCAGTCTGAAAGATCACTCCTGGCCCTTTCAGTATAGGGAAGAAGAAATTATTTCCTTTACAATGAAATTAAATGGGTGCAGAAGAAAATAAATGTGATTTTTCAGCTTACCCAGCTTTTCTGATGGGTTCCAAGGTTATTCTCCAAATTGCAAGGAAAACTGATTTGGTTATGGGGTCACAGAGCTGACAAATTCGTAAAAAGTGAACAGTGTAAAACCAGGATCAATTCACCTGCATAGTGAACTCACTGGCTACAGGACAGAGAGTTAAAAAAAATTTGGAAGATATTTACAGCGGGTATTATAGATGCCTCAGCTGCACTAGGGTATCTCAGATATCTCTAGATGCCTCTTTTGGCACTTTACTGTCAGGCAGTAAAAATCCTAGCCTTTCTTTCTGATTCTTTCAGTTTCATCAAAACAAAACAAAACTAAACCAAAAAAAATCACTCTTCACCTTATTAGATCACTCCAAACAAGTGGAACCCAATATAGAGTATTTCATTCTGCAGTAAACTACATTCTTCATGCTTTTGGTGATCTCAGTGCAGATAGGGCTATCCAGGTCAACCAAACATCTGAAATCTGGATTTCTAGGCCCTCATTCACTTTATATAAAATAGCTAATAAAAGGAATAATCCAAGAAATAGAACTGATATGGAAACATCAAGAGCTATTAAGGAACTGTGTAAAATCTGCTATATTCTAGTATGATATTCTGGTTAGTGCTAGAGAAAGATCAAACATAGCAAACTATGAAAAAGAATGACATTTAATGGAACCAAATTATTTTGATTTAAGGTTAGCTATCCAAGATGGAAACATAAAAGTTCTCCACAGAAGCAGGTTTTGGCACAGAGTATGCTGAGCAAAGCCACATCCAACTCCAAAAGAGCTTTTGCAAAGAAGCCCGCATCACCTAGATGCAAGACAAATCAGAATTAGAGTGATGACTTCCCAGGGGTTACTGCTGATGTACAGCAGGGTAAATATGATCTGTGTGTGTGGATAGACTATTTGCTTACCCTTTGACATTCCAGCCTACACAACTCACTTACCAGCAGGCCAGTTGGGAGGAGTTAGGTTGGCCTTCAGTGTGCATCCGTGAATTGATTTCCCTGCGACCATAGCAAAATAGCTGAAGATTTTGGCCAGAACTCCACCCCATGTTACGTAAGCATCACCAGGGGATGGAGCCTGCATTGATCTGGAGGATTCAGGCAGGTTTATACCAGGAATCTGGAGAACAAAGATCAGAGCAGTTCTTGGAAATGTTTTTTTTTTCCTACTCATCGACAGTTTGCAAACAAATTTGTGACGGTAAGAGGACAGGGAAGATAGCCTTTGGCAAAGCAAAGCATTGTGGATTATCTGTGAACTCTTTTGAACTTGGCTCTTTCATTAAATATCATTAAGTATCATGTAATTTGGAATTTAAAAAAAAAACCAAAACACACCAAAAAATAGAAATAATTTTCTTTTTCCAGAATTTTTGCTCAGAAAGGCCTTCCTACCCCCAGGAAACAATTAACTAAGTGAACATTACTTTGGGAAATGCCAATCTGCAACCTTCAGGATGCATATTCTGCCTTCCTAGCCTTCTGCTTCCCCCAGAAGGCATTTTTTGGAGTTAAATATTGCTCGGCTGTAGTATTAATTCCCTACTCCTATTCTAAGCATCCAGAGAGACACCAACTTTCCAGCTCTCTTTCCGAAAGGAGGAACTCTGTGCAGAGTGGCTATGATGCAGCCTAATAAATTACAGGCTGGGAAATAACTGGGACTGATTTCTTTAGCTCATCCTGTCCCTCCAAAATACCAAGTGTCAATGGATGACGTTGAGTCTGCGTGCTAGTTTTCAGTTTGGCTCACTGAGCTGCTGTGGCCCGGTAACACCTTGGCTCCTTCAGGAGCTTTCACACCTTTGCGCACTTGACCTTTTCATTCATTACAAGACTTGGCCCCAACTTTTTTTTTTCTTTTTTTTTTTTTTTTTTTAGCATTGTGCTCATTGAATGAGTATAAATCCTAATGCCAGGAAGCTGCCAATAAAAGGATTGGGTAGAATAAAATTTGTATAAAAAAAGATACTTCTGACAAGCTGTTAGCATTCTTGGGAACTTCAGAGGTTCCTTCCGTGTTGGCAAGCGGATGTTTCGAACATCTGCTGCACACAAATGCAACAAGGCTTTCAACACCCCAGCCTTCCGTTGTCCTGCAGAAAACAGGGTAAGGTTGCAGGTAAACAAGGAAAAGGGGGTAGGAAAAGCAATTGTTCATCTGAAAGCTTCCATCATGGTTCAGGAATTGTGCTGAAGGTCATGTTTGCTCTTCTCTCCACCCGGCTCGGTAACAGGTAGTCATTTGTTACGAGGCATCAGAGGTAGCTGGCTCAGATGCTAGCCACATCCGTGCCTTGCGTGCCACTGGCACTGCAATTTGGTGTGCCTTAGCCATGCTAGCCCAGCTGGCTGGTTACTTCCTTTGAACATTTGACTCAGCTAAATGTTCTTGCTAGGACCAGCCAAGAAAGAATGCCCTCAAACTGCACATGCCAAGTGAGCATTTTTGGTTTGTCTTCCCCCCGCCCCCGCCACCCCGCCCCCAAATTGACAGCAACGGCTTCTCCAGCCATTTCAATTCTTTTCATCCATCTTCATTTCCTGGATGATCTTAGCTAGCTATTCTTGCTTCAGAAAAAATGTAATAGTAATAATACTCCCTTTCCCCTCCTTTCTCCCCAAACCACACACACTAGCATACAAAATTGGCAGATGGCATTTTGCTTCGGGTTTGCCTTTTTTTTTTCCCAAGCTCAAGCCAAAGCTTGGAATGCGGTTTTACATTATTACTAGTCACATTAGCATCAAGAAATAACAGCTGAAATGAAGACCCCATCGAGAGAAGCTTTGAACATTGAGAGGAACATAGTCCAGTCACTCGCTTTGTGTAGCTCTAACAGTGTCAACAAGGGCTGTGCTCTTTTGTTTGACATGAAAACACTGCATAAGTGGATCCTGTGATCTGAACTCTAACTTGCTGCTGGTAACATCCCATCTTGGTTTCCATCTACCAAATAACTCCCATTGCTGCAGTGACTTTTTGTAACCTCTGGAAGAAACAGAGCTTTAGAGATGACAAAGTGCTCTTAAACTGGGTGTCTGGGACCACCAGCTTCCACTATGAATGGAGACCACTGGTCAACTGATTAAAAAAGTCACTTTGGGAACACTGAGGAGGAGAGGGATACAACTTGAAAGCTTTCTTCCTGAGCTGAACAAAACGGCCAAGAACTAGTTGCACTTGATCCCTTGCTAATCAGTCCTATCTCATGTACTTGGCTGCATCCTCCGGAGTTAAAGTAGTCTTAAAATTGACTTCCTTCTGAAAGCTCATGAATGCCATCAAAATGTCAGTCGTAAAAACACTGAAGAATTGCACTGAAGTTTTTCTTTGCAATTATTCTTGCAACTGTCACGTTTCTTAGCTGAGCGACATGGCTCTGTAACAACCTCCTTTTTCAGCAGAAGAAAATTCATGTGAAAGTGAACTTTCAAGGCCTGAAGGCTTAAACCCTGGGAGGATGGTCAAAACAGTTCCTAGGATGCATCTCATGGTTGAAAACACATCGGGAGATGTTTATTTGTATACAAAGAATAAAATAGTCATGAATATTCCAAAACAGTGACTCTTCCACTTACAGCCACTTTTTCTAACTCAAGTAAAGGTCTGATCCAAATCCTGTGGCCAAATAGAAAATTCTTGATTGGTCTCAGTGGGCTCTGGGTTGCCTTTGGGGTCAAATTCTTGGTCCCGACAGAGTCCGTTATGCTATTACAGTTAAGCTTATTTACATTAGATAGATAGGAATCTGACCTCCCCAGATGCAGTGGAGCAATGCTACTCTGCACAGGTTGAAAAATCTCATTTCTCTTCATCTCTCTATCAAATATTTTAATGAATAGTATATTCCTCCCCATAAAATCAGATGAATTTCCAGCTTTGACCAGATGAATAGTAGACTTGGCCATCTAGTCAGGCTGATAGATTATTGCTGGGAGGTAGGGAAGAATGCTTTACCTTGGTGAGCAGCGATGAAGAAAAATGGTGATTTAGTTAAAAAGTGATATAAGGGTTTAGGTCTGTATTTCTGCCTCCTGATTTTTAGCTGCAACAACAGCAGATGGCCTGATGATGTGCTTTGAGGATCCACTGTGTGCTTTGGAAACAGCTGAACTTTGAGACGCCTGAACACTACGGTCTGAGGGAACTGGTGAGCCAGATAGGAGCACAGCAGCCCGTAATTCAGCAGCTAAAATGCTGGGAATAGTGGACACTGCTGAGGTGGCAACTGAGATAATGACATGCTTTGGGGATATAACCCACCGGAGTGTGCCTGGCTACATTCCTGACGCTTTTTTTTTTGCTGTCAGTGTGGTTCAAGAAAGCAGAATTAGATGAGACCATCTGTCCTAGAGATGCCTGAGCATCTCTTGCTGGGGCATACATTCAGCTGTGTTGATGTGGCACCTAAAGCTGAAATAATTGTATGTATCCTGGTGTCCAGAAATAATCTCTGATGGGGTTGTCACATGGCAAAGAAGCCTGTGGCTGCAATGACATCAGTCCAGATGTGAAGAAGCTATGTTAGTTCCAGCAGCTAACTTTAGCTTAACCTCATGAAAACAAAAATGCTCTTGAGAGGACAAGGTTTTTGTTGGCTCTGTCAAGCCTAAAGGCATCCCAGTAGGCAGGTCAGGCTTAGCCATCATTGTAGGAACCTTGGGTCTGATCCAGAGCCTACTAAGTCAAAGGGAGTCTATCCATTGACTCCAGCAAGGCTTGGATTTGACCCACTGGGTGCAGGAGCAGAGACCTTTGTCCATGTGGGAAAACATTGTTTTCCTCCAATTCTCCAGCATATAACAATTTTACAGCTCCTGCTTTTTAATTTCTCTCTCCCCTCCTTGTTTCTTTTTTTTCTTGTTTTGTCTCTCTTTCTCCTTTGGCAGCAGCTGGTCTGGAAGAGTTAGAGGAGAAACATGATCAGTCTGTTTTCTTCAGTCACGCGCCGCCCTCAGCATTGTCTTGAGTAACTCGGCTGCTGTTTGTTAACCATCATTACCTATTTCAAGTGGAATTGTTATCTGGAGCTCCAGGTTCATCAGGCAAACTGGTGCAGTGCAGCAGAGATACTACTTTTTATTTTATTGCTGTTTTTTATTGCCCTTTTACAGGCAATGTGGGTGAAGTCCAGGCCCATGTCACTGCAGGTGTTCCACCAAAGTCCATAGCTGGAGGCCAGCTGCAGATTATCACCTCCTGGGATGAGGAACTAGTGCTTCAGAGCAATGTCACTGGCTCCTTGTTCTTCCCACGCTTTCCTTGACATCTGATACACAGAAGTGCATCTGGAGATTTTTGCTGGGGTCCGGATTGTCTGGATGGGAGATATCACAGTGTGTCATAGCTTATATCTGAGAATAGCTCTTGAGTTTCCTTTCTGAACACCAGTAAATCTTAACTCCATTTTGCCCCTATATTATCATGGCCTATACCTGGAGAAAGGAATAGGGAAGCAGCCAAGAGGTCTCACCTTGAAATCCCTCACATACCTGAGTGCCTCAAAGTCACTGCCTTTAGCAACTTCACAAGGAACCCTCACCACATTCCCTTGGCTCCTTGCCAACCTGTAGGACAGGTGAAAGTTGAAGATTATCATTGCAAGTAGGGAAATGAAAAAAATTAAGGGCTCTACTAAGCTATGCATATATAGGAATCCTGTGTCATTGGAGATGCCTTAGAGACAACTTCAACATGGGATAGGAGGTATGACTGATGACTTGCAGGAGACTGGCATCCTCCCATGGTAGCACCTGGGGGCCACACAAGATACCCTCTGTGTAGGCAGCTGTGTTACCTCAAAGCTGCACAGAGAGCCTGCGTCGGTGCAGGAAATTGCATCTGAGTCTTACAAGTTACAACCCTTCATCATTATCTTTATATGGTTACACTTAACACTGCCAACTCAGACCCAGCCTTGAGAGCCACCAAAGGTCCTCTATCCAAATCTAGACATCCTGTTTCATTTATGACGCCCAGTTCAATTGACTGGTTGGTTAACTTTCTTTTGGACCCATTGATGAAAAAAGAGGCACTTTTAGAGCTCACTGAAGGATTAATTACACTCTGTTAGGATTCTTCTGCTTTCAGGATGAAGCCACACACTGAAGTTACCTTTCTGTCTTTTTCCATTTGAAAGGAGACTTGAACAACTAGTTCTAGTGCAGATGCCTATTTTGGAACAGGTGAGTCCCAGCAAACACGTCAAGACCCCTCAAATTTGTAGTTTTCCTATTGCAGATTACATGACATAGATCTATAGCAAAGTAACCCCATAGCTGAGCGTATGTTAAGAGACCTTGTATCACCACCCCCAGGGCTACTTGAAACATAGGCTTCTATCCTCCCGGGCATGAGAAAATATGCGACCTGACTCATTTCCTTCTTTAAATGGGCTCCTCAGGAAACAATCCTGGAAATATCTCCATGGAATTTACAGTCCTTCATGCATCCAGCCTCTAGTCCTCCTGCTGAGCCATGCTTGAGCTGAGTAAAGCATGTCCTCAGGCTTTTTTCTTTCCACACTTGATTGCTTGCAGAGCAGCTTTTAGCAGCTGCACACAGTCACCCCTGACCTCTGCTTCACTTGCTACAAGAGTTCCTGGGTCTGAACAATGTAAAGCATAATTAAATCAGTGCATGAAGCCTTTGGTTTGGTAAGTGACATAGTTGAGTAACTGCAATGACACAACAAGGTCTTTCTATTGAGCCACCATGTAATAGATGGCTTGGTCATGTGGATGTTTCCCTGACATCCAAGGTTGTGGACATTCTAGAAATTTCAAGGGTTTTGGCCTACAGACTTTGCAAATCCACCGGATAGAGAAGTAACAGAGACTGTTGGACCCTGAGTTCCATCCCCATCTCGCTATCTATTTTTTGCAGATTTGCCACTGTGTAATGTCTCTCCACTGATTGCTGTGCCTAAACCAACTTTGTCAGTGGTCTCCTGACTCAGTCAGAGGACAGGAAACCCCAATGCAAATCCCTCATCTATTAGCAGAGGTAAAACAGGGATTTGAACATTTTCTGCAAGTTGAGTGCTGAGCCCACAGTGTAACAGGACTCTCTGAGCTGTCTCTCTCCACCTCTCTGGAATGGGCATTGCCAATGGACATGAAGGAGTTGTTTGGTGGAGCAGAGAGGAAAAGCCAGGCTGAATGGGCTAACCAACAATTAATAAAGTCCTTTTTACCTCTTGACTAATTAGTATTTGTTATTTGATGGATTTTTCTCAGAAAAGCTACCTGGGAAATCAAATGTGTACACCCAGGCAGCATTAAGTGGCTGTCAACTGACAGTCTAATCAGTGTGCCTGATCAGACATACTCATTAACTCTGCTGGGGACCTGCTCTGGGCTGGTGACATTCGCCCTTTTGCAGAGCACTATGGAAATGCCAGTGCTTTCAGCTTCCGTTCCTCTTGGATGCTTCTCACTCCTCTGGGTTACACTAGGCTCAAGTCTGACTCATGGAGCCGCCTATGAAAGACGATTATTTGCCTGACCAGTTCTAATGCAAACTCAACCCTACCTCTTCCCTCAGATGCTGAAGCAGATTGCAGAATGCTTCTGATTTAGAAGCCGAATTTGACTTGAAATCTTCCTGATATACTTGAAGGATCCGTGGGACAGAGTAACCTTTGAAAAGGGAGAAGTGCAGCAGAGCGATGGCTGGAAAGAGCCTGGGATAATCACGGTGCTGGATTTCTGAGTTTATTTGTTATAACTGGATTTCTGAGTTTGTATGTTCTAACATGTCATGACAAAAGCAGGACAAGCAGTTGAGACTGGTAATGTTACAATGAGCACTGCAAGGAAAGACATTTCCATTTCTCCAGAGCACGAAATGTGAAAGTCAGCATGGCCTGGAAACTAAGGCAACACACTGGTACTCAGGCGGCTAGAGTGTATATCTACTTTATAAGAGTTTTAAGACCAGAAAAATCACAGAATCACAGAATCACTAAGGTTGGAAAAGACCTGTAAGATCATCAAGTCCAACCATCAGCCAACAAACACCACCATGCCCACTAAACCATGTCTCACAAATCTTCAATCTGATATGGAAAACATGGGCTAGAAATAAAAATTATTTCCCTTCTCCTAAATCCAATACAGGTGTT
This sequence comes from Gavia stellata, assembly GCF_030936135.1. Lineage (NCBI taxonomy): Eukaryota > Metazoa > Chordata > Aves > Gaviiformes > Gaviidae > Gavia > Gavia stellata. Next base: position 2,125,505 of record NC_082599.1, read on the forward strand.
TGCCTTAGGAACATCTTCCGGAAAGTCATTCAGTACTGAACCAGAGGAGCTGCCTTTTCCCTTAACAGATCTTTCCAGCAGTAAATCACCATCATTTCTTAAAGGTGCTCCATTTCACAGCTGAATTAATTTAGCTTCACATTCCAAACACTGGGATTTATTAGAACTTTTTCTGCTAGACTAAAGAAGCTTTTAAAACTGGGTGTACTTTTTTAGAGTACTTATGCATAAACTTAGTAGGATATGATTTTGAACAATAAATGTCAATTATGCACTCTTTCCTGTGCTACAGGGGGATACCTGTCTCCCCCTTTCTCTATCTGCCTGTGCAAAAGCACCTAGTGATGATGCAACATGTAGAATATATGAGATGTCTGCATGGATCTGGAATATAAGACACGGGTCTTTTGGGCTGGCAGCTGCAGTCCAGGTAAAGCACCCTGTGTCATCTCAAATGGTACCAGGCACCTCTGTTTAAGTAACCAAACCCTTCTCTTAACTCACATGGAGAGATGGACATTTTGACTTTTTTTTTTTTTTTTGGTTAATTTAATTTAATTCAAATGTCAGAATCTGAAGCTGAATCTAAACTCAGGTGCCATTGTGAAAAGTTTAGCATTGACTCCAAGTCCTTACTGGATCTCTGACCTTGTTCCTCCACCCATCTGTGTATTTCTGGAAGGGACAGTGGGCAGCAAACAAATACACTAAATTAGTATCCCTAGCTACAACAAATAGCCCTTCTAAGTTGTCATTGCTAAATGGTAAGGGATTCTTGAAATGAAAAAATCGTATCTTCTTGATAAAATCAACAACTAGAACACCTTTGTCACAGGGTGCCCATGAGTGAAGGATTCTTTAATTTCATTTTTTAAAGACTGTAAATTTCTGCTTGTACCTCATTAAAAAATCATTTAAAAAAAAATACATTTATTCTGGCCCAGTGAAGCGTGCTGTCATGTCAAAAAATCACAATTTGCTGATGTCCTGTAATGTCTAAGATTGCTTATGGTTCACAGATTATATTCCCTGTAAAGGTAGGAGTTTTTGTTGGCTTGTTTTGTTCTGTTTTGTTGTTTTGAGGTTCTAGATGGCAGTAGGCTTGCTTTATTAAATGAAAAATGTTATTTTCTCAAATTCCGAAGAAGCCTTGAGTTTAGTAAATACCCCTTGATCAGGACCTTACATCACTTTGGAAGTGTCAAGTAATTCTGGAGAAAACCACACAAGACTGAGACTGGATATGTCCAAGTTGGAATCAATTAGAGTTAATGATCATTTAGGTTCATTAGCAGGCAGAAGAGTAACCCACAGGGCAATACTGTTTTTCAAGCACTGTTGTCATCATCAGGTGCTATATCCTGGACATATCAAAAGCCAGGGAGTACACATTATGAGCTTGAAAGATCTGTTGAATATAAAAACCAATAAATCCTCCCATATGCAGAAGTGTGGAAGTTAAGTAGATCAATTTTTTTGTGTGTTTCCTGAGAGAAGATCAAGACGCTTGCTTTGTGGCTAAAAAAGGCTTTCATTAGGTATGATATTACAAATGCTAAGTTCAGTTATGTCCTGGAATCTCCTTCTCTGGTAGTATTTAAAGACAGGTCAGAGACACATCTGTTAGAAGTAATTATCCTGCCTCAGAGAATACAGCTGGATGAGATGATTTTAGAAGGTCCCTTCCAGCCCTAAATTTCTGTGATCATTTTATTCCTGTCCTCCTGAGATTTGGTTTGGAGTCTGTTGTTAGAGAATGACTTAACCTACTATTTAAGGACCACATAAGTTGTATCTTGACCAACATCATAATATAATAGTTCTTGAACTTCCTTGGATGTACCAGAAAGTTATGTGCACTGTGGCCTGAATAGTTTAATCCTAGATGTCTTACTATTTATAGCTGTCTCTTCTACACCTCCTGCAATTTACTGTCAGCCAATTATCGGCCAAGTGGTTATCATTTAAGGCTAGAACGGGCTTTTTTCTTTACCCTCCTCCAAAACGACATTCCGACTCATTAGGCATTAATCTGCAATTTTGGCTCACTTAGTCTATAAGATTAGCCAGGAAAAGTCAAAATTCTCTTATGATCGTCCAGGTTTTTCTCCTGGATGAATTTTTATAGGAAATCATGGGAGAAGAAATATAAGATTATAATCATACCAGGGGATCTCAAAAAGAAGTGTAGTATTGACTTAAGATTCTGCATTTAATGGCTAGCAGCAGAACTCAACAATAGTACATGTGGTTTTTTCCCTCCCTGCTTTCATCTGGAGTAGATTTACTAGTTTGAACATACAGATTTTTGCTCCTTCGAGTAGGGTACGCTTCAGAGTTCTGAAATACAGTACTCTCTGCAATGTTGTTTTTGAGCACTTATGGATGGTTTCAGCCCAAATGTCTGCATCACAAAATTGTCTCACTGAAGATTTAGCAGGTCAACTGTCTCCTCTCCTGTCACCTGTGATTGGGAAGGAGAGGTTAAGCAGGCAAATGAGTAAAACAAAGAGAGAATTTCATTGCCTAAAGAGTAGGCTAGTGGTTAGGCTGTATTGCGTTTTTTTGGGGACTATGATGGCCCATATCTTGTGACTAAGTGCAGGTCCCACCTCTCTGATCCAAAAGACTATGCCAGAGCTGGTAATGTCATTTACTCCTCTGGATAGTCATATCTAGCTCTACCTTGAATAAATGTCTGGCTATTACAGAAATATTTCTATGACACAACCTGTACCAGAACCTCATTTTTGTGGTCGTCTTCTAATTCCAGCCTGTAGATATGAAATGCTGGGTTATACCTACTTGTCTCTGTGGAGATGGTATCTCTCAGTTTACAAAACTCTCCTCCTAGTCTAGTGTTTGTTTTTTTCTTTGATAAATATACAGAGAGCAGCTATATCCTTCCTGAGCTTTTCTCTCCTGAACTAAGCAAACTGATGTTTTTCCATTCTCCTAAGAAATATAACCTCTTTCACAGTTACTACATGAGTGAGGGCAACAGAAGTAACTTAAGGAATAGTCCCTAAACTCTTTGCTTCAGATGGTCTTTGTAGAAAACTTTGAGATTTATCTTACTTGGGCAATCGGCCATATAGTTTTTAAAAAGTGATTATCTGTATAATTGTTTTCTCTGAATGATTCATCTTTGTGCACAGAATATTTGCATATAAGCATTTCCATATCTGTCTATCATCGCAAAGTGCTTGGTATGGGTATGGACACCCAGTACAACCTGATCTTTTCCATTTGCCTGCTGGAGGCCGGAGGGCTGATGTCACGCCAGGATGCACATTCCTTTCAAGCTGAGCTGTCTAGAAAACATGAAAACCCTGGGAGGTAAGGCTAGCTACAGTTCTCAAGACAACTGCATAGCACTTTGTGTTACAAAAGGATCTTGGCAGTTGTAGCGTATCCATTACTTATTACTTGCAAGCAGTATCCATGCCCAGACACTTTGAGTGACAACCTTTGCTCTCGTGAACCCACATATCAGCCTTAAGTCAGCAGACGTCACGAGAAAACAACTTGCCTGTCACAGTGAGGAGTGTGAAAAGATTTTTCAAGGTAAATCCCAGAGTTCCTGCAAACATCCTAAAGTTTTCAGATACAGGTTCCTCTTCTACTGAGTCAAAAAGCTTTAAATATGACTCAGGTAGGTTTTCATTGTCATAGTTTACACATACACTCCTGCCTGCTCTTCCTCAGCCATCCCTGATCTCAGCTCAGTTCTGCCATTTGTAGCCTGAATGTTTTCTCAGTCCTTTCTATTTTGCTTGACTGGGGTGGCTAAAAGCGTAGTTCCTACCTACATCTCATCAACAGCCAGAAACTAGGAAAAGGTGCCTACGTTCCTGAGGACCAACTGTAGTTGGTGGACTCGGAGCAACCTCAAGATAACTCAGCAGCAATAACTCGAGCACAGAAGCTATAGTTACCTTCATTAATAAGCTAATGGAGTGGTTTTCCAGAGTGGTCTGGCCATCTGCGGTGAAGTCTGAACTACCTCTAAGGAATCAGCGTAAGCAAATCCTGTTCTTAATGGACTTGGATTATCCATTTAGGTTTCATTCTTCTCATGGGAAATGCTAGGAAGTTTTACAATTGGAACGACTGAAAACTGCTGGTGTTGTTTAGAGCTCCCACACAGAAAGCGGGACTCTGAGGAACCAGCCCACCCTCCAGTCAAAGGGATTCAAGCCTCTCAGTTTTTGTGGAGTTTAACTTCCAGGCTCTAGACTCTCCTGCACAGTGGTACCTTCTTCCCTATGTACCAAACCTGGGAGGGAGTGCAGAAAACAACTCATGAAGCCTGAAGGGCAATGAGTATGAGTAAGCAGGATTTTAATGAGTTGGTAGGACACTCCTTGGCGTAACATGTCTCCTGGATGAAAGTGCTGGCTGTGATGACATGGTATCACCACACTGACAGTGCTCCTAACAGAAGTAAGCAGAAAGTCCTTCACATTCCTGGAAATACAAGTTTTAGATGCCATCTCTTAAGAGAGGCCTTCAAGCTTTAGTTTCTAATCAGAGACACGTGCCAACATAACTCTGGTTCAAGCCTTTAGGACCCAGAGAGTGATGGGATTTTAGGTAAGTCCTCTGCATATAATTTCCTTCTATCTCTACCCCTTTGGAACAGGGGTCTTTTAGACTGGCCATTTAAGCCATAGAGCTTTGCACAAGAAACCCGTACACTCAGCTTGGAGCAGGTTCATAAACCCAGAGCGTAAAACATCTCAGATACGGCACCACAGGTTATATGGACGTTACGTCAGTATCTCAGATCGATTTGGGGGCAAATCCCCACATCCAAGTGGCGACTGTTGCTTATACCCTTATTGCATGGAGGGGCAAACCAGCTTGAGTCCAAAGCAGCTTGCAGCCTGAAAAGCCAGCTTGCTTCCCCAGACCAGAGTTGGGGGTGAGTCAACAGATAGGCAGTGTGGATGACGAGAGATTTTGGGCTGTGATGTGGGCTGCATCCTCGATCTAAAGTGTTTCATCCCCCTCCAAAAAAGAATCTGAGGGAAAGTTTGCAAAAAGACACAACTTTTCCATTGTTATTTAAAGAGTCAAAACAGTTTTGCTTGCCCCTGTCTTGTGAAATCGGCTGAGGGAGAGCCAACCTTGTACAGATGTGTGACTGTTTTGAATACTCACATACTGCGTTGAGAACTGCATCTTGCTCTGGTCTCCTGGGTCAAGAGAGGGCCAGATTGAAGGGTGGAGTGAGGGAGTTTCATGTCTTGGTTCTATAACTGGTAATTAAATAAAGCTTGTCCTCTGATATATTTCTGGAGCCACCCAGAATTTGATCTCTGCCTTTATAAAAACAGCAACTTCTGAGCGTGTTGGACGGGGACACAGAATACATGGTCCTCTTCCCCCCTCTCCTTTGGGCCTTCTGAGCAGTAACTTCTTATTTCTGTATTTCAAAATCCCCATTTATAAAGACAGGATAATGAAACTGAACTCCCTTGTAAAGTGTTTTGATTTCTGATGATGAAAAGCCAGGTATTAATAACAAGTGCTAACATTATTACTGCACAAAGGAGTTTTCCAAAAAGTGTCCAAAGATTTATGTCTACTTAGGCTTCATCAACTTTTATTCTAGACTAGCCAGTACATAGTTTGGCTTCACTTATACTGTAATTTAGACCTGTCTTGCCCTTTTAAACTAGTCAGCTGTTTAAAACTTTTTCAAACCTCTACCATAAACCCAAACCTGGAAAGCCTCCATGCCAGCATCTTTTTTAGAAGAATTATTGCCACTTCATCAGCTGCTATCGATCTCAACCTGGTGACGTCTTTCTCTTCCCTGAGGATGTTATTTATGCCATCCAGTTCATTGAATAAATTGAATAGCCAGTACTGGGAGACCGTTGCCCTGTCAGTTCTGAGAATGTGTTCCTTGTTGCGTCTCTGTCCCAGAAACCACTGACCAGAGGGCAGAAACCCAGAACATGTGTATTAAATTATCTGCCTGCTTCGCATAATCCCAATAAGCATTGTTCTTCTTTGTCTAGCGTACTTCATCCCTGCCAAAGCCCAACAGACCTAATTTAGATTTACTATTGCTACTATTATTATTATTATCATCCTCATTATCATTATTATTATCATCATTATTCTCTTGGATAAGACTTATTGAACAATTTATGAAGGCAATTCTGGGCTGTGTGCAGGACATCCTCACGCTACAGGGTGACAGAACTGTGATCCATCTGTAGCTGACCTTTGTGGATCCTGAAACCAAAACACAACTGAGCAACTGGAAAGGGTTCAGAGAACAGCAGCATCATAATGGAGAACCTCGATGCTGGGAATAACTGAAAGAGCTGCATATCTCAGTATCTCAGGCTGGATTTGAGTATACAAAGGACTCATTAGTGGCTGGATAGCAAGAGGTTTATAGTTCAGTTGACCCAGTCTTGTAGACACAGGCAAATACACACAGTATTTCATTACAAAGGTTCTTTACAAGCTGCAGTGGTTCCCAAAATAGTAACAATATCCTTGCCATGTTCCTGACCAGGATACCTAATAGTTGTATGCTAGCAAATCCGACATCAATTAACAGTCATATATTGATATACATTGCAAAATGGTTTAGATATAAAAGAAATCATGTCTGAAATGAAACAGATTCTGGCTACAGGACTGTGAAGCCAGTGACTGTTATTTTCTGAGAACAGGACAGTGCTATGCTGTTTTCTTGCCATCTGCAGGTAAGTTCAAGGCTGCTGGAGAAGTGGACCTGGGAGGACCATCCAGCAGCCACTGTGGCTCACCCAAATGGACTGGCCATCCAAATGTTGTTCCTTGTGAGGAAAAAAAGGGTTCCTCAGGGCAGGAAGTGTTTGCTTCATGGTACTGTCCTTGGTGAACATGACTACAAAGTGATGCTCATAATCTCATGCAAATCTCAACTTCTTCTGAAAGGAGTAGCCCCAAAGTATTCCTCACCCTCTGCAACCCTTCACTTTCAGCACCTCTTTTTAGCTACCCTTACAATACTATTAGATCATGATCCACAGGAGGAAGCAGATCCAGCTGAAAATTTATCCCAGAAAAGGAAAAAAAAATAAGGTTACAATTCACCACGCAGGCATGAAATTACTCGTGCTGACAGAGACAAAATGGCCCCTTTCACGAGGCAGGTCTCAAGACAGATTGAATTTCTGTTTAACTGTGACCTTCACTTTGACTTTTATTTGGGTCCTAGCAGGGATTTGAGAGGACTCCCTTAGGGTCATGTAGGTGGTGGTTACCTTAGTTCAACAGCTCTGCCACCCTGGCAATTGAATTTATCTCAAGTATATAAAAGCCTGGGATTTTTTGGTTTTTTGGGTATTTTTATATTCACCCTCTTGCTTTACCTTAGCATTTTTTAAAGCAAGTATTGTCTGAAAATAGGCTGCAATGTTTCTGGCACTATGATTCACAAGAATTAATTTGACAAGCTTAGGTTTTGTTTTTCTTTTTTGCTTGTGTAACGATGATGGCTTGTTTTTCTGCTTGGCAAAGTCCCTTTCACTTGCAAGAGGCCATGTACCATCCACTGATGAGAAAAGCCCAAGTGCTGAAACCACAAGTCCAGTTGCTGCAGCAGCTGCTTACATGAAAATGAGTCCTGTGCCCAAGTGAGACCCTGTGTTGTATGGGCAGAAAATCTGAGTACTGTTAAAATGGAGCATGACTAATTTAGAAAAGGGATGGATGCTGCAGTGCCTGTCAGCACAGGATCTAGACTGAGCAACGGTTTTCTCGCCCAGAATTGCTGTCACATGTGCTTACATGGCAACTTCATATGGATGAGCTTGATGGGACTTCAATATACAATGCTTCATCTTGGAAACAGGTGGAAAAAGGAGAAAAAATCACTCAGGATTCATCTCTAGACTAAATGCATGTGTCTACATACCAACATCATCACATGAGCTTGGTGTCTGAGCTCCTGTGAGAGAAAAGAGCGCAGCACAGCAGCACAGTTTACTAAATAAACTGAGTTCCATCCCTCAAACTTAGAGAATGGAGAGGAGAAAACCCATTATGAGTGGAAGATGAGAGATCTCTGCACATGACAGCTGATCTGAAAGAAAACATCCAGATTTCAAACCTAGAATGAGTAGCAGGATCCAAAAAACTCTTCTCTTTCCTCTTACTTTCTTTACCCTCTTACTTCCCAACTGCATTCAGGACGTCTAACTGAAATTCATCTTAATTCAGCTCTGTTGAGTAGCTCCTCAGTGTTGAAGCACTGCTTCATCCCTAGCAGATTAGCATGAAGGCCATCCATTCCCTTGCAGAAAGGTACCTCGATCTTTACAATGACAGTCACAACACTCTCCTTGGCTGAGGCTAAGTGCTATGGGGTTTGATCCTAATGAGGAAAGAAGGGCAAACTGTCTCCCTTTCCTCCTTGTCAACCACTCAATAAAAATCTACCCACGACTCTACAAGCTGGAACAGGGTGTATGCATGGCTCTTTTCATGTATAATTAATGAGTGTCGGTGCTCACCTGAGCACCTGAAATTGCCCAAAGATGTGTGATCACACCCCCCCGATGGTGCCAGAACCAATGACCCCTTTCGTGCTTGTTCAGTGGAGCATGTGGTTCTCCATCAGGTTCATGCCACCCCCAAAACAGGCAGTGTGGGACGTGACAATTTGCCCAGGTCCCTGCCTGTCTGGAAAAAAAAGTGAATATTGATGAAGGGGCTTTCTTTCTGCATCAGGATTCAGCTCCACAGTCAGATCATTGAGTTTTGTTTTTAAAACACTCGTGATTCCCAGATGAAATGATGGCGTGTTGGATGCATTGACCCTGGTGTTAAGCCATCAGGCAGGGTATATGAAAGGAACAGACCTGACTGTGAACAAGCTGAGACTGGAAGTTAGGTTTCCAGCCATTAGTAGTGTGAAGTTCTAGGGATTTATAGGGACAATGTGTCTACATGTTTTTTTTTTAAAAAAATGAAGAAGAAAAAAGAATTTTATGAGAGGTCTAAGGTTTGTCTGATGACAACAGGACGCATGCCCTGGCTGATAGTGTAGAAGGAGTGTCTATAAATTAACTATCTCTGATCTCCTTTGAACATCTACTCATATGTGCTGCAGTTCCCTATAAACACCTGTGGAGACCCACCCCTCTGTGAGTTAAGGGAGGTTGGGAGGGAGATCCAACTGCATTTTGGATGCTGGTCTTTGACCCATTATTTGTGAAAAAGGTCTCTGTCGTTTGTAAAACAAGTCTGGTGGGAAGGTGGCCTCACGTTTGCACAGAGCTGTGGGAATCCTGTGGCTCTTCAGGGTGGATTTAGGAGCTGGGCTAGAAAATAAGAGATCTAAATAAAGCTTGCAAGCTGCATTGCACCTGTTCTTCAATCTGTGAGGCCAAGTCCACTTATCAGGCTCTATCAGATTTCTAGGAAATTATTAGACTGCCTTGTCTACAGCCTCTGATCCTCAATGGAACAAGGAAATTAGTTTACGGCAATTAAGACAATATCCACAACCTAATCTCCCTGAAATGGCCTATAAACGTTTTTTAGATAGGCAGAGGCTGTTCTTTACCAAATGATTTCTTATCACACTGGATGAATATCCCTGAATAGGATCATACTTTTACTTCCCTTTCAAAATATATCATGAATAGGTTGCTCTCATTCATCTCAGAGAGGATCCTAAACTCTCAGCTCTTCAAAGAGGAAACCTGACAATTTTCAGGATTCATTTCTTCTTTGCTGTCTTTTTTTCAGAAATGTAATTGCAACACACTTCAAAGTGGAAGAACATCTTTAAAAAGGGCAAGTACGTTTTTCTACACAGCCTAAGCTCCAGACTGGTTTGTTTATTAGGCATTTTCCTGTGTCTAAAACTCTGCACAGCAGTAGGGACTCCAGCTTGATGTAGGTAATCAATGAACACTAAAAGCATAAGGGAGTTAAAAAGGATTAGGTTTCATTTGTAGTTTTCGTGTGCTTCCCTTTCTACCTCCCTTATGTTTAAAACCAAATAATAATAATAAAAAAGAATAACTATGTTTGGACTACAAACATTTATAGTGAAAAAAAAATATCCAACACAATTCCCAGTTTTAACAGCATGGTTTACAATCATTTCATAGGGTGTTTAATGGTCATCATCTTTTCACAGGGAGACAGCATCCTTTCTGTTGAAACAGGCAACAAAAATGGTACTTCCATTGTTCAGTGGTAATGGTGTAAATCCCCAGTGATGAAGCCATTCAAGTACATGAATCATTTTGCATGAAAGCATTATTCTCATTTAGTGAATTCTCAAATAGAGACTTGGAAATTTCCATCCACTATTTGCTTTGAGCAATTATTAGCACAAGAAATGGAGCTTTTGTCATTTTTTTGTGGGACAGAAGCTGTGAGAAATTTCGACAAATATCGTACTGTTTTGTCTCAATAATTTAGTTGAAGAGAAACATTTTAACCTTCCTGAAATTGAAATACTCTAGTTTGACTTGTTGAAATGAAACTTTGGGGCTTTTTCGTCATTAAACTCTCTTTCTCTGATGTGGTGTGTTAGAGCTCGTCTCCGAAGTGGTTTGAATCCTTTTCTTTTTCTAGGAGGAAGGCTCTATGGTCAGATTACATCTCTTGTCATGCACCAAGTAAAACTTTGTCAAAAGAACCCATGATTTATTGAAAGCACATGGTGAGCAAAGTCTTCCAGGCAATTCATTCCACAAGAGTGAATGAGATTTTGAACTACAGTTCCCACAAAGCAATGCATTGATAGGCCAATACTATTGAACTGATTGGAAACGAAGTACCTCACACCAGATTAGTGAAACAAAAACATTCTGATATGATTTACCTAATAGACATTGATCAGTACATTTACCAGCTTCTTCAGGACAATTCAATTTTACAGCACTGCATTTTCTGTCCAGAAACCATTTTGCTAGAAAAAAACCTAACCCTCCCTATCCATTTCAGCCTTTTCAGGGTTAAGCTCCCAAGAAAGACTATCAGTGTAGGAATTATATCTAATAGTCTATAGACACTATGTTTCTGTATATTTTGGTTTTACATGCATACATACATATGTAGATATTAAGTATAGTACTACAGGAACTGTACCTATACATTTGTACTGCATCTGGCATGAGAGGATCACAATTCTGAATGGAAGCCATAAACATCTCAGTAAAATAATAATTAAATATTTCGAAAGTCAAACTCCTTCCCCTTTACAAGTTGGTCCTTATTCAATGAACTTGCCTTTGCACCAGGAATGGGGTTACTTAGGCAGGAAAAGGGATCAAAAGTCGGCCCCATATTCTGGGGCTTTGGACCCTTGAGTCTGAGGCTTGAAGCAGCTTTGAAAGCTTTGGAAGCAGATGCCTTTTGATGAAGGGAAAAGACTCATGGTCTGATGCACTGGACAGCTACTGAAATACAGAGTCCACCTATGGCCGTGGGTGCAGGAGAGCAGCACAGCTGGGAGCATTCGCCAGACGCTGTGTCCCAGTCTAACTAGAGCCACTGTCAATCTGCCACAAGCTCTGGGAGGGGGAAAATAGCATCACCAGGCAAGTTCCTCTCAGGTCACTCCATGAAAAAAAAAAAAAAAAAAAGGGAGGCTGGGAAGGTAGACAAGGGGATCCTGGTTACTGCAGAGCATCTGAAATGTTTCTCCTCCAGCTCTGCCAGGAGCAGGAGAAAGTGCTGTGTTTTGTTCCTATGCACAGAAGTGAGAGCGTATTGAGGCTTGGATTCCCCTCTTAAAACGTACGAAAGTTCTTGAAGAAAAAAAACATACATACACACAGAGCTGGCTGGCCCTTTTTTTCTAGGTGCTGGAAGTCAGACTGTCATCTGTGTCAGATTTCCACTTGGCATCAGAGCTGGCTGGCTCTCCCATCCAAGACTGCTAGCCAATGGCAACAGAAAATTTATCATGACTCGACTTCTAATTGAGTTTGCCTCTTCTTTCTGCTGCAGCCACAGCAGGCTTGGTCTGCTGGTTGTGAGCAGATTTGCAAAAGACACCCAAAATGTTCCAGGACAGCAAATCTACACAAATAGGGCATACTTTCGTCTGTTTTTTCAACCCCAGAAATAATATTAATAATACCCTGGCTGATTTATAAATAGAAAGTGGAGAACCCTTTGGAATTGACTCCATATCTGCTTCGACTGGATGGTTGCAGAGTTAATTCTTGCTGGAATCTAAAAATCTAGGAACATACCAGGAGTTGCAGCAAAGGAGAGGAAGATGGGAGGAAGAGGGGGTCGTGGGTGGGGGAAGATATTTTTCTTCTCTGCCAGCTGTTGCTGCTGCCGTAGCTGCTAGTGCTTGGGAAGAGGGAATGGAGATTTGCCAGACAAAGAGAAGGGAGGAGAGGAGCAGGGGAGAATGGGAGGTGTTTTGAGGAGGCGTTCAAGGTGACAGAGCCCAGAAGAAGTGGGGAAGAAGTCATTCCCAAATGTCTTGCTACAAGTCTATGCGTGCATGGCATATTCCCCAATATCAGGATTCCTTCTCTTTCTAGAGGAGGGGATGAGAGATCCAAGTGGGGAACAAAGGAAGGAGGATGCTTGCATCCAAAGCAAAGGACAACCTACTTGGTAAAGAAGTTCTTGGGACATGTGGGGAGCAGGGTGATGTCCTACGTGTGGAAGAGGTGTCTGTGCAAGGGGTGAGAGGAGAAGGGGGATCTTGCAGGTTCAAGCAGGGGGCTGGGTAACAACATGGAAAGCCATTGTGTCCTCCCTTCCTTTGCACCTCTGAAAGTCATCCTGGTAGAAAAAGAGAGCAGTGGTATTACTGGGATGGCTGCAGAGACAGGAGGCTCTTGGACTCAGCTGCTGAGCTCCAGGACCTTCTCTGAGGCAGTTGAGAGGCAGGATGGACAAAGCGCAGAAGGAGAGGCATGAGGTGCTGCTCAAGGTCATAGGAAAGGTTGGTGAAACCGAGCGGTATGCAATCACACCGACATTTTAACGTGAGGCCATGGTATTTAGTTCCCATGCGTGACCCCTCTCCTTCCCTTTCCCACTTCATTATGCAGTAAACAAAACATGTCAGGCCCTGCTTTCTGGCCCTGAGGCCAAGTTACACATCATGACTCATGTCCACACACAGAAACTCTTTCCCTCCCCTCCCTCCAAAAAAGAAAATGGCCACATCCAAACTGCCCTTTGGGAATTGTCCCTGGATCCTGCTACCACTTGAGCAAGGGATCTTCACAAGTTCACAAAATCATGGCTGTGCCTATGTCCAGGCTATGCCTGTTTTGTTTGTTAGTGGATGTGTAAGCACTATGTCTTTTTTTTCTGGCTTAGAAGGAGACAGTTGCATATGTGGTCTCCCTGAGACAGTAACCCAATTATTTTAGCTCAAAGGTCTTCCAATGTTTCTCAACAATGAATGAATGAATACCGTTGTCCTTATTTTATAGGTGAAAGCCATCAAGGGTAATGGGATTAAGAGACTCACTCAAACTATATAAACTGTAATTGATGGAGCAATAACTAGGACTCACGCCTCCAGACTCTTAGACAAATCTTCATTTACTGAAGTATGTAAGCACTTTTGTCAGCTCGGTGTTTCCCTCCCAGCTTCAATAAATATCCAGACTGAAATCACAAACTTCCTTTTTTTAAAAAAAAATTGTTTCTCTGCCCACATCCTTCATATAAATAAGGATGCATGTTCACTTGGTTATACATGATGGAGAAAATTCCACATAGCAAGCTGTACATTATCTCATGAGTAATAAGTTGGTGGCATGTTCTCTAAAGCTTTGGTATATGCAGTCCAAATGCAGAGCATTTAAAATAATGGACCTTGCTTTATGCTTGCAACACATGAGGAAGATGTGCACAACCCATTTCCTAGGGCTTAGCTAACACTTGATAACGTGGTACGCAGTTGTGGCAAAATGGTTGATGATGGGGAAAACATGTCCAAAGACAGCAAGGAGTAAATAAATCATGGTCACCAAAATGATCTGCAGGAAGCCAATTTTTGGAACGTCTACGATAAGGCAGAACTACAAAGCCAAGATTTTCTGGGACTTTATGTGAATTATGAGAGATGAGAGGAGGAATGCAACTCTAAAATAAGTAATGAAAGATGGGTTTCATTTGGAAGAAAGTACATTGATTTTTATCTCTGTCTCATTTGACTTTCCCCTGGATTTTTCATGGTCTGTTTGACAGCCTTCTCTGAACGTGTGTTGCAATGACAGGCCAACCATGGAGATGCTCACGGGCACAGAACTACAGGAAATATCAAGAGAAGAGCATGTCCTCTCTGACAGCTCGTGATACTGTCATTTATCTGGTTATTAAAGTCTTAATGTTATTTAAGTGACTCCCTTGCAAAAAGCTGGATTGTTTGGACTTTGGATGGCCTGTGCCAGCTGAATCCAGCTGAGGAGGTTTTTATGTTCACAGTGTACTTGTCAAATATTTTCTTCTGACTGCCGCTGAGCCTTCCACTCACCACGTCTCAGCGCTGCATAATTTTCTGTCTTTTCCTCCATACCTTACGATACAGAAGGGTTATCAAACAGGGAGCAGAAGCACAATGAGGCTGAAGAACTTCACTGAAGTCAAATCTTAAGTTATCAGCAGAGGCAGAAGTGGAAAAAGGGCCCCCTGAGACCCAAACTGATGTTTCATTCATTGCCTACACTTTCATCACATGATCCAGCTCAGAGTCATTTTGAGAATACACTTCCAAGAGTGCCTGGGGGTCTTGCTCCTTGACGAAGCTGTTCCTCTAAAGCTCTTCAAAAAATATAGGTGAAGCAAATAACGAAAAACGAGACAGCAGAGGAAAATTATTTCACTACAGCTACAAAGTGGGGTAGGACAATATCAGTTCCTCACCGGCCCTCATTCCAGTGTAATGGCCTTTGAATCTTCAAATTCCCTGCCTGAATTTAGGCCTGTGGACACCAGCTCATCTCTCTGAGTAGTGTAGCAAAGGCCTTTCAGTTACACCTGTATGCTCTCTTTTAAGTACCTCATAAGCCTTAGACCACACAATGTCAGTGCTCAGGAGAACAAGCTGAACAGAACAGGAAGAGAAGACACGCAGTCCAAGCTCCATGAATATCCTGCAAAATTAAGCAGTGTGGATCTTTTTTATGGCCCTGGAGAAAAGATAATTCAGTCATAATATTGCCTGCATGTCAAAAAAAAAAAGGTTTAAATATCCACTAAGCCTCCACGGCTCTTTGCTCTGCTGAGCTAGTAGGGCTGATCTCTCCATGGACCAAGGCAGAGGAGCTCTGAGCATGGCATGGCCACAGTCTCAGCATGCATGTCAGCCTGAGTGACACCAAGGAGTCAGAGTAAAGCCAGAAAGCCACAGAAGACAATGTCCTCCGTCATCCCTCAACAGCCTCGTTGTGCAGCCCACAGCAGCAAACTGTTGTGCTTGCTGGCGGCGAGGACCTGTTGGAGGACATATTTCCCAAGCCTCCCACACTGACTAAAACACACTACCCCTTTCTTGTTGTTCTGCACAGGTTGGTCTTCAACTTACAGTGGCACCTACATGGCATGTTCCCTGCAGGAAGCCTCACAAGATGACTCCTCTGTAATGGTTTTTGGCTTGTTCTGCACACCTCCCTGTTGTTTGGCCTGACACAACACTCTCTGGTGTTGTAGAAGGGATGACACAAAAGAGGTAGGTGGTTGCTTTATTCTAAATCTATGGGAAAAAGTCAGAGACAGCTTTAAGCTGATGTGATGACATGTGGATGCTTTTATTAAGGTCTCCAAGAAGCTTGATCCCAACCAGCAAATATATACAATACTAACAACTGTCATTCTGCGACTACAAAACAACAAGGCTTGGAAAGTTCTCTGATGTTTCCAGCATGGATTAGTCACCCTTCTGGTAAAGCTTTGGCAGCTCTGATTGATGGTCAGTCCAACAGGTGGGGCTGACATACCAGGGACCTTACTTCATCCCGCTGCTCTGCCAATACCAGGACGTATCCTTCCTGAGAACTGGGGGGTGCAGATCACACCAGCTTCCAGAGAACGGGGCTTGTTCAGCACATTCTTATGTTCAGGGTGTGAAAACACACATACAACACAGCCCTGCAGTCTGGCTGCTTTTCTGGTGACATGCCAAAAGTTCCTTCTTGTCCATGCTAATTCATAGTTTTTAATGGTTGCCCACCATTTTTTTCCAAGAATGAGTGATAATTCCCTTTTTCTGGTTGAATTCCAAATTTTTCTTTCTCCTTAACTCTCCTGTCATTGCCATTTGATATAATCTTTTCTTTCCCTAGAAATTGCTTCCGAGTCTTTAATAGGAACTGCAAGAGCATTATCACTTTAGTCTGCACAAATAATACATTTCAGTATTAAGTGACAAGGAGACAAATTTTAAAAGTACCTGCAATGCAAGTTGAGAACACTAAAAATCCAAACTTCATTTTTAGTAACAGGTGCCTAACTTGTGACCCTATTGCCATGTTCGTGTAACTGAGACATCAAACTTTTGCAAATCAGGAAACACCAAAAAAAATCTTCTCCCATTCCAATTCCATCTTCAACAACAAGGTCCCAATGTTGTTTGGGACCCCAGTCAAAGACGTAGGTATGGACTTGCCCGACACTCTGGCTGTTGCCTGAGTCTCGTAGCCTGCAGAAGGAATGTCTCAGCCAACATCATAAAACCACCCACTGGGTTATGTACCACTACCCCAGCTCCTCCTTTGTCCTGCTGTCAGCCAGGTAGTCCTCCCCATCCTCGCTGCTTTCTTCAACTCTCTGCAGAGCTGATTTAACTCACTAAACAATAATTACCTCCTCCTCCTCCACCCTTGTTTAATTTTCTGATGTTTCAGTGTGTTAACCTGGCTCCTGGAGGAATGTGATGAATGCATAACTGGCTCAAGGTAAGAGGCACGAATGTGTGGCCAGCAGTGTGGGTGGGTGATAGGAGCAGGCGGGAGGAGGGAAGTGTTCCTTACCCGTCTGGAAATAGTGAGCTGGCATGTTGGCTCACTCAGTCTCAAGAAACTGTACCCCAAAACAGACCAGACTAATTAATTGCTCTTTGTTTCTCTCCACAGCTTCAAAGGGAACATTGGTCTCTCAATATCTGAAATACCTCATTAATATTAACTGGCTGATTTTCACAAAATTACTCTCAGAAGAGGGTGCATTATTAAATGTTGTTGGATACATGGAGACTGCAGCACGTACAGAAAATGTCCAGAATTTCCCAGGATTTAGGGCAGTGAAATGTCTACGATCTGTTGTTTCAGATCATTGAGCTTTTGCAACACTTCCATTTGCTCAGAGCACAGGTCCCAGATGAAAGCTACGTTTTTCAGTTTCCCATCTGTTTTGGAGCCCAGTTCTTCTTGGTTTCACTGTTGTGGTTGTCAGGTTGAAGTACAGCTCTGTGTAGTTTAAACAGAGAAGGTTATTGGATCCAAGTGCAAAATCTGTTTACCTTGGAGTTTTTTAAATGTCATGCAGTCATTTCCGTTGCTTGTGGCTTTCAAAGTTATTATTTTTAATAGTAATAGCGCTGTAGCATATAAGGGTCCCACTTTATAACAGAGACTCATTATCTCAAATTCTTAAACAATACTGTCATCCATCAGTTTTGGGAAATCAGAAATTTATCTGTAAAAAATAAAATAAAAAACGGTAGGGATTTTGTTGCTTTTATTGCTGCTATTTCCTTTTATTTTGGCTTCTGGATTTTAAGTTTCCGGAAAGTCACACTGCCAAGCAATTCTCTGCAACAATTACACTTAAGTTAAGATCCAAGAAGGCGTTTAGTCTCCTAAATAAAACAGGAGTTAGAAGCCCAGGTGTTCATTTGGTTCTGTTCATTTCACTGAATTGAAAACTGAGTCTGAATTTCTTGTTCATGCACTTGAGTCCAGAAGGCAGGGGTTTAGATTTCATCATAAAAGGCAAGACTGAAAAATTTTGGATGTTCAGTACAAAAGTGGTCTTGTACTTTGTAGAAATACACTCGAAGGGTGAGAAAGGAAGTGCTGTTACTTAGATTTTCATGGACGGTTCAAAAAAGGCCAAGCTCTTCAAGGTATTTCAGGGCCTCAGGGATCATCTTCACTTTTGCTTCACAAAGAGACTTCACCGGACAAGTTGGAAAAACAAGAGTGATAGATGTAAACCTAGTATTTCAAAAGACTTGAGAAGATTTTTCCGTTCTGCTCCCACTGAGAGCAATGCTTGCCTTCCTGTGTTGATTATGAACAACAGGAGTTAGGCACTTGAAAGCCGAGACAGAAATAATTAGGTAGACAGGTGTCATGTTAGCAACAGATGGATTTTTCCTCCTTTCCAGGATAATTTTGAGCATTTTCACTGTTGCACTCTTCCCCCTGCAAGGCAAGAGACCTCACTCTGTGAAGCAATTCCTTTCACAAAGATCAGGCTATTTTCTTCAAAGCAGCCATGGTCTGCAAGAAAGTCTTTTGACCTGTCAATCAGGTGCTTCCAGGAGGAGACGGCACAAAGCTGGGCACTGTCCTTAATTGCAGGTTCAGACTCCCTTCCCTCCCACACGCTCTCACTCACTCAGGGCTGGTGCTTTTTGGGTGTTCACATTTTTAGAAATCTGCACCATCATCAAGGCTCTTGCAGAAAACCCAGTGAGAGAAAATGTGATGGCTCAAACAAAAAGAAAAAAGGAAGTCACAGCTTTTATTTCTTTTAAGCTGCAATTTCTTTTGTGTCTTTGATCCTTGTTCCCCATCTAATGAATTAAGCTCGTGAAAAGTGCTTATTAGTAGTAGTCAGAGGCTGGAAACTACTCAGCTGACACTGAAGTTTCACTTGTCAGCAATAGTGGTCCACTGAAATCCATCAACCGTTACAGCTAATTTTCAGCATAATAGACTAATAGACATAGCGCTGCTGCTCAGCATAAGTGAAAAGAATGGTAAAACTCATCCAAACAAAAGAGAAGACCCCTCTTGCAACATTACAAATGGGGTTGGTACAATATATTTGCCTAAACAAAGCTGTCGAGCTATTTGAAATGTTTTAGGACATCTGTGGGACTTCCAGCTGTCTCTCCACATGGTATGGGTCTCTGATCTTTCATCAGTGTGTGCAAACTGGCAGGTTAAAACTGTGTAGGGCAAAGGATCCTCGGAAAGATTTCCCACCCGGATGGCAGATGGTGGAACTAATGAGTGGGACGTCATTAAAGTGAGGATTAATTTGCTTGAATATCAGTGTCTCGTGCCACTTGCTACCCTTGGATGTTTCACCTGGCCCCAAAGGGTGTTGTGTCTACAGACTCAATGGGACACCCCAAAAACCCTGGTGCATCTCCGATATTACCTATGTGCATGAAACTGTGGGGCCTCAATGCCCTGATTCCCTCTGGGCTCTGCTCATGGTTTTATCTGGATCTGTGCTGACTGTAATTGCAGCTTAGATACCCCAGACACATGAAGACATCTGTACTTACAAGTCTTAATCAAAACCTGAACCCTGCATACAAAGGCTACCTTTTGCCATCTTTCTCAGAACTGTTCTTGAAGATATTTTGTGCAACACATTTTCTGCATTGTCGCTTTTGCAGTCAGGTCTCCCACTTCTTGAAAATACGCCCAGAAGCTCCTCTGGTATTTAAGCCAGTGATTTCAGAGTCATTAGCACTCCAATTAAGTTACTTTGATTTGCTATGGATAAATTTCTGCATAGAGCTAATTTTGATGTAGCACAGCAAATCCAGAAATGACAGATAACTTCTATTTCTATTCCAGGCACTGTCTGACTTTTTCTGCCTAGCAGATCATAGCCAGGACTCATAGCAGTGAGCGAAATTGCAAAAATTGCCCAGGTAACAACAAAGCGCAATGCAATATGGAAGAAGGAGCAGACACTTTCTGACACCTGCTAGATATTTTATGCTTTAAATATCATCTTGCTCTGCCAGATCCATGCTTTCTGCTTATCAGGATGATTTCTCAGAACCAAAACATATTGTAAAGTTTTCCAAATGTGCTGCTGTGAACCTGAGTAGGGCCCCTGAACTTTTCAAAGCTTACCAATCTCTTTGGGTTTAGAAAGGAGCAGAGATTTAGATCCATGGAAATAACATGAAAAGGTGATCGAATCCTATGCTGAAAAAAACCAACAACCCAGAAAGTACAAGAAAACCCAGTTTACTAGCACTGCCAGATTTTCCAGAAGTTTTCTTAGATTTAAATATCAATTTAAGTTGTGTTACAAAGCCCTGCCAATATTACGAGTATGTTTTTACCTTTAAAATGCCATTAATTTGGAAATGGGTTGCTGATTTTTGCAGGTGTTTCACTGCTGATAAATGTGCATGTGTATGTTTACAGACAGATGTAAGAATGTGTTTAAATGCTGTATCCCTTCTGTATCACGGGGAATGGGACATTACCCATCCTGTAAGTAAGCCTTAGCCTCACAGTTCAATATTCTGTTCATACCAACACAAATTTTCCCCATCTTCTGCTGTTGGTGGTTGAAGATTTTTCATCACGTGGAGATGCAAGAGTGTCAGTTTTTATAAACCCATGTTGGATTCCTGCTGATTTTGACAAGATCCAACCTCCTTGCCATAAGATGCTTGTGCAGAAAGACTTCTCCCCTCACTCCATCACCTACTGCTAATGACACATGATGGCAGTTCTGATCAGGCTGTCACAGGGCACAAAAAAAGGTTGCAAACCCATAGAAAATAATTTTATTATACAAATAACAAACAAATGTACAAATACATCCTCTCCCTGTCCCACCCAACTTTTGCTAATCATTTAAAATTAAGAATGAGGCAAAAAGTGTTTATGTGGAAGTGGAAGAATGAGTAGGCTTTGAATGGCTAAAATACAAATGTGAAATTATCTGGGATAATACTGGGATACCCAGAACTCTGAAACTTGCTGGCCAATATGAATGAAATAACTGAAGAGTGGAATTTCATTCTCTGAGTAGGTGGTGAGAAGTTCAACAAATGTAGGGTCCGGCCAGGTGACTGGACAGCAGGTGGCAATGCTAATTCCCATATTCATAGAAAGCATTTTTTATAGGAAGTGAAAAAAGAAACCGATAGGAATACTTGAAAATACAGGCAGATATATGTGATTTTCTAGTTTTTTTCTTTTTTTTTTTTTTTTTTGTCCACTGGTGAAGGGATATTTGTTATGTAAAAAGTGCTGTTCTGTAATGCTCAGTGTGTGGAAAGCTGAATGTGGAAATGATGAAGGAGAATTTTGGCTGCCTGGCCTTCCATGTGTGAAAAGACTTAAGAGGTTTGGATGTCGTCTTGTTTTTCCTTTGCTGAGTGAGGAATCTGATCCAATCTTTTAGTGAGGCTTTTTCCGTTTTAGATTGGCTATGGAAAAAGAAAATCTTTTGAAGCATTTGAAATTGTTTTGCTTATGATTGTCCCATCAGTGAAGGGGATTTTGCACCTCTAAATAGGACTGGCAGACCAACCCAGCAGCCTTCCTGCTGGCATACGCGAATGTATCAGGCTCTTAAAATGTGGGTTATGAGCACAAAAATAACAGCCTGCTATGTCTGTTATTCAGTGAAGTGGATCCTTAGAGTGACAGAAGCTTAGGTTTCAATGCTGAGGGTATAAGGCTCAGCTGGTACAAGTGGGTCAGACCCTCATTTGATAAGTCTCTATAATATCCTATTCTGAGCAAGCTGCAAGTCTTGCTCTGATGCTGACTGTAAAATCTTTCTCCACCCCTAGTTTATAGTCTTCCCTGTGACACCTTCCTCCTTACGCTACCTTGCTGCCATCCTTAGTGATAGGGTGAAGCGTTCTTCCATCAAGTCATTGAGCCACCTCTGTTTTCCCCTCCTCACACTGCTTGTAAGATTATTAACCAGCACTGGGATCTAATCTCACTCGCCATCGTTCTAATTACCATTGAGGAAACTGCAGCCTAAGAGGGAGGTGTTTCTGAGTTACAATATGTTTATTTTATGAAAGATTTTAGTGAGAACGAATATCAGGTTGAGGGCTATGCCATGACTCGGTCCTGCCCTGTCAATTCCCACCATTCTCAGTACTGTGGAATAAAAGTGGCATCCAAAACCCGAAATGTACAATAGCCATTCTTTTTTTTTTTTTTTTTTGACATTTTTGTCCTTTACAAAATACAAGGCAGAATCATTTGCTGTTTTAACAAGTATAAAGGCACCTTCTGGGCTTTCTGTAACTTTGAAGTACATTCAGCCCATAGTGTGGAAGTTGTAGTGTTTGTAACATGTAGCATACAGGAGTCTGAATATGGCCAACTGACATCAGGTTATTCCATTCTTAGTATTACACACTAGGATATGAAGTCTAAATGGTTCTGTTACATGACAAAGTGCCTTAGGACCAATGCTGCATGGACTCTGTGTTTGTTTCATGTCTGGAGGGCAGGTAAGTCTCAGTCATACAGCTCTTACCTTTACCTCCAAAAATGTCATCTTCTTCCACCCCTTGGCTTCCTGGAGTTTTGTGGCATCAGCAGACTTGCTCAGGGTACACTCTGCTCCATCATCCAGATGATTAATGAAGAGGTTAAACAGGACTGGACCCAGCATCAATCCCTGGGGTACACTGTTAGTTACTGGCCTCCAACTAGACTTCATGCCACTGATCACCACACTCTGGGCCTGGCCATTTAGCCAGTTTTCAACCCACCTCACTGACTGCTTATCCAGCCCACTCATCAACATATTTTCTATGAGGATCTTATGGGAGAAGTGTCAAAGGTCTTACTGAACTTCAGGGAGACAATACCCACAGCTCTTCCCTCGTCTTACCAGGCCAGTCATTTCACTGTAGAAGTTTATTGAGTTGATCAAACATGGCTTTCCCTTGGTGAAGCAATGTTGACTACTCCTGATGATTTTCATGTCCTTAATGTGCCTGGAAATGGTTTCCAGGATTAGCCGCTCCATCACCTTCCCAGGGATCGAGGTGAGGCTGACCAGCCTGTAATTCCCTGAGTCCTCCTTCTTGGACTTCTTGAAGATAGGAATAACATTTGCTTTCCTCCAGTCTTCGGGCACTTCTCCTAGTAGCCAAGATTGATCAAAGATTATCGAGAGTGGCTTGCAAGGACATCTGCCAGCTCCCCCAGCACTCACAAATGCATCCCATCAAGACCCATGGACTTACACAGGTCTAGTTAGCTTAAGTATTCCCTGACCTGATTCTCTTCCACCAAAGGTACCTCTTCCTTGCTCCAGCCTTTCCCCGTGGTCTCTGGAACGTGGGATTCCTGAAGGCCAGTCTTGCTAGTAAAGACTGAAGCAAAGGTGGCTTTCAATACTTCAGCCTTTTCCATGTCCTATGTAACTATGTCCCCCCCTCATTGAGCAATGGGCCCACTTTTTCCCTAGCCTTCCTTTTGCCACCTATGTAATTATAAAAGCCCTTCTTCTTGCCTTTGAAATCCCTGGCCAGATTCAGTTCCATCTGGGCTTTAGGTTTCCTAACTGTGTCCCTGGATGCTCAGACAAAGTTTCTGTGTTCTTCCCAGGAATTCCATCCTTGCTTCCACTCTCTGTATGCTTCCTTGTTGTGTTTGAGTTCGGCTAGGAGCTCTTTGTTCATCCACACGGGCATTTTTCCCTGACTTCTTATTTGTTGGGATGGAACACTCTTGAGGGTAGCATCACCTTGCGGTCTGCCTGCCCCACCCTGCTCCCTCCGCTAAGGGTGTCACGATGCCTCAACCTGCTTCTGGCAGGTGGTTTGTGGCAAAATGAGGTTTCAGGAGCCAAGGCAGAAAAGGCAGATTGACTGCCCTAAAATAGGAACAAGCAGCAGTCATCACACTCATAACCACATGGTTTGGAGGAGAATCAGGTCCCTACTGTTACAAACAGAGAAATGCCAGATTTCCTTGGCACCTTGCCTCAGACTTCTCACTGCAATGTCCAATTATTCCAAGAGCTTTTGGAGGGAACCAAATCCTAAAAAATATTACATCATGTCCCAGGCAAATGACACATGGTCCTTGTGGTGGGACAGTGAAGAGCACATCAGATGGCCTTGTCATATCCAGCGCACAAGGCAATTTTGGTTTAAGATGCACAAGGCAATTTTGGTTTAAGACGCATAATACTTAAGTGTTTTCTTCAACGCTTGTAGTAGTGTCTCTGTGCAAAGTACTCTGTACACCGCTCAGATATTTCATCTGCTTGTTCACACAAAACACAAGATGAACACTACCTGTCACACAGTATTTTAAATTTTTCTGGCTTCCTAAGAAAATGCACCCAATCGTGCTGTCTGGTTGTGCCTGTTTATCTGTTTGTATATCTCTTCATCTTGCCTCTACATCGTTCCCTTCAACAACCTTTTTTAAAAGCAATAGTTAATGCCAACTGAATTTGAGAAATACTGTCTCAAAGATAGAGATTCTCCAGAGATTTTGCAGAAAAAGCTTCCCAGAGGAGAGAAATCGTATTAATAACTCTCCTAATGTAAGGAAGAATAACTTTACCCTTCACAGGCATCAGAGGATCTGCACAGGAAAGAGCCACTGTACACCACACTTCCTTAGTTTCACTGCTGCTTGAAGTACCGTGTTTCCAAATTACAACAGGGCCCCATTGTTAAACCCAATCCTGGATGTCATCAACACACTCTCCCTGGGCTCATTTTTCAACACATTCCACCACCTCCTCATACATAATGTTCCTCTTAAAGATCTTAAAAGTGCAGCAATTTAAGATCCAGCCCACTACTTCTTCCTCTGATGAGGCTCTTTGGGCAAACTCTTCACACTTTAATGTTACAGTAGAGCCACTGTGAAACTTGAACTTCTGGAAATAAATTTGGCGGCCAATTGGCAGTTAATGACAATTTGACTTCATACCATACAAACATATCCAAGAAAAGAAGCACAATCTTATGGACATTTGTTTTTTTGCTACTATTACCAGTTAAATAAAAATGTTTTGTTGATTTTTTTCAGCTTTCCCTGCTTCTATCTGAATAATGTCTGGGTTTTTTTTTTTTTTCCTTTTTCCCTTTTGGTTTTGGGTTTTTTTTAATTACAGTACTTCTTTAAAGCACGTGTGAATTTGAAGAGTTTTATTATTACTCTGTTTCTTTTTCAGGTCAAAACACTGAGAAAACAATGCTTAACTTTGATAAAGAATAAATATTGCCAGGTAAAACTTTCATATGAGTACTCTATGTCACGAATGGGAATCTTTTATTGTATTCTCAAAGGACAGCAAATAGTGTATGGCCTAACCTTACACAGATTTACAGATTTCTCTTTGGAGCTCTAGTTACATTTGGGAGCAGTGTAATGCAATGAGCATGGTACTTTTTCGGTAGTAGGGAAATGCAGTTTCTAGTTCTTGTACTACTCTCTGAATAAAATTGGGTACAGTCTCTTCCATCAGCCATTTCGACTACAGAAAGCCTCTCTGTTCGCAGATCTGTGAAGGACCTCTCTCAATAAGAGCATAAACTTGGCCTTTTGCAGCGGCTCTTGTGATGCGAATCGCAGCACATTCTTTAGGTCTTTGTTCCACTGAGATCAGGAGAGACAGAGTTAGTACCAAGGGCTAGAAAGGAGAAGGTCACCAGAAGGACATCTTTCCTACTGCCACAGGGCTGTCTTGCCCACACATCCCACGTCCTTCTCATCTCCGTGGCTTCACTCTACAGAGCTCTCTGCACAGTTAAGAAAGGATTTCCACATTCATTCCCATGGTCATCTCTGCTGCTGGACATGAAAAGTATATCCTGGAGTAATGGGAGGGGAAAGATCCATCCTGATTTCTCCACTGGCCACCACTTCCCGAGACATTCTCTGATTTTTGGCAGATGGCATTGCATGTTTCTTAAACTGAGTGAAACTTTGCCTTCAGCCTGGATTTATTGCCATCAGGTACAGGGCAGTTTGAGGGAAGAAAATGGGACAGCTCATATATATGGGAAGTATGGATTTATGGTGAAAGCTATGGGTGTCTTGGCCACCTCATGAATGTTGCCTAGATCAGTACATGCGATCAGATCATGTGATATTGGGTAGTACCCCATCTCTCACTTCCCAGACATCCCATACACAGTTTATGGTATAATATGGTGCAGATGATCATAATCATCTCTTCAACTTCTGATGTCTGCAGAGAAGGGCAATTTATTTAATCTAAATTTAGCTGTTTGCAGTGCAGAGATCTATGTGTGAATTCATCATTCCGGGATCCCTTCTTATGTGAGAGCAAAGGCAATTTTAGCTCAATTCACCTGAACTACTAAACTTCAGTATGAGACAGATTGCATCCTAGATCCCACTGACTTCACAGGCTGGATCATCACAGATGTCCATCTGATGACTGAATGACCATCTGAGGTGAAGATGTCAGAGGAATTGGTGCTCCTTTTCCGCAGTATGTGCGTAACTGCCATACCTTCTAAACAGCTAGGGCAGAAGTTAGAAAATTTCACCCAAATCCTTTAGATACAGTATTATCTGATCTGTTCCTCCTTTTCCTCCTTCTCTCTTCCTCTTTTCCCCTTCAGCATTGAATTGATTCCTCTAAAGTAATTACTGATGCCATTTAATTGATTGTCATCATCCTTTCCAAGGGAAAATTAATTTTGATCGTATGTAAATGAGATCTTTGTTTCTTTCACAACTTTTTGTTCCATAATACAGTCTAAGTAATGACATTTGCTCTTTCTTCCTTTGCCCATCTACTCTATTCATTAATTAATGTCTTTTGCTTTTTCAATAATAGCATTATGTTTTTAGAATGGTTACTATTCTTCTTGATAGGTTCAGCCTGGGAAACCCACTGTGAACAAACTTGGTAACAATTAAAGATTAATTAGCTACAAAATGAGAAGAAACCTCAAAAGACACCCAGAATGTGAATGAACGTTCAGACATTTTAGTTACTCATTGCCTTCCTTGTTTATGAACTTTGTTAAGAGACAGAAGTATGCAGAGATGGATGGCTTTCAAGCAGGACTAAAAAAGCACCAAAAATTTCAAGAAAGAGCCTGAAAACCTGACCTAGACTTTCCATGCTGATAGATCAAAGACTTCTGGATAAGCATCTGGATTCTTGGGTTTTTCCGTCTGAGTCAAACTCTCCTTCCAGTCCTTTTGAGATTCTCCTATGACTTGTAACAATGTCTGCGTAAAACTCAGCTTCGTTTACTCCTCTCTTGCTTTCCTCCCCCACTGAATAAATACAAAGAAAGATGCTACAGCTCAAACTGCACCTATTTTCAGCTTGGATCAGTGCCGGGGAACTCATCACAAGTAGAGCTTGGCAAAGGAGCTCCTAGCTGGCAGACCAAGCGTTTGGCGACTAAGACAGCAAGTGAATGGCTATGGCTGGCAGCTTTCCTTGGATGGCTGAACCAGCCAGCAGTGTAATGTGAACACGAAAAGTAGAAGGCCAGCTCACTTTGGACTGTTATTCCCTTGGAGGACAGTCAATGATCTTGATGATTTCTCAGCCTAAGAGTCTTCATCCATCGCCACTTGACTTTAGAGATGTGGACATTAGCTTAGAGGGGAGAAATGACTTTAGGAATCAAGGCAGTATGAGCAATATGATCAGTTGACAAGAAAAATAATACAGAAATCTGAAAAATGTTAAGGGCATTAGCTTATTAATGGCACAGTTATTACAGCACTCTAAGCAAGCACCCTTTCTGACCTCCAGCTCTGATGGCTGCATCCCAAAGTGATGAGGAGACAGCCTGGATTCAGTCAGCAAAATAATTCTGTACTGGGAAACAAAGCAGTCCAACTTTTTGCTTACGTCTGAGACCTTGACAAGAGAAAGGGCATGTACTCATGCCAACAGACATACCCAGTACCATGGCACGTCATGCCAAGATAACAGGCTTTTTACAAGGAGAAGAATTTCTAGTCCTGATAAACAAAAGCTTACACATCCACTTGGAGACAATACTAGCAGCCTACAGAAGAACTGCCAAGAATAGCATCCCACCATAGACAGTCAAGATTCTTCTCCTAGAATGACATCTAATCTATTACTCCTAATAATACAACATTTTTTTCTATGGCAACTTCCATGAGTTCTTGCTCCTATTAATTTTAATGCATCTGTCCATCTTTTCATGACATTTAAAATATTATGAAGTCTTTGGTGCTGTGTGGAGTCTTCTGAGAAGCTTGGGAGTTGCCTAAATATAGGCAAAAAATCCTTGCTGTGAATACAATCAGATGCACTGACAAATATTCAACCAATACTTGAACATTCACCTCTGTTCCTCTCACCGTTGTCGTTCCTGCATATCTTTTTTCTTGCAGAATGGAAGCAAAAAGTACTAAAGAGTATGGAAAGCATGGAAAAATGCTGCTCCTTTAATTCTGGCCCAGGTAGTAACTGAAGGAACATTTGGATATGGACATTTGGGTGTTAAGCTTACACCAACCTTGTAAATTTGTTAAGAGAATGAAAGTGCCTTGACTTAGCTGAAAGCCTAATTAGGGAATAACTTGAAAATTCACCTTATTAAGGTTTCCTTAGGTATGGTACTTCTTCGAGCTTTCTGTGCCGCTACATTATGTCTTGATACAAGCTATTACAGTGCCTTGTGTTGCAGAATGAGCTACCTGAGGCCCTCAGTGGAAGATGATTTAATTAAATGGAAAACACTGAGTTTTCTAAATCATGAGGTAGCATCAGAAGCATGCTTTCTCTCCAGCCTATATTGTGTATCTAGTAACAGTCTCTGGGAATAAAATTGAATAAAGCCCCCTCTTGTTACTGATCCTGCCTTTGTCTCATTCAGACCAGGATTTTCAGCTTACCTGTAAATGAGACCGTGCAAGAGCTGATCTGTGCCTCCATAGGAACTCTCCAGAACAAAGCTGGAGTGCAAAAATGGGAACAGGACTGCCATCAGATAAGCACACTGTAGGAGAGGCCCCAGTGGTCTTTTCTGTTTGGATGGCTTCCTTCCACCACCTCAGCAGGGGAACAGCTTTCATGGGATGCTGAGTGAAGACTCAGTGAAGTTTTCTAGAGGTCTGGTGGAGCATGAAACTCTTCCCTCAGCCAGAACATCCCCTGGAGCCTGGGCTGTAGGTCATCCTTCATGTCCAGACCACTTGTTAGGGCTTTAGAATAGTGGTCTCCAGATGCCTCCAACAGTTTCCTGACCTCATCACCCTTTTATAAGGAATGTATTCCTTCTGCACTCCACAGGAGTGACCAAGACGCACCACTGCATACGCTTGCTAGGAAGTAGAGATGCTGAGAAGGGCTGGAATAAGGGGAAGATACTTCATTTAACACCTCTTCCTTTGCATCCCATGCCCTCTGATGTGCTACACCAGGTCTCTAGGAACATGCACCTTCAAGGGCACAGAGCAGCTCTAACTGATGCAAACCCACAGTGACAATATTGAAATTGAGCCTTCCGCGAGAGTCAACAGACCGACTCACTATTTCCTCAGACATCTCAGAGGTCTTAATTTGTAGCTGTACCTACAAAATGCTCTCCTGAACACACAATCTGTTACTCATTTCTTTCAACAGCATGATTCTAATTACCTTCTTCTTAGCCACTAATTTGAGGCTATCATCAGTGCAACAGTCTCCAAGTTTGCTTTGAGGCAGGGAAGCTGATGAGTAATTACACACTTCAGCTCATCTTTAGAGGGGAAAAAAAATGATTGCTTGAGGAAAGTGGCTGTGTGATGGTTTGGTTTGTTAAGTACACACCTCACCTAGCCTGGTGAGAAAACAGTGCTGGGGGACCAATCATCTCAGCTGCATCCCAGCAAACCAGCAACATGGGTATTTCACTCCAATTAGCTGTGGTTTGAGACTTTTATTTTGTTTATTAATTATGAGTTTTATGTATGTCTACAAGATTGGTAGTCTAGGAATGGCAATGGATAATGCAGGGCCAGAGAAATAGCCCTCTGGTCTATTATCCTCTTTTGAAATGGCTGATACCAGCTACTTTAGAAGATGATGCTAGAAATCCTTTACTTTAACAGCATCCTGCAGTTTAGTGAATAGCCTGTTTTGGAGAAAAGCACTTTCCTATTCCCACTCCTTTGACAGAGGAAAGCTTACATGTCTTGAGGAATGGACATTTACTTGGCCTTCAAAGCCACTTTGTTTTTAATTTACTGTTTTACCTCCAGACATCT
The DNA here is from genome assembly GCF_030936135.1 of Gavia stellata. Lineage (NCBI taxonomy): Eukaryota > Metazoa > Chordata > Aves > Gaviiformes > Gaviidae > Gavia > Gavia stellata. The sequence goes on from NC_082599.1 coordinate 2,155,681, forward strand.
GTCCTCTGTCAACTCAGTCATCTTCTGCCTCCTGCTGCAATAGCAACCTATAGTTTAACTTTAAACTACATTGTCCCTGTGAATTCCACAGGTTAACTATTCACTGTGGGCAAATTTTTTTTCCCCATGAGTACTCATTTTTCTCCCTATTCTGCATTTGTTTTCCTTAACTACTTTTCTTTTTCACTCCCTGCACCCCCCAACTTGTGTATCTCCTGGCTTAAGCAAAAGACAAAATAAAGAGTTCAGTGAGAGAGAAAATTTTTGTGATGTTAATCTCCTAATGATCAGCATGTCATGATGCCAAATCTAAGTAGTAGCAGTGACATTTAAAAAAAAATTTAGCTCACTGATCAAGTCTTATGTTCCATGTCTATGCATGTGCTAGATGCCCCAACTTCCACTGCAATAAATGCAGAGCTAGTCAATAATCAAGTGAATGCAGACAGCAATGCAGTTCTTCCTAAAGAATAAAATCATAGGGGTATTCAGTTGACCATATCTAGGCATCTAATGTCCATATGAGATGCCCTAGGGAATCTAATTTGCCTTCCAACTGGCACTGCAGGAAGGCATGGATCTCACTTAGCTCGCGTATAAAATTTGGCAGCCCTGTGTGCATATCTCACATATCCTGAGGTGTTTCAAAGACTACTAGATTTCTAAGTTTAGGAAAGTGAATCTCACTCACACCATCGTGTCTGTTGAATCACCTTCTAAACTCTGCTAAGTCAGCTTTCCACCGATGATAGTGTGAACTTGCACTCCTAACTCACGTGCAGACATTTCCATGCAGCCACCTCCATTTAGGTATCTTCTTCTGCAAGCTGTCCACTACTCCTTAAGCCAAAAGACAAACATTACCACTATCCTGAAGTCGTGGTTCCCAAGTAAGCTATGTATAACATTGCAAAATAGGAATGGACAAACGCAAGAGTTAGAAGTTTCCCCTCTTTTTGGTAAAGAAATCTGGACACCCATTGATGAAAAGCCCAAGATGGGTATTGGGTCTGATCTCTGCTCTGAAAAAGGCTGTGTCTGTGTGGGGCCTGTCACCTTTGCCATATATGTAGAAGAGGTGTAACTATTTGATATTCCTACCATAAACGGCTATTCTGTAGTTGTTTCAGGGCTGTCTTCGGGCCAGGAAGTTTTGGGATCCCAAATCTGTCTGCATTCCTGCAAGTAGATATGACCTTAGTTCTGCTTCTTCTATTGGGTATTGTCCAGCCAAATCATTTTGCTCTTTGGAATAAGGGTTGTCTCTAACATTTTATTTGTAAAGCACCCAGCACATTGGGCTCTGACCTTGGCTGGAGAGTTTACTTGTGGTTTCATTGAATTCATCACTATTCTTTCATAAACTAAAATATCTGTAGAGGAAAACAGGAATGATGATACACAATTTCTTGCTCTTATTCTCATGGCTCTGTGTCCAGGGCTAGAGTCTGTAAATAAATAGAGAAGTATCTGTGTTTTTCCACATATTGCCTTTATTCCTTTTCAATATGAGCACTAATAAAACAGAGAAAATTTGGAAGAGAGGCAATTAGACTCATATTAACAGAAACAGAGGGGACACACAACCATGACTGAGACTATTTGTTAACATCTGCAGCTCTATGCCTTCTTCCTTAATTGGTTATTGAGTATTAAACTTTGGAAAAATTAAAGATTAACTATCAGCTCCACTCTTCATTATGCAGGAATAGTACAGTATTTGGATAATAGCAAGCAAGTCATAGAATAAACATTATTTGGGCATAATCACTTCCAAATAATCTTCCAGGGAGTATGCAAAAGAAAAGTGCAGGAAAAGCCAGACAAAAGAACACAGATTAACTATCCTTTATGTGTTTTCCTACTCTCCAGACGATTATTTAATCATTCAACAAATTTTGCATGCAAACTGCAGGAGCAGGCCAGAGCGAGGAGTCTAGGAATCAGAATATTCCTGCTGAGAGTCCTAATCTCTTGGATACTGTCCTGCTCCTCCTTCCTTGCTCTCCTTCTAGACCTAGGAAAACCATGTGTACCTTTACAGTCAGAGGCACAACTTCAGCAAGGTGATGTGTGAGTTTTAGCTGAGAAACCCTCTCAGACAAAGAAGGACACCTAGAAAATGTTAAGTAGCAGCAGAGGGGGTTAAGTACTCACTGTTGACCTGAATCCTCTTTTGGGTACCCATATGGACATTTTACTAATGCAATTCTTGATGGCTTCCCAGGAAAATGAGGTAGGTGTCTACAAACACTACGTCTTTCTGCAAATCTGCACCTTTCCTCTCTCTTTCCCAGTTGAACCCACAGGCTAGTTTTGGTCAGCACCCAACTGGGAGGCTAACTGAGCCATGTATTCACAACCCATTAGGCAATTAATATGACCAATGATGACCCACAAACCCTTCAGAACCAGGCTCTATGTCCAATGCATACAGCTCTGAGGAGATTTGAGAAACGAACGAATCCTTCAGCTCAGAACCAAAACTGCAAAACTGTCCTTTCTTTCTCCCAACTGAGCAGATAGAAATGCTGTTTTATTTTTCATCCTGGTGTTTCGTGCTTGTTTTTAGAATGGAAGATGTTGTTCCAAATAAGTTTAATGAAGCAAAATACCTGATCACCTGTAATCCCCTATGATGAAAATGAGAAATCTAGTGCATCCCCTAACAGCTACTATTCAGATCAATTTCTTAACTCTATGTTCTGTAAGAATTCTCCAAAACAAAAATGACCACTGCAGGTTGGTTTTATTATCAAAACGGAAGACCAAAAGATGAGCGAAAATTTTCTCCATCATTTACTGCTTCCGTGAAAACCCACATAAGGACCAGCAAAATTTAGCATGGCGCAGGCACCCACCTTTTTGTGATGGAAATGTAGGCCTCCCATAGTGTGTCCGTTATTTAGTACATAAGATACTGCCACCTTTAAAAAAAAAACACAAAAAAACCCACCAAACCCCCCCCAAAACCCCAAACCAAAGCCCAACACCCGTATATCAAGTCTGTTATTAAATTTTGCAGTTGTTAACTTCCTTTGTCACTCCTTGGTAAATTTATACCAGAATTTATACCAGAAGAGAACCTCTGTTTTTCAGCATGCTGGATCCACTGGAGAACTACATGGTCCTAAAGGGGTGAAAAAAAAGGAAAAAGAGCCTTCAGTTCTGTTTCAGGTCAGTTGTAGTCAGAAATCATTGCCAGCTGAAGACTTTTTCCGTGGCACAAGTGGACAGTGACCACAGATGTGTTTCTAGTCCTCAGGTGATCTCCATATAAAATCGACCATGAGGCTAGGTCAGGCCACCTTGCAGGCCAGCTCACTGAGGACCACTCAGCAGCTGTAGCTGACCTGTTCTTGAAATTAAACCTTGGCACTGCTCACCCCCTTTGTATGTGAAGATTTGCCTTCTGGGCTTTCCAAAAATGTGTTCTCCATGCATAATTTATTCTCTGCTTGTGCAGTGGGGAAGACGGGCTAATGCGTTAGCAATAATGCTAGCATGTGGGAGAGCTGCATACCTCTTCCCAGTTTCTTCTCAGACACATCATGTGACTCTGCCAACTCACTTTGGGTGGGATTCATCTCACCCAACTTTATACATCTGTGATGCAGACGTCTACAGCTTCACTAGTCGCAGTTGGCTGCTTCCACAGTCGATGGAGACAAATCACATTTTTAAAGTATGGTTCATCCGACTTGTTTTCTCCATCTACTTTAGGATGATGCCTACATTTGGCCAGATAGATAAATTCCACTTCTGAGTCTCAGCTCTCTCTTCAAATTAGGGGCAATATTGTGGCTCTACTCTTCAGCTGAGTGTTAAGGGATGCCCTGAAACCTTGGATACAGTGTAAGGTGCCATGTGGACCACATCCCCGAATCTATTGCTTTAGTTCCTAAACTCGCAATGATATGCAGTGTAGTAATACGTTACGTACACCCTGAGATAATTGTCCCATTGAACTGTAGCAATTATGAAGTTCCTAGACAGAGGCACTGAAATTTGGAAGAATCAGAGTACTGGTGGCCAGCTGGCAGCTCTTGAGCTTCACCGGTAGCATAAGAAGTTTGAATCCGGTACTAGCTAGAGCCCAGCTGGCACAGGGTACACAAATCCCTGGTTGTGGGGGAAATAAGCCAGTAAAGGCTGTCATCACTGGGCCATCCTGAAGCCTAGTTTCACACTTCACCCTGTTCCACCACGCAAAATACTAGTGGAGACCTTGAGAAGCATGGCCATCTCCCACCTGAGAACGACTATGAGCGATTCCCCTCACTTCTGTTCCCCAGGGTGTGTGGCACAGGTTGAGTGGTTCTTGGCAAATACAGCCTTTAGGCTTATACTGTAAGATTGGCTTTGTAGTCAGACCAGCCAGGAACAGGGGAAGGTCATAAAGGACACTTACACCCCTTCCACCTTGATCCGTTCTGAGCACTTCTGGAAAGCCCTGAAGATAGTCCAACACGTACATTTTCAAAAGAAAGTTGCCAAGCCAAACAAAACACTCGTACCCACATAAATGAATTCCACATGCTTTTTGGAGTGTTACTTTAGGATGTATCCACAGATGGTGTAAATCAGAATAATACTGCTGATTTTGAAGGAAAAGCATCAGCTGATCTCTGTGAAGGAAATGCCAGATCTACTTGTTGCAGCATAGTTGGCAAAATACATTTTGCACCAAAACTTTTTTCCTTTCTTTTTTTTTTTTCCTACGAGAAAAGAGAAAAAAGATCTATATAAATAACTATACTGTACTGCTCTGTCTAAAAGGTCAGGGAACATTTTACAAGCTGGACTCCTAGCCAAAATCTGTGACCTGTGTTTTTCAAATGCATCTGCAGATGGGAGCCCTTTATGCAGTAGTTAAAAAATGTGGGAAAATAATAAAATGAGGAATGTCTCAGCTTGGAAAAAAAAAAAAAAGCTATCCAAACCCTCTAGTTTGTATTCCTGTTTTCTAATGAATTAAGTACAGGGGAAGCATTCTTTAATTTGTGTGTGCTTGGAAGGGAGGGGGAAGGTTCTAAAGCTACCAGAAGGATTTGAGCATTTAATTAAAAGCAGTTGAAAATAATAAAATTTAAATAAGGTTAAAAAAAAAAAGGTCTGTCCAAATACTATCACTGTTATTACATTTTACTCCGATCTTTTTCTGCTTGGGATACAGGATGACCTGTAAACTCTCTTGTGGCCATCACCCAGTTCAGGGTGAAGTTAACAGAAAGAGAACTTGGTGGATCTCTGGATTGAGCATTATATGAAGAACTTCTCCTCTGGAGCCTGACTTGGTTCTCTATGGAGATGGGAGAAATGCACAGGTTTGGATGGGTCAGGTCATTCAGTGTGAGATTGCAGAAGACAGCTTGCATCACCTGAGACTGATTTTTAAGCTGCTGTCTTCCCAGGAACTTCATCTAAATAACTTGATTCATGTCAGGGAGACCAAGAGCAGAAACTGGAGCAATACGTGCACAAGACCAATCAAAAACATCTCATGGGAACAAGATTTATTTTTCTCACTAGATTTATCATATTTCTTATTTCTGGCAGAGGCAGAAGTAATGGAGGAATGGTGCCCCTTGTGGTATTTCCTTTGTCTGACCACAGCTGGGTTTTGCAGATGCCACCATAAAAAAGGAAAGCTACCTGAAAAATGTTAAAATCCCCACTGCTTCACTTTCTGCAAATGTCATATCTCTTCCTGATAAAATTAAATAATCTGCCTCTTTAATGTAATTTGTAACCAAATGGAGGTCTTCTTTAGCTGTGCTTGTAGCAGTTTCACCTTTAATTACCAGGGATAGACACTTGAACCTCCTACACAGACCTTCAGCATTTGAACTGCAGCACTAATTATGCCATATGAAAACACACATTTTCTTAGCCAAGATTCCCTTATCTTTGGATCTTTATATCTCCTCTACCAGTGGTCTGGAGCAGATGTATAGACAGTCTCTGTATGTACAGAGTTTGTGTAGTGTGACTCTTTTTGTGGCCAAGCGCTTCCAACAACGAAGGGCTTGGAGACTTCCACAGGTGCAGGTCATGTCCATCCTGTCTAACAGCCACCAAACACTATTTCTGTCATGAATATTTCCAATTTGTTTTTTAGGACCATATTATATTTTATTCCCCAATATCCTATGCTAACAAGATCGACCACTCAATTATTCTTTATATGAAAATAATTCTGTTTCACTTGTTTTTTAAACATAGTGTTTGATAATTTCATAGATGTGATGTCTCCTCACCCTATTTTTTTAATGAAAGGAGAAAACAATATGTGTCCTATTCAGCTTCTCAGTACAATTTGTGACCTTTTAAATCTCTATTATATCCTATTTCAGTTATATTTCCCCAGATTAAAGCACTATTGTCAATTTACTGTTTGGATGAAAACTGTCCCACCTATCTCATCACCTTTTTCTTCCTGAGTGCTTCACATAATTAGAGGAGATTTAAAAGTCTTCCAGAAGAAGGAAGGAGTCACTAAAACTCTGGCTTAGAAAAGCCCCTCTTTTCTTCATTGGAACACTCCTAATTTATGAAAGCCAAACATCTGTTGTCACATGCAAAAATGACAGTGTTGTTGGTGCTTTGGAGGTATGGTGCTAATCTGAATGTTTTCTCCTCGTGACTGCACCTCCCTCTGTTATTTTCCATGGCTACAACTGATCTATGTCACTCCAATACTTTCTTCTTGGGGACTTCAATTATTGTTTTCCTAGTAGCAGATATGTATCAGGCCTACCTAGGCCATAACAAACACGTCCAATAGCTGTGATTTCTGGATGGGATGGGCTTAACTGATGTGTCTGATCCAGCAATATCCAGCCCACTGGTCAGAGAAATGTTTTTAGGTGAGTTTTTATTGACTGGAATGAAATACATGAGTTTATTCTATTTTGAGGAGGCAGGATGCTTGCTTCACAATTTGTATTTTTAGAATTGGGCAGGAAATGGCTTTCTGGTTCAGTCCTGCAAAAAATTTTTGACATTTAAAAAAATAATTCTTTGCTGTGAAGTGGGATGAAACAAAAACTGTGCAAGTATTTTAATGGAAAGAAAACGGAACTCAGAATAAAATGCTGAGACTTCCCCAGTTGCCATGGTGACTGGAGTACTCGGTCAGAAAGTTTCACAATTTTGCAGTGTGTAAGCTTTTCCTTAGTTATAGACACAAACACATTTTGCAGTGAAGTTGCAATCCCTGACATAGAGAGTTTAAGTTTATTGACAATATGCTTGCTTTTTATGGCCTCTTAGAAGTAACCCCTATACCTCAACAGCTTCATAGAAAATCCTCCAAGCTAAGTCTAGTTCTTGCTAAGCTGCTTTCCTTAATCTGAGAAAACATGGGATCTGTGTTCAGTCTCTTCTACTGAAAGTATTCTATCTTATTTAAAGGATAAAATTATTTGAGTGAGGATTTATAAGTGATTCTCCTACAAACTTGAGGAATGTTCTGGCCATCAACTTACAATCATCTCTCTAAGGCTTTGATCTCATCATGCAACATATAAGTAAGGTATCATTAGCAATGAAAGTTTAGAACCCTTAAATAATTAAATTATTTTGAACAAAGTCCATTCCAAAGAAAACCAACCAAACAAAAAAAGAAAAAGCTTTTGTCCAAAAGTCCCCTTGATCTGGAAATGTTCTTACTGAAGGCCGAGCTTCTAATGAAATGAAGATACGGAATGAGCCATACAGTCATATCTTTCTTGATAGTGTTATTGTTGTATTGTCCCAAATCCAGAGGCCAGAGCCCTGCAACTAATGTGCATAGAAAGCAAAGTCAATGTTGAAGGACTACTTAGTATTCTTTAAGACTCACTGGAGCAATTTCATGTCCTGTGATTGCTTCTGGGCACAAATCAAAATTTAACGAGGTGCAAGGCTGAGAAAAAGGAGTAAATTGAGGTGACATGTACAATACTGGGATTTTTTACTGCTGTTTGGAAAATTAGTTGGGTAGTAAAACTTTGAGCTGTTGCATGAATGTGTCATGGCAAGATAGCATCCTTAGAGCAACAATCAATCTGCAAGCATGTCAAAACATAATTTTCAAAAAGGAGTCCTTTTCCTTTCCAGGCTAACTGTAAAGAGCCAAGATTTCCACTCAGGCCAGCAGCAAAACATGCAGTTGAATACTCACTTTGGCCTGAAGTTCATAGTCGTGTTGAGCTGTTCAGTGTCTAAGGAGGAAATAGGGTGGGAGCTGTCTTAAAAAAAGGCAGGGTAGTCTATGAAAGTAAAACATGCCCTAAAGACTTGAAAACCATGGATTTCATTCATGGTTTCCCTTGATTGAGTCACTTCTTTTTTTCAGCTTCCCTATCTTTGAAATACTCTTATTACCTGTTCCCTGTAAAATTTCCCATTCTCATTAAAAACGTTGATTAAGAGCTTAAATACAGCTTGTCCTCAGTTTCATTAAGTTGATGTTTTGGACTCTCTTAAAGCTAATCAAAACCCGGGAGATCATGTTCTGGTTTCTTTCTTCCTGAATCCTGGAAGGATATAATCTCTAAGCACTCAAATTAGTGGTCCTACTTTCCTCAGTATGTGTTTGAGATCAAAGGCCCTTTGCAGTGGATACCATAAAAATTGTCAGAGAAACCCAGTCTGCATCGTAGAATGCATTCTCTAAATAAACAAGAGAGACCATAGAGTAGGAGCAATAAAAGAAGCCAAAACATTTGGCCGGAATTGTAGAGGAAATCTGCAGTAAGATCCATGTCCTCTCCATCTCTATATTCTTGGGCATCTTTATATTCTTCTCTCTTTAAAAGAGTTGTAATTATTTTTTTGTAAAATCTCTGTTATCTATAAATGTCTACAAAGAAAGAAAGAATTCATCTGCATGCAAAGGCTTGAGATGATCCCTCCACCAGCCTTTCAACTCATACCCTTGACCAAAAATGTTCTGTTCCCCAAAAGATTAACCTTAGTTTTTCTCTTGAGGTGAAGCCTGTTGGATATGTAGCAGGTAGGAAGTATTTTGCTCATTATGTTATTCTGAAGTTCAAGGAGTCAGCATTTTGGCTGAACACCATGAGGGATTTCTCAGGAAAATTCTCTCCAGAAGATCCAAAGAGTACATTGCTTACTTATATACTTCCATAAACTTTGATGGATCGACACCAACATACAGCTTTGCCCTTCAGCATTATATCTTGCCATGGAAATTGCATTCCAAAAATTCACCCTGTGATGTCATTCTACAGCACACAGTTTCACCGGTCTCTTGAGGCTGCTGAATGACTTGATTAAACCTTATGAGAACATCTCACCAACAGGACAGCCTGAAGCAGATGTGTCCTTTCCTTCTGTTATAAACAAAACACAAGTATATCAGTGCTTTGTGGGCAGTGGATATGCTTGTCATTGCAGTCATTTACATTTAGATGCACATGTAATTACAGCCTGGGGTGCAGTTATCAGAGAGCGGGCATAGGCATTTTCATGGTCTCTTTATGGAATGGTCAGACAAATAAGGTATTTCATTTGTGAGTTATTTAGCAGGGAGATTTTGGCCTGTGATCAGTCTTCATTCGTAACCATAAAGCATCTCAGGGAAAGGGAGTTATTAAAGAGCATCGCTGGCAGCTATGTGTTTGCTAATGAGGGAATCTTTATGGAGCTCCCCGCTGAGTGAAAGGGAAAAGACTGGGTTTTATTTCTTTGTGTAGCCTGTGTTTGGCAGCCAGAGATGAAATTATGACAGTGAGGCAGAAAGATTAGGCATCGTCAGCAAATTGGACACTGCAGACCATAGAGAGCCAGGAATTTGATGGAAGGGGAGGGAGGGAAAGTGGGGGAAAACAGGGGTTCTGGGGAGAGCTGAGCCTCAGCTCTCTCCAAAAATTATCAGCAAATCCATGTTTCACTTAGTCTGCCATGGAGATTTCAGCCTGAAGACCTAAAAAAAGTGAGGAAGAAGTTACAATAGCCAAAATAAGTGCTACTTAGGAAAACACGAGGAGCTGGATAGAAGTCATTTAGATATAGGTGGATTATTTTATTTTAACTCATAGTCAATTGGCTGAAGGAAAGAAAAGTATTTGGGCTGAAGCTTTCAATTTTGACATTTTTTGAAATGGCACTTTTTGACATTTATGTTTAAAATAGATTTTTTATAGAGATTTTATTTTTACAAGCTCAGAGGATAACAAACTCTGCCTTGTAAACACTTATTATCAGTTTGGCCCAAATCAGCTTTTTGACCTTCTGTTTTTATTTTGCCAAAATCTCTGTGTAAGACTCTGTTTTGTTTCAACCCAGAACACAGTTCCCTGCTAATGTTTTGGTTCATGTTTCAAGCCAAAAAATAAACCATTATTTATCTATGTCTAATTTGGAAAAACATTTTATAAAGATGACATAAATGAGTAATGAGGTAGAATTAGAATAAGAAAAACAATGAAGTAGAATTTCAGTATTAGAGCCCTAAAGTTGAGTTTGATTGTTATTAATCTCACAAGAAGAGAGACTACTACCTGAAAGGAGGTTGTAGCAAGGTGGGGGTCTGTCTCTTCTCCCAAGTGACAACTGATAGGAGAAGAGGAAATGGCCTCAAGTTGTGCCAGGGGAGGTTTAGGCTGGATATTAGGAAAAATTTCTCCACTGAAAGGGTTGTCAAGCATTGGAACAGGCTGCCCAGGGAGGTGGTTGAGTCACCCTCTCTGGAGGTATTTACAAGATGTGTAGATGTGGCGCTTAGGGACATGGTTTAGTGGTGGAGTTGGCAGTGTTAGGTTTATGGTTTGATTTGATGATCTTAAAGGTCTTTTTGAACCCAAATAATTCTATGATTCTATGACTATGAAAAGAGTCCTGTGAAAGGACTAATAAAACAGACTGTGAGAAACATCACTGATATGAACATAATACGGTGAACAACCTAAGCCCATCAGTCATCTTTGGTTTTTGCAGATAATATCAAATAAGTTGTGTCACTCTGAGTGTCAAGGGGGTATTATTCAGTGATTTACAGCACAGGTGCAATGATAAGAAACAGTAGTATTGAAGGGCATGATCCAACAATCCTTTATATTTAATAGGTTTACTCATGCATTTGTCCTCAAATGCTCTAATCAAATGACAGCTTCATACAAAAGCTTATTCTATCTTCTCCATATTCAGGTAGGAATGTCTTTTGGGAGCTTCTATTTATGTTTTGTTTCTTCTTTGGTTTCCATGGAAAGGTTTCCATGCTGAGTATTCAATCTGACAGATGCAAGGAGTTCAGTGCAACTGTTCTTTGACCGCAGTGACATTCAGAAACGATAATAGTTTCAAGAAAGCATCCATGCACCGCTGCAGGGTGGCAGCCAGCCTCTTCTGCACAAGGAATTCTGCTGTTGCTAACTACCACATCGGGTCATTCATGTTGCACAAAACAATGCTAATGGGTTTGTGTCACGCTATAGACTTTAAATACCTAAAACATCTCCGCAGTGATAGCACAGAGATGCCAAACTATGCCTTACAGCCAGATACGGCTTTGTTGAGAGCAGACTGCAAATTATACCATACCTGAATTTAATCTACCATAAAGGATTATCAAGCAGTTTACAGACACCTTACCTTTGGTGGTTTTGGACAATTTTGTACTGGATACAGACAAATCTGCTCTAGCTGAAAACTTAGGTCTCTTCATATATTAGCATAACTGTTTATTTGGTGCAATAAAGAGATAAATTCATCAAAGAAGGTGAAGGCCTGGTCCCTCTAAATCCATCGCACCTTGAATCCTGTGTTCAGTTTTGGGCCCCTCACTATAAGAAGGACATTGAGGTGCTGGAGCGTGTCCAGAGAAGGGCGACGAAGCTGGTGAGGGGTCTGGAGCACAAGTCTGATGAGGAGCGGCTGAGGGAGCTGGGGTTGTTCAGTCTGGAGAAGAGGAGGCTGAGGGGAGACCTCATCGCTCTCTAGAACTACCTGAAAGGGGGTTTTGGTGAGGTGGGTATTGGTCTCTTCCTCCAAGTGACAAGTGATAGGACAAGAGGAAATGGCCTCGAGTTGCACCAGGGGAGGTTTAGATTGGATATTAGGAAAAACTTCTTCACTGAAAGGGTTGTCATGCATCGGAACAGGCTGCCCCGGGAGGTGGTGGAGTCACCATCCCTGGAGGTATTTAAAAGCCCTGTGGATAAGGCACTTAGGGACATGGTTTAGTGGTGGACTTAGCAGGGTTAGGTTTACGGTTGGACTCGATGATCTTACAGGTCTTTTCCAACCTAAATGATTCTATGATTCTATGATTACATGTGGCTTGGGGATTTTGTTTCACACTCAACTTAGTTTGGTGTCTGGACTGAACATAACTATCACTCATGTGATATGAAGCTGGCTTAATGATTAGTAATTCATTCAGACCCTTGCCATTGAATGTTTTCAGTTGGAGGAGATCTCTGGAAGTTGTCAGGTCTAACTCCCCACTCAGAGAAGAATCAGTTTAGATCAGGTTGCTGGACTTGGTCTAGTTGAGTTTTCACTATGTCCAGGGATGAAGATTCATTAACCTCTCTTGGCCTGTCTTCCGCTATCTGACTAACCTTATAATGAATTAATTATTTCCCAATACCTAAAGGGCATTTCCCTTCTTTCAGCTGGTGTCTGTTGCCTTTACTCCTATCACTGTGCACCCTCAAGAATACTTCTACATCTTCCCCTTACTTCTGTTAGGTAGTTGAAGACAGCAATTAGATCTCTCTTTAGGCTTCTCTACTTAAGACTGAAAACCTTGTTGCCATGAGAGTCTTAGGGAGCATATGTTGGGTGCTTGCAGTAGAGCTGCCCTCCTGATTTCTTCCCAAAGGATTGTGGTTTGCACATTCCAAGCCATTGTATTAAATGAACCAATGGATGATAAATGAGGTGACTGGGTGGTTCAGTACCAAACTGCACTTCTACTGTAAAACAAAACACTGTTTTAGTTTCCTCCTATGACCTCTACCTTCGTTTCGGAAACAGAATGGTGGTTGAGCACCGAACTGTGAGTGCTGTCATGATCAGACTCAGTTTTGGCTCTTCTGAAAGACTATTTCATTGCTGAAGCCCAGCCACTAAAAATGCTCTGACTGCTCAAAAGGCACTGACAGGCTTTTACAATGTCTGGGCCCCTGGTGATGAGGATGTGGAACTCCCTCGTCTTGAGGAAACTGTGATGAATGTAGAGATTTTTACACTTTTGGTTTTTTTAGCAAATCCTTGGCTCAAGTTAGTACAGCCGTCTAATTCTGCTACTCCAGCTGCAGCAGGAATGTCTCCTGTGATTAACAGGAATAACCGAAGGGCATGTTTTCTTCTTAGTCCCAGCACACATGATCTCCAAACAGGAGTTGGGTACATGCAAGTGGCAATAGGATATACCAGGGAGATTCTCTGTTGGACACAGAGTTGCTTTCCAACACTTTGTGTTTTCTGAGCAACACTAAAACAGGATTCTTCGGCTTAATTTTAGACATCTGCATGTCATCAGATGAATGACATGCAAAGAGACCGCAACATGGAAGGAAATATGGTCCTCTCAGTATCATTGCAAATGTTGACAATGTTTTATCAATTCATAGATGTTAGTGCCAAAAGGGATTTTTAGACCATTCGGTTGGACTTATTGTGTTACACAAACCTATAATTTCACTCAGTTTCCCTCTTGATGAGCCACAGACTGATTTTGCAATTCACAACAAAATACAGTGTTAAGCCCTGGTCCCAAGCAGAGCTCTCCAGTCCCAGATGTGTCCTGATGCTCTCATGAAAGCAAAGCATGGTGGCCAGAAACGAAATTTTTCCTTTTTTTTTAAACTAAATATTTTGTGGTTGCAAAATGAAGCATTTTATCCTAAACCATTTTTGAAGAGAAAAAGGTATGTTTTGAGAAAAAGATTTTTTGAGTGGTTTGCTGGTTTACTTTTTGTTTTATTTTGTTCAAAGCCACTAGTGTTTTTGGATTTCTGTTGCCAAAATCCATTGGCTATAAATTGAAAATATAAACTGTTGGCCACCAAAAGCCAGAGATTTTTTTTAAAATCCTTTTCTTTCCCCCTGCATTTTTGCATTCTTTTTTTAATGAAAGCCAGAAACTTATTTCGGGGGGGACAGCAGGGAGAACTTTTCTACCCATTCCATTTATTATTTCTATGTGCACAAGCTTTTATTTTCTAATGACAGAAGATCTCTCTTCCAATGTCTCTAGCACTCCTAGGAAAGTGTGCTTAATTCGTGCAGATGGATTCAGTGAAGGTAGAGTACTCAGTCATTGTGAGATGGCGATAGGAGGAAGGGAGGGTGATGTTTTCACACTGAAAGAGAGGAAAAATTAACTTGCATCATTTTTCATTATTTATTTTAAGTATCACCATCTGGCTTGTAAATCTTCCTCTTGGCTGTTAGGGAATGTAGCCTTCCTTTCTAAAGTTATGCTTTTCTGAAGATTTAAAAGCGGTGGGAGGAGAAATATAGCTAAGAATGTAATTTGAGTCCAAATACAGATGTCTATTGAATCTAAATACTCTCAGCTCTCCAGAGGAATTGTCTGGAGGTTTTAGCGGACCTTTTACTCTAATGAAACTTGTGAATCATTTGTGCTGAGGGCCTGGATTAACATTAGGGTTAGCATAACAGTGGTGGCCTAGATGCAGCTTGACATCAATAGGTGACTTTGCTTTGACTAGCGTGAAGCAAGAGACCAAAAACACATTCCTTGTAAATGGCTTCCAGCACAAATCTGATTCATTCATAAATTAACAGACATCTTTTCCACTGGCCTGGGATCAGAAAATGAAGCTTTTTATTCACACTTCCTGCTTCTTATTTGATCTCCATTCTTAAAGACTATCCGCTTGAAGTTTAGTTGGCAAAAGATGTGATGAAATGAAGGATGGAGGACAGCATCCAGCTGATCATCCCACCAGTGCTCCGTTTGGGGGAAGCAGCAGTGACATACGAGGGAGGTAGATGTGCCAGTTTTCCTGGAACCTCTTTGCTGAATGCTGTTGTATTTTGAGTGTAAATGTTGCCTTTGCTTATAACAAGGGAAACCTTGTAGGCCTCACTGATAGGAGCGATTTTAGGCTTTTGCTCAAAAAGTGAAAGTTTTTTTAATAACTTAAAAAAATAGAAGAAATTTCAGGATAACTCCAGAGATTTTGCTATTATCACTGAAGCATAGGAAATAATAAGGCGCAACTTCATAAAAGCAGCAGGTGCCTAAACAAATTCAGGCACTGACACCGTGAGCAGGCAGCTGGGCCCTTAGAAGAAGAGGCAGAAGTATGGACACATGGGCAAGAAACAGTTTATCTTTAAAAAGTAAAGAAATCTGGTCATGCTAGCCTGATAAGAAACTGTTCATGTTCTCTGTTTCCTACACAAGCCATGCTTTTGCTGCCTTTTTGCTGACCTCTCTTCTTCATTCTCTCCACTCACAAATATACACTTGGACTAAATTTAGTCCTATTTGGAAAATCAGATTGTATTTACTGGGGACAAGTTTAAAAAGGGGTTTACTTCACTATTTTATCTTAGGCAGGTGCAGAGCCTCTGCTGTATCATGTGATGGAAAAGCAACCCCCTTTCCATGTAGACCCCTGCTCTAACTGCTAAAGCAACCTTGAGCTATTATGTTTTTAAAAGTCTTAATCTCCTATTCTTTGCAAGAAGGGGTGGGGGGGAGCTACTGTTTTGAGTTAGTTGTGCTTTCATTGACTTTGCATGAGTATAATGGGCAGATTAAGTTCAGCTACACATGGACTCAATTTTTTTGTTATAATAGAATAACAAGATTAAAGTGATTACAGTAGATATGAAATATCTGGTCTATACCAAAGCATGTGACACAGTGTCTCATGAAGTCATTCTTGCTACATAAATTAAAATCAGTCTCTCTGTGAGCAGCTGCATAGCCCAATCATTAACTGAAATGTTGAAAACAAAGAACAGAGGGCAATGAATCATGTATAATATTACATGGCATTGCGGGAAAGCAGTTTAGTGGAATATCCACACGGATCAGTGTTAGTTAACATCCTCATTCATGATCTGGCAGAGAAATGAACACAAGCATGAATGAAATTCACAGATCTTACTCAAGTGGGAAGTGCCAAGAATATCCATGAGGACAGAGGATTTGTGGAAAGGGTCCAAAAGAGGTAAAGAGTATGGGCAGCCAACAACAATCCAAAATGATAATCAGTAAAAAAGAGAGCTGGGAATTGCCCATGCCAAAAGAGATGTAAGAGAGATCAAATTAAATGAAGCTGAGGTGCTGGAGCATGTCCAAAGAACAGCAACAAAGCTGGTAAAGGGTCTAGAGCACAAGTCTCACAAGGAATGGCTGAGGGAACTGAGGTTGTTTAGCCTGGAGAAAAGGAGGCTGAGGGGAGACCTTATCACTCTCTACAACTACCTGAAAGGAGGTTGTAGAGAGGTGGGGGTCTGTCTCTTCTCTCAAGTGACAAGTGATAGGACAAGAGGAAATGGCTTCAAATTGTGCCAGGGGAGGTTTAGACTGGATATTAGGAAAAATTTCTTCATTGAAAGGGTTGTCAAGCATTGGAACAGGCTTCCGGGGGAAGTGGTGGAGTCACCATCCCTGGGGGTATTTACAAGATGTGTAGATATGGCGCTTAGGGACATGGTTTAGTGGTGGAGTTGGCAGTGTTAGGTTTATGGTTGGACTTGATGATCTTAAAGGTCCTTTCCAACCTAAATGATTCTATGATTCTATTCTATGATTCTATGAAGCTGCAAAATGTGAAAATGCCTGTGTAATGTACACAGTAGAAAAGTAGAAAAGAGAAGCAACAACATTTCTTGGATCTATTTCTGCGTAAAAGTTGAAAAGAATCATGAGAATTTAAATAACTATGGGAGACACAAAGATGGCTTTAGTGTCCATTCAGCCCTTGAGCAACTGTGTATAGAAAGGATTCCCAGCATTTGCTATCTCAAAGGATCAGTAAAACACTGAGAAGTGTTTCATAAATATATGAAAAATAAAGACATCGTAAGTTACACATTTGGAGGGAGGAAAAAAAGAGAGGTTCTGCCTGATGAGAAGAGTCTGAAAGATCTTTGATAGCCATTGCACGGGGTAAATACGGCTCTGGATGCCACAGTGGTCATGCTCTCCTGTCTGAGGGCAGAAGCTCTCCTGCAAGAGCTAGTGGAAACTTCTGTTCAATGATACACAGACTCCTGAATTTATTGCTCCTGGGAAGCTGCCATCAAAGTTAAGAGGAAGGTAAGAAAGAGGAAGCACCATGCTGGAAGGTTTAACAAAGAAACAGGTCCTTCTGGGAGGGAGAATAATTACAATTTCCATGAAATCCCCTTGGGACTTGATGATGGCTCCTCAGTGGAAGCTATTCAGTAGCTGGCAAGAAAATAAAAACATTAGACCAGGTTTTGTCAATCAAAGGGCCACTTTCCACCCTTGTTTTCTGGCGAGACACCATGAGTTAATATCTTGTAGAGATGGGCTAGTTCTTGGTCTCACAGGCTTATCAACTCCTGAATTACAGTTAGCAGTCAATGAGTTTGACACCTGTACTGAGGGTAATAGGAATAGATGGAGAAGGGAAAGGGCTGGAAAGAAAAGACTGAAGAAGTTGGATAAAAGGGGTGGACTGAGAGAGGAAGGGAGGCACCGCTCATTTTGGTATTTTCTTAAACTAACTTTTAAAAGCACTGTTCTTGTTAACGAGTTTAGACAAGCAATAATAAAAAGTCAATCTTGCTGGACAACTGTTAAGGCTGGCTTTCAATACTGTAATGCCGGAAAATTAAAAAGAAAACATGTTTATCCCTTGGTATGGTGCATTCTGTGGAGGCTAGTTCTTCATGCTTTGATCCTTTGGCTCTGAAAAAGCAAATGAGCACAGAAGCCTATTAACAATAAAAGGCAACAGAGGCAAACAGAAAGTTTCCCCTCTGTGACAGATCTGCAAAAGAATAACTGCATTGAGATGTGTGGCATAAATCTGGCTTTAAAATTCAAGATTTTCAATGCTTGAAGGAAGATCAGAGCCAGGCCTGGCTTCTGTAGAGATTTTCATTTGGGGCAGGGGCGGGAAAGCATTTCCAAGGGAATGAGTGATGTGGGGGGAAACCATTTTTTGGAGCCCAGTCTTAAATAGCTTTTAGTAATGCAGAGCTTCAGCTTTTTCAAAATCAGTTTTCCTTTAATATAACTCAAGCAGAGCTAAAGCAGAGTCACCCCAAATCACTGCCACTAATGCCAGAAATCATGAATGTGGGTCTCTCTTCATAAGGCATGGTTCAGTTTCAGGACTCTCTGTACAATAACGTCATCTGGGAAAGAGGGGCATTACACCTGACTTTCAGGGCATTAGGAAAGAGATGTACATTCTCAAAATCCCTCCTGAATACACATGTAAAATTTATCTTTTCCCTGGCTGCTTGGATAGTCTTCCTATGGGCAAGCAGTGGCACTTAGTCTCACTTCATCTCCCATCTCTATCTCAGCTCTCTGCCTGCTCCTCTGCTTCTTAGCACTTCAGCACTTAGTCTTTCTCCTACAGCCCTACATCAGAACAGATAAGTTACTTCTTATCAACTTCATAGAAGATACAGGTTGAATCAAAACTGTGGCAGTTTCCTGATTGCTGTAACTTCACCTCTTCTTGCACTGCAGCAGCCCAAGTGAGTCAAAATGACACTGAGATTTGGTTCTGAAAACAAGCACATCCACCAAAAACTGTTATCAAACTCTTATTTGGCTGAAATGTTCCAACACCACTGTTTTTCACTGCAAAATTTAATTTTTACTTAAATTTTCTCTTTTGTAGAAAAATGCAGTTTCCTAGTATGTGTGTGTGTGTGTTTCTGTGTACATGGATTTTAGCATTCTTTACCTTGCCAAGAGTTTACACAAGGAAATGGATAGACACAGGTTGAGATTTATTAATGACCGTAGTATTGTTGCCAATGCTTGTGGGGGGAAAACAAGTTTTTCACACAGTGTAATCTAAATTTCTTTCCGCTAGATAAAGGCTGCCTTAGCCATGATAAGCCATGCTTAATGAAGCCACTCTATTTCCTTGGCAGACTGTCACATTGAGTTTACCTCAGATCCCAGGTCTCCTGCTCCAAATTCTCTCATTATAAAAATTACAGGGTACATCTTGGCCTTGTTTGCCCAACCTGAATGGCTGTTATTCCCTCCCTCAAACACCCAGTTATGAAAATCCCCTCCTCCCCTAACACATACACTCACACACTCACACACACATATTGCTTGACAAGACTCTATTTTAAATACTAATAAATGTCTATGGCTGATTTTGTTTGCTTTTCTGGTTAACCATCTTTACTACTCCACCTCATCATCTCTTTTTCCAGGACGAATGTTCCATGTTGACCCCACAATTAAATTCCAGACAGCCCGTGAATTCAGCACTAGGGGAGTTCTTGGGAGATTTCAGCTATTATGAAGGATAGACGAAAAAATAACAACCCTTGGTTGCTTCCAAGGTGGACAAACTATATTTGGCCACCCGAACACAAGGCAATGTTCCTTCCAGTTATAGGAATAAAAATACAAAAACAAAAAGCCCAGCTCAGACACTGTGGGAGCCTCTTTTTTTGGAAAGGCAAAGGCTTTTAGTACAAACCAAAACCAGAGGAGTTCAACCCAAACTATGAATGCAAGAAAAGGGGCAGATGTGGTTTGCTACTTTTAATAAGCTCCCACCTGATCCCAGGAGGCTTGTTTATATTTTAACTACATATGGGACATAGGATCTCTATCACAGAACAGTAATTTGCGAATTAGGACATCTACTTTGAGGAAATTAAAACTGGATTTAGCTGAAGCATAATCATGCCACTGTCTTTTCTCAAGGCCTTATTTATTCTCTGTTGGACTCAACCTCCACGGTCCACTGCTAAGCCAAAGTATCATTTTGAAACTCCAGAATGGGGTAGGACAGCAAAGCTGACATTACCTTCCACCTCAATGTGCTTTCATTTAGAGCTACTGTGCCCAGAATTACCTGAAAGCATGGGGAAAAAGGGACTTTGACTTTGTCAGGAGACCAAAGCTGGGACAGCCCTGTCATGGGAAGAAGCCCCACCGGGATGGAGAGTTATGGGGAAAGGAGACAGGAGAAGGTAAGAGCAGCTGCTTTTGCTACAAGCTGCCCCAGCTGCCTGAGCAGATTCCCCACTTTGGCTCAGCACAGACACAGTCCTAGCCGTGCAAATCATAACCACAGGACCTTTGGCCCATAAGATTTCATTAGGGAAAAAGGGGGCTGATAGTGCATCTGTAGTGTTCCAGCCAGCTGACAGACTGTTGTGTTTTGGTCTGGAATTTCTTGATCATCTAGTCCAACACCCCTGCTCAGAGCAGGGTCATTTACAGCAGTGTGCCCAGGGTCTCGTCCAGCTGGGTTTTGAGTTTTTATACAGATGGAAACTCCATAACTTCTCCGGGCAACAACTTCCAGTGTTTGTCTACCTCACAGTAAAGAAGTTTTTTCTTCTGTGGAAGCAGAATTTTCAGTATTTCATTTTTTGTTCACATTGCCTCTTGTCCTGTCACTGGGCATGATTGAGAAGAGTCTGACTCAATCTTCTTCACTCCTCCCATCAGGTATTTCTATAAATGGCCGATGTCCCCCTCAGCCTTCTCTTCTCCAGGCTGAACAGTTACAGCTTTCAGCCTTTCCTCATAGGACGCATGTTCGAGTACCTTAAACAAAATTTATGGCCCTTCACTGGATTTACTCCACTAAGTTCATAACTCTCTTGTACTGAGGAGCACAGCACTGGACCACCTGGTGAGATGTGTCTCACCAGTGCTGAGCAGAGGGGAAGGATTAACCCCTTTGACTGGTTGGCAATGCTCTGCCTAATGCAGCCCATGATGCTGTTGACCTTCTGTGCCACAATGTCACATTGCTGATTCATAGAATCATAGAATCATAGAATGGTTTGGGTTGGAAGGGACCTTAAAGATCGTCTAGTTCCAAACGCCCTGACATGGACAGGGACAACTTCCACTAGATCAGGTTGCTCAAAGCCCTGTCCAACCTGACCTTGAACACTTCCAGGGAGGGGTCATCCACAGCTCCTCTGGGCAACCTGTTCCAGTGCCTCACCACCCCTCACAGTAAAGAATTTCTTCCTAATATCTAACATAAATCTATCCTCTTTCAGTTTAAAACCGTTACCCCTCATCCTAACGCTATACTCCCTGATAAAAGAGTCCCTCCCCATCTTTCTTATAAACCCCCTTTATGTACTGGAAGACCACTATAAGGTTTTCCTGGAGCCTTCTCTCCTCTAGGCTGAACAACTGCAAGTCTCTCAGCCTTTCCTCACAGGAGAGGTGCTCCAGACTTCTGATCATTTTTGTGGCCTCCTCTGGACCCGCTCCAACAGGTCCATGTCTTTCCTGTGCTGAGGACGCCAGAGCAGGACACAGTACTGCAGGTGAGGTTTCACCAGAGCAGAATAGAGGGGCAGAATCACCTCCCTCGACCTGCTGGCAATGCTTCTTTTGATGAAGCCAAGGACACAGTTTGCTTTCTGGACTGCAAGAACACATTGCCAGCTCATGTCCAGTTTTTCATGCACCAGTAGCCCCAAGTCCTTCTCCGCAGGGCTGCTCTCCATCCCATCATCCCCCAGCCTGTGTTGATACCAGGGATTGCCCCCACCCAGGTGCAGGACCTTGC
Source organism: Gavia stellata (assembly GCF_030936135.1). Classification (NCBI taxonomy): domain Eukaryota; kingdom Metazoa; phylum Chordata; class Aves; order Gaviiformes; family Gaviidae; genus Gavia; species Gavia stellata. The sequence goes on from NC_082599.1 coordinate 2,177,406, forward strand.
ACTTGGCCTTGTTTAACCTCATGAGGTTCACATGGGCCCACTTCTTGAGCTTGTCCAGGTCCATCTGAACAGCGTCCTGTCCCTCAGGCATGTGAATGACACCAGTCAGCTTGCTGCCATCTGCAAATTTGCTGGGGGTGCACTCAATCCCACTATGTTGTTAATGAAGATATTAAACAATACTGGTCCCAATACAGACCCCTGAGGGGAAAAAAAATGGAACACTTTATGAATTTGCATGTCATCATACACATCGTTTGACATGTATTCTTGTTGGCATAACTGGAAGGGACTAGTGTTTGGAAGATGAACATGCTCAGAGATGAAAGTGATGGACATATTTATCAGAGAGGGAGGGAGGGAGGGACTGAGGGAAGTAGAAAGAAGGAAAGAAGGAAAGAAAGAAGGAAATAGAAAGAGAGAATGATAGGAAGAGAGGAAGAGAGAAAGAAAGAAGGAAAAAAGGAAAGAAAGAAGGAAAGAAAGAAGGAAAGAAAGAAGGAAAGAGAGAAAGGGAGAAAGGGAGAAAGAGAGAAAGAGAGAAAGAAAGAAAGAAAGAAAGAAAGAAAGAAAGAAAGAAAGAAAGAAAGAAAGAAAGAAAGAAAGAAAGAAAAGAAAGAAAGAAAGAAAGAAAGAGGGAGGATAAAAAAAACCCCCAAAGTTTTGTTCTAGTCTGACTGGGTATCCTACAAGAATAATGTTGAAGATGATTGTTATAATTTCCACACCGCCATCTGATCGGAACCAGGAAGACCAGCATCATAGAGAAGACTAAAACCAAACTGACTTTTAAAAGCAGAGAAATTTTAGCTCCACTTCATTTAAAACTTCAAAAGAGGACATTACAAGTTTAGGCTAAAAACCTGGCAGGGTTTCAGCTTGTGCCGTATGCTATCCAAATGTATTCAACCCTCCTCGACCCTGAGTGTGCAAGACAGCTGGAAGGCAAGCAGTCACAGCATGGAAGGAATGAGGATCTCATGGTTAAGCCATTAGACAAGGCCCCAGGAGATCTGTTCTCATTCTTCAGTTTGTCCACAGACTCCCCACATGAATGTAAGCAAGAGGTTTAATCTCTCTGGGCCTCCCTTCACTTCTGTGATGAAAACATACCAATGATTCAAATAGCTTAAAGCCAAAAGGAGCTGACATGAGTGGCCACTGAGTCCAGTTCTGCATGATGCAAATGCTAACTCTTTTATTAAACCCAGCCTCTTTCTTGCCTTGCCTATTCAGAACAGAGTCTTCTCCATGGCAGGGTTTTCTTTTACTGCTCATACATAAAAGCTGAGAGTCATCCATTTGGCTGTGGGCACTAAAATGAGATGCCTAAATTAGGACCTTACACAGTCAAAACTCTTTCCAGTTATTGGACAAAGGCATCCAGGGAGTAAGTCAGATCTCTAATGGGCTAAACCATCTTCAGGAGCTACCTGTTATTCTCCAAAGGATAAAGTGTCTGTGGTGATTGCACTCCAAACACACATATCTTGGTTGAATGTGGAATACATCCAGGATGACGTGGCTGGCATACTGCGACCTTGATGTTTCTGTAGTACAAACACTGATGTGCACAGGCATTGTATATGCAATCCATGAAGACAGATAAAAGTTGCAAAATTTGGATGAAGTTACAGTACATCATGAAGTCAATAGACATCTTTGTATCTGGGATTTTTTTCCGCCACTAACGAAGGTAGAAGAATATGTGATAAATTCAGAGTCTGATTTATCAAATTAACAAATTATTTTTATCAAGTTTGAAGTTATTATCTTCTTGACTGTGAATAGGTGAAGGCTGTACAGAGCTCATAGCCTGTTGAGCTCTCTTTCCGTAAATCTCTAATTAGAACGTAGCAGTAAGGTCTTTGTCATTACGAGGTCCTTGGGCAGTAGCCATGTTTTCGTGTTGCATATCACCCCTCACACAACAAAGCCCTGGCCCACGGCTGGAGCTGGTAGGCACGACGAGTGTTTCAGACAGACTACTTGGACACCTGGATTTATGAAAGGGAAGAGCAATTGAGACCTCTATCTCCAGAGCTGTGAGAACTGGTTGCACTGTTGGGGAAGGGCAGCAAGGACTTACTCAGACCATCTGTTTCCAGAATAACACAGTCTATTTACAAATTCTGTAGCAAATATATTGAACTTGCATGCTGCAGAAGATTTCTGAACAGGGCCTTATGGAAAAATGACTAATAATACTATTATGGGAGCTTTTAAAGTCCTGTCTTCAGGGAAGTGGATGAAAAAGGACACTTTCCTTTAGCTTCTCTTTCACCTCCAGGCTCTAAGGCCTCACTGACACTGAAGAAAATATTTGCCAAGGCTGTAGCATTTGGTAACAGTGGCTTTTTTACCTACTTCTACCTCTAAGAACTGCCATATCTTAATACAAAGAGGCAGACTTCTCAAACAGACCTGTAGCAGTTTTGCAGCTGGCCATGAGTGGTGGACACAAAGCAGTATGTGCAGCCCACCAGGACCAGAAGGTGCCATGTCGACCCTGATGTCCTCCATCACTGTAATTGCTCTCTGCAAATGACCCCGGGGCTGATTCCAGGATGTTTCTCTTGGAGAAGCTGTCAAGCCTCCAGCTTTCTTCAAACATATATAAACAGGCTGATGTTTGCTCTCTCACCCTTTGGGTGACAAAGCAGCCATCCTAAGTCTTCAGGCTGTTCAAGGAGAGGAAAAGGTAACATTGTTAGGCGGAAAACGCACCAAGAGTTCCCCTATCCATGGCAAAAGACAGCTCTCAGTATTCCCTTGCTGATGACAGGTTAAAACACTCTAGGTTTCTCCTAACCATAGAAATAAGTCAGGCAAGAATACGGTGAAAACAGTGAGTTTATTGCTTTGCTCCAAGCTGCGCTGATCAGGCACAGAGTTCCTGCTGCACAGGGACGGTTGAACAGCCCTGTTCCCATAATTTGCTTCACGCTATATTCCCTTTTTCCCCTTTTCTCCTCTGAAGTTTTCCCTTTTATAATGTCCAAGCTTTCCCATATGAACAGCACTCCTTGGTTTGCATCTTCCCTGTTGCCGCCGGCTCTGTTAATTTTATACCTTTATTTAGTATTTATGATACTGTTCTGCTGTTAAATTCCCTCTTATGGTCAATTCTGTTAAACTGGTATTCCACACACACACACACACTTTTTTTTCTATCTACAGTGTCCTGCATATGTCAGGCATATATATGACTGCTTTTCTGTTATCTGTAACATACCAAGTTTTCCTCATGTTGCTACCTTGTTAGCTGCCCCATTGGTCAGGGTTTGGCCTCTGCATACCCTAACTACATGCACTTAACACCAGAATGAGCCAACCATTTGCAATCTCATCTTGCTTCCTCATACACAGAGGTCAAAGCTGATACTCCTCCGTGACCACATGGTCCAGCAGCAACTTGTCAGCTCGAGCTGTCCTCTGCTAGGTGGGTCTTGCAGTGGAGGGTGGTACGGTGGGGGAGAAGTCACAGAGCAGTGGTGCAAATGAGCAGTCAGTCACCTCAGAAGACCTTGCTCTCAGAGGACTCAGCCGGGGAATCTTTCCCCCAGGTTCATTCTTCTGCCAAAACAGAGGTTTGAAAAGACCCATTAAGTGCATTTATGTGTCTCTTCTTCTTTCATACAACTGACATCCTGGACACAGCATCCCTGTCACATGGGGATTTGCAATATAGGAATGAAGATGCTTGTGAGGGCCGGTAAAGTGCAGGGGCATTGGTTGTCACACGGGCACTGCTACATAAAGACAAAGAAACCATAGAAAAATGTACACGTTTCTGGTTACAAATCCTGAAAGAAAAAGGTAAGTGCTCTAAAGCAGCACTGCTGGGGCAGGTTCAGGGAAGCCTTTCTTTTCGTTGGCTTTCTCTAGGTGACAGATTGGGACAGGGAAGGCTTGAGTCACTCAAAGTGCGGGAAGCCGTTGTTGGCTGGGTGAAAGAAAACAGAGGGCTGCCATCAGCGGAAACAGGAGGTGCACAGTGGTGGTTAGGAGCATAGATGTATGGTTGCCATGGAAATCAGACCTCTTTTATTAAATGTTTGCCTGCATATGGGTAGTCCCAACGTAGATAAGGCTTCATGACCCCTTTGATGTAAACAACTCATCTCAGTCTCTTAACGCTGATGCTGACACTGAACTGTCTGCGCAGAAAGATCCTATGAAGGGATTTAGCTTCTTTATTTAAATAGAAAAAATGAACATGATCCAGCAGTTTCCACAAATAAGGTAAGGGAAAATATTTCACTTTGCCCAAGCTAAAAAAAAATTAAAAAAGGAAAAAATGGAGTTTGGAGTCATGTCTCTTTCTAAAATAAAATTCACACACATTTGGCAGAAATATAAGCCTTTGAAAATCACCCTTTGCATGAGAGATTTACAACTGTCATGTAACTCCTCCATTTCTGCTGAGCACACTTTATCCTTACCAGACACTTCTGTGGTCAACCATCTGTGGGATCCACCTTCACAAGACATGTTTGCAGCTTCATGGTGACCCTTCAGGAGACTTGGTGCCTGCTATGCGCTGAGGCTAAACAAATACATCTGAACCTTCTTTCCTTCACTCATCCTAGCTATGCTGCTATGCATTGAGCATGGCTTCAGAAGACTTTCTCTCCATTTTGCTCCTTTGAGATCACAAGGATGCCCAGCTTTGGGAAGAATGGGAAGAAAGCCTTTCTCTCTTGCCTTCTCAGTGACTGCTGGCTGGTTCCTAGGTGAGCTGGAGGAGAGGAGCACTAAACCTCAGAGATGAAGACGAAAGTCAAGGGGAGAAAAGGTGTCAGGGGAAGGCTGTGGAGGGAGGCAGAATAGTGGGATCAAAAGCCAGATCAAGATCAAGACCGGATCAGATCAAGACCAGAGCTTTGATATGGGAAATTACTATGAGGAGTATTCATCCAAGCAAATGTACAAATTAGACATCTGTGTGTGGCCTCCCTTTATGCTAGCTGGATACTCAAGAGGGGAATTCATCTCCTCATCCCTCCTTGAAGTTATGCAGAGTTTTCTTTTCTTTTGGAGATACCTTATACCACTCAAAGCAGCAGGAAAGAAAGCGGCTTAATCTCTGCTGGTTTGAGTAGTGCCGACCTGCACGTCTCCATTGAGAACATCTACATCGACACATTCCCACCAGGCTATTTGTGGCAGCTGAACATTCATATCATGTCTTTTTATTACCTCTACAGTTTTCTGTAGAGTACTAACCTGGTTCAACACAACCTGACAGACTGCTTCCAGTGGATCCTTCTGACTCAGGGATGGCTGAATAAATTGTCTGGTGCTTGGGTCTGGTCGTAGGGTCCTTGATGAGGTTCAGTGAAGATTCGCTGAACAAAGAGTGAGATTCATCTCCTCCTACAGCAGACATCTAAAGTAGGGCTAATGCAAGATGTCCCCAGAATGTCTATTTCTCAACATGGATTGTAAAGAGGGGGATAATGAACTCAGCTGGAGACATCTACATTATCAACAGCAAAAGCTAGCTGAGATGAATCACAGAATCATAGAATCACTACAATTGGAAATGACCTGTAAGATCATCAAGTCCAACCATCAACCAACACCACCATGCCCATTAAACCATGTCCCACAATGCCACATCCACATGCTCCTTGAACACCTCCAGTGATGGTGACTCCATCACTTCCCTGGGCAGCGTATTCCAGTGTTTCACCACTCTCTCAGTAAAGAAATTTTTCCTAATATCCAGCCTGAACCTCCCCTGGCACAACTTGAGGCCATTTCCTCTTGTCCTGTCACTTGCTTTTGCAAGTTTGCAGTTTGCTTACCACCTGATCATACACACCTTCACACTTCATTCCTTTTCCCTGGGACAAACTTTTGAAAGGCCAGAAATATAACCTTTTCTGACATTGCCCTTTAAAAACTCCCAACGTATCAGCTTGAAGCAACACTAAGAGCTTGCTGGTGGTGTTTTCTCTGTAGATTTGCTTCCCTGTGTTAAGCCCAAGACAGGGTCAACCAGTTAATAGTATTAACAAGGGTGAGATTTGCAGTGGCTGTTTAACACGAAAGAGGTAAATGTCACGCAAGCAGGGACGAGACCCTAGGACTCAGGTCAATGCTCCCATTGCCTGAGCCGGTGAACCAGCACGATTTTGCTCCTTTTCTCAGTGTTTCCACTGGGTTCACATTCCTGGTCGGCCAAGGGGGCAGCTCTGGCAGGACCAAGGGAACAAGACAGTCCCTAACATATTTTTTTCCTTGAAGCAACCTATCTTTTAACCAGTACTAATTTGGCCTAAGCTCTTTTTAATTACTATATAAAGGCTCCCAAAGCCCTGTGGCATGAAATTATTAGAGACCAGCTGTGACTAATTACATTTTTCAACTTCACAGGACACAGCTCCAGTAAGACTGTTTATTGTTACTCTCTTTGTTTTTTAAAGCCAAGTTGAATTTCAATTTGGCCTTGGAAGAGGTCAACTCTCTCAGTTTTCCCATGTGAGAAAAGTGAATCCCATACTTTTCTTTCCAAACAAAAGCTTAGTTTCAGTCATACTGCCTTCCCCTAGACTCCTTGCTACAGAATGATATGGAGACTTTCCAGTATTTCCCCAGCAAAACACCTTTTTCTGTCAATGGGTCAACCTGGGCTCCAAAACCCAGAGTGTTTGACTACCTGAACAAACTTTTCCAGGGTGGTGTAAAGGGGTTTTGTACTGTTTTTTCCCATCTATCCCCAACTGGTAACTGATAATACTATTCACAACCTGATAAGTGTTGGGAATCGAGCAGGAAAATCACATCGTTGGCTCCCACTGCTCTCCATTTCATGCAATTATGTCTCATTGCTCTTTGTTGCAATGTGAGGTGGGTCTAACAGTGCAAGAGTTATTTTCACCAGTCTGTCATGGCCCAGCTGTGAGTTTAGGTGTCTGTGTGATGGACATATGTGTTGTCCTGTTCTGAAGATTCTTCATTCATGTTAGTTGTTGGTCAGGTACTTGAGGGGAAGAGATGGTAAAAAGAGTATCACTCACTCAAGACGATGCTAATTAGCCCATCTAGCATCACTGCCCACTACATTGTACAATTTTCTTTACATCCTCCAAGGCACAGGATACACAATGGTACTATCATAAGCATCGATCTCCCATACAAAACAATTTATTGACATTTGATAACTGCTAATCATATGAGATTGAGCAGCACACACGCTAGCAGTCCAGTGGCTCAGAATTTTTGGTTTTCAGCACCTTCTGTATTATGTGTTGCTATTGCACTGGATCTAGATGTTTGTCTGGTATCAACAGTTAGAATTGACTTGTGAGCACTGAAATTCTCTCTCTTCTTCCCTTAAAAAGTGACACTGAAGGGGTTAATCAAGCCAGGCAGATGGAGTGGACATACCACTAACTTGTTCCCTTTAATTACTTTGCAGGGCATGAGGGAAGTAATACTGCCTCTAGGACCAGAGCGCTTTATGGCAGGGCAAGTGGAATAAACCAGGAAAGCAGCATCACTAATTAACTTGCAGTGAGCTGCGGCACAACCCGTGACTTTGTGAGGAGGAACTAAAATAGCTGCTGAATTGCTCTTATGACCTTGTTATCTGGTGCTACAGCACCAAGGGAGGACATGGGAAAAGGAAGGGTTGCTCCAATGTGAGTGAAACAGTAGATCAGCTATGGCATCTTTAACCTGCATGGGCTTTCAAACCACATAGTTTTCATATGTTTTGTATGACTCCTCAAATACACAGGACTCGTGGTTTTACTTATAGTGCAGACCATTCATGGAGAAAGATATCTAAGTAATGATCAGCAGTGGGTCTCAATTAGCAGCCCCGTAGAACAGTGTATAAACTAATTTGGTTCCCTGAACAGATGAGAAATCTTGGTAAACATGCCCATGCAGAGCTTCATGTTATGGGAGCTAGCTGGTTCCTGCAACCTCAGTTTACAGTAAGAAGGTATGGGTATCTCTATACCATGTGCCAGTCTTGTGGAAGTACCTGGGTGGAATTCTTCCCACCCAGCTTCAGATGTTTACATCTGAACTGTTGCCTAGGCCCCTTTTGTACCACTGAAGAGAAATAGGCACTTCGAAGGCAAAATTCATTTGCCCTATTCTAGTTATATTCTTTTGGATGGGCTCAATAAAACTATCAGCATCTCGAATGTAATTCAGTTGCCCACATATAAACACTTGGTATCACTTCAAATATCAGCTGAAACCCTCACAGGTCTGGCTTCCAACTGCTGAAAGGTCATCTGTCGCATTTTCCAGTCCGGTATGGATGTCTCAGTTCCCTCTAATATCTCAAATGTCACTAAGCAACTGAATCCATTTAGGTCACAGTTGGTCACCTATTGCTATGTACGTCCAGCTGTTCTGCTGTGATCAGAGCTCACGTAACCATACCTGAGCTAGCTTCAAAACAGCTACCACAAAGCCTGCCAACCATGTAGCCCTGAGTTGGTGGAACAACTTCCTCTCTGTTCAGATGGGTTTTGCTTTCTTCCATGGTTACATCAACAACCTGGCCCTGATCTAGGTGGGTTAAAATCAGTTTAAGTGTGCCTACCCGATGATGTGTCACAATTTTGATATCAAGGCAGATCTCTGTTATAGAAAGGGTTAATTTGCTAGTCCTGACTTGAAAAGACAAGGACTACATAAATGGGCTGTGGCAGGCATGTTGAGCTGACTTGGACTGAGAAAGAGAACACCCATGTGGGGAACATATATATAAGAGGGTGTTTGAAGAAGAAAGGAATAGTCTGTTCTCCAAGACCCATGGAGAATAGAATAGGAAGTCATGTTCTTAACTTGGAATAAAGAGACTAAGATTAGGCTTTAGGAAGCCTCCCATCTCTAATGGAGTGAAAAATGAGGCACTGGAAATAATTTTGTGGGTATAAGTGGGGAATCTCCCTCACCAAATATCTTTAAGGGTAGGTTTGACAAACATCTGTCAGAATTCATGTCACCAGGAAGAAGGGGCTAACTAGTTCTCTGGAGGGTTTTCTTCAGTTCTGTGATTCTGTGATTCCGCTCTGGAAAAGGGCCAGAAACACAACAAATCCCAAAGTGGGTATTTAGATGGATAACAAGAATATTCATCATAATCATATTTAATGCTACTATGAATTCTGGAAGGATTATTAAGACTCCTGATTCAGGCTTTACTTTTACTAGACTGGCTTACAGCTAGATCTCAATTGCGAACAGATTATTTTACATATACTGAATGTGCATGTGACAGAGCTTAACACAAGATTTTTTAATGAAGCGCAGGAAACCAGTCCAAAGAAAACTTTCTTATTTCTTGCGCTCTGCCCTACAGAGGAAGAGGGAAGCCAAGGTCATAGATCAACCTAGCTCTAAAGATGAAATCCCCTCTTAACAGAAAATTCCTGTATAGCTTGGGGTGTTGAAGAAAAGAAAAGAGAGGTGGAGGAAGTAAGGAAGTTAAACTTTATATAGTCATAGATTATTCTTTCACCTTTGCCACTTTCCTTGCCAGGGGCAAGCTATGTTTGCTTGACAGACCGCTGCTTTTTCTTGCCTTGATGTTCCATGTCTGCCTATCTGTGGCTCAGAAAAAGTGAAGCATTTAGCTAAGTTTGACAATGCTATTAATAGCTTGCAGGAGCTGAATATTAATTTAGGAGATCTAAGTGGCTTTACTCATAGCTCATTTTGAATACACTGCGTCCCAGCAGTCTTTGACTTCATTGCAATTAGCTAGTACTACCTACGCTTCTTGTCAGAATTGGTTGAGGAAAAAATATGCCTAAGCAGGCTTATCTACTATCATTTCAGTGAACCAATAAAAGCTGGAACAAGGTAATGATTTTGTTAAGGCCACAATTAAGAATGATTCAGTAGATCAATATAGTTGAAACAGTCAAAATAATGCAGTAGATCATGAACTCCAATTATGAAAATAAGACTAAAAAGAGTGCCATGGGGAATCACAGAAGATTTCGAAAGGTTATGCAGTGCATGTCTGTGTCCTTAGGCAGGAACAACACTGTAAGCTATCCTTGACTGACATCTACCCTATTCTTCAAGATGCCCAGTGGAGGCAACTGCTGCTCCAAGCGATTGATTTTATTGTATCACTACTCTTTCTGTTATAATGGTTGTCCTAATCAGCAGTCTGAAAGGGGTTTTTTGGTAATTTATGTCCAAGGCTTCCTGACCTAGCCACCATGGACACACAGAACAGATTGTTCTCTTCCACTCCAAAACAATTTCTGAGACACTCAAAAGCTGGTTTTGTACCTCCTCCAGCCTTTCTTCTCCAAACTAAGAAAACCCAAATTCTTTCAGCCTGTTCCCTTAAACCATGTCTTGTATTGGGGCAATTAAAAGAACAACCAGTTTCTTGTCAGCCAAAAGGCCTGCGCATTGTCATAGACATTATTATAGGAGTGTTTGTTCTTGCGTACAGGAGCACTTCTCTTTCCTTCTTTTCTTAGCATACGACTAATTAGATAGACACAGAAAGTGATAAGGCCCCAGTCCCTCCCATAAGGCAATCCTTGTGCTCTAGGTAAAGGTGAAAAGGCATAATAAAATTGTCTTACTCCAATTTTCTGGACCACAGTCTGTACTTCAAGAAATGGAAGAAAAACGCAGATTGTTCAAGGTCAGAGCTGTGGAGACAGATGGATGAGGGAATGGGCTTCTCACCACAACCATAAGGTCATATTGTTTATACAAATACGCAATAAACCAGCCAATACTATCTGGACTCTCATATAGCATGCTCTTACCAAGACAATTGTTTCTGCCTTCTTATTGCTTAACAAAACACCCTGCATTTTGTACTGACAGAGGGATAGAGAACTCATATGAAGTCATAACTGCCCCTTTGTCCAGAGTAATTTTTTTTCTTTTTATTTTTTTTTATCATTAACGCATACTACTCACAATTAAACAACTAGATTTTTCCCAGAACCTGTTAAATCTGGGCTTGTGCCTATTACAATAAATATTTTTCAATTTGAAATTAATTTGAAATTCTATTCTCTGTGGGATTGTAAAGTCATATTTCTAGTCTTAGAGAGTTTTCCAGGCTTCCTTTTCAGGCAGTGCAATGACAGTTACATCTCCAGAAAGCAACTGAGTCTACTGAGTGGGAGACTTCTAAGACAGGCAGCTAGAGTCACGCTTGGAGACCGGCCTCTCTCCATGGACTTCAGAGTCTCATTTACCTGCTTAGACCACCTGGTTCCCTTTTGACTATGGTGACTTTCACCTCTACGGAGTAGATCATTCCACCTGTTTCAAACGGGTGTCAGGATGAGCTCAAGTGTGTGCTTATCACCACTCCACTGACTACAAAGAGTGTCTAGACACATTATCTTGCACTTTTTTTCTGCATGGCAATTAGGCAATCTTAAATAAAAATGATCCCATTGCAAGTATTTATCTGCATGTTCATTGTTTCACGCGATGGATCCTCACCTGCACATTGTTTCCTAGCAAGGATAACAGAGATGGGAAGCATGTTTTGTAGCCCAGTTGAGTCAGTCTGTTTTTCTCTCAGCTTCTTTATCAACCAAATTCTGTTTGAGAGATGGTAATCACAGGCAGTAGGCCAGGATGAAGAGCTGGAGGCATCACTATCTTCAAATATTGTACAGATGCACCATGGTTCATCTGTAAAGGTCCATCCTTGTTTTGTTTTGAACTTGACATCCCCTAGTTTTTATGCTATTTCTAGTATTTCTAATTCTTGTATTGAAAGAAATAGTAAACAAGTGTATCCTACTTACTTTCTGTGGGCCATTCATGCCTTCTACCACATCCTCCTCTGTCATTTCTTTTCCAGGAAAGAGAGATTGTGTATGTTTGAGCATTTCTTATGTAAAAGCAGTTTGATAACTTTACTCATTCTTGTCACCCATCCTTGCAGGCAGTCCTGGCTACTGTTTTCCCCAGCTTCTGTCAGCAGGAAACTTACCTTATGGATAAGACAAATGTTTAATCCAACAGGAGAGATTGTGAGGGTGAGAAAGGGATCAGTCTTCTGGAGGAAGCCTGCCAAATATACTAGAAAAATATGCCAAGTTATCTTACAAAGTTAGCCTCAGTCTCTCAGAGACAGTTGTTCTTTCAACCCTCTCCTGTTGCAGTAGTACTCACTCTGGTTTTGATCAGAGATTGCAGCCTCTATTTGAGAAGAGACTTGACTGGAAGGTACACTGAAAAATTTCCATTTTGAGCTATCAGCATTTCTGGATGAAAAAAAATAAAAATAAAGCAAAAAAACAAACAACAAACACCCCCTCCCCCCTGAAAATGAAACAAATCACCACAGCAGCAACCTGCCTGCCCACCTTGAGTCTTATAGTCAGCCTTCGAGGATAAGGATAAATGCAAACCCTCCTTTACTTGCAATGGGCTTCCTGAGCTCTTGCAGAGTTTTGATGAGATGATGCTAAATTTGATCTCTGCTGTGGTTTTGATAATGGGCTGTAAAAAAGAACAGGAGGGAGAGAAAAAAAAAAAAATACACCACAACCGGCTGGCTTCCACAAACAAGCACTGGCCATGACATTTGTAAACACTCAGAGGTGAAGTGAGGCAGAGAACAAACTTCATAATTTCCCGAGCACTTGTCAGAAGCAGGCTTGGCTGTGAGCAGATGAGCAGGATGGGGCTGCTGGTCTAACCAGGCGGAGATCCGCCCACCAGAGACTCTACAAGAAGGGGAGAGATGCCCCCTAATGGGTGATCATAGAATAATTTTGTTTCTGAAATCCCTTTCCCCAGTCTTAAAGGCTTGTCTACTCACTGAAGGGTGAGTCTACATTTCTCAATATGCATCTTTGGAGCCTAGTAAAGAAAAAGCAACCACAGGGTATCATTGCTCAGTCAGACCTCTTCCACCTGGCTGGCCACAGGTCTCCTGCCGTCCCTGCTTTCCCTTCTACCCCTCTTTTGGGAAAGTTGGTCAAAGCCCCTTTTGAAGGAAAAAGAAGAGAAAGGTTAGCCCTGTGGAATAATAAACCTGTTGTGAGGTAGAGGAAAAGACATTGCCCTTTAATACGCCCGACAAATGAGTGTGGATGCATATTGGGCCATACAATGGAGAGGAGTATGAGGCTGCAACAGGTGTCTGATTTCTCAGGGGGTCTGTGGTCATGTGCGTTCCCCCCATAGCAGACATGGCCAGCCAGCTGGTCCCAAATCTGGTACAACTGATACCGGTGCAATAAGGAAGAGTCTTTGCATGTGGATGTCAGAAGTGGGAGGTGTGAACCTTACAGATGCCTGAGATTTGTGAAGCCTTTCTGGGACATACTCAAAAAGAAGAAATTTCTATACCTTTATGATTTTGCATTACCAGGCAAGATGAAGGTGATTCATGGTCTGCTAGGTTTTGGCCTCTAAAAAATTTTCTTCAAATCTGTGCATTCACACAGAAACATGACAGTGCCTGCATTCAGGCCTTCACTGAATATCAAGCCAACACTCCAGACTACCTAGCAAGGATTCAGACACTTAACAGAAGCCTTTCCTAATCTTACATTCAAGTGAAAGCTGATTTTTTTTTTCTCCAAGTTTTTTTCCTCCAAATTGCCCAGTTGATTTTGCACTGTTGAACACTATTGAACATTTGCCATTCTGTGTTTTTCTGGTCACAATGCTTTATGGTGCCTAACCAAGGAAGCTAGAGTTTCTGGTTTTAGCTAAATAATCCAGTGGAAATTGTGCTTTCACACATCTTCTGAGCAGAACCTGCACACCTGCCTGCTGCCTTTCTCTAACTGCCTCCACTAGTACTGTTTAATAGAGAAGAACAGAAGCAAACAGACCCTTATCATGTCACTGAATCAGTACAATATGTCTGATGGCATAAGTGTTAATATGCCTCTGATCATTTCTTTTTAAGGTTATGCTTTCCATAATCATCAACACAAACAGCCAAAGGCAGATTAGATGAGCCAGGTGAATTTACCTTTATTTCAAGAGAAACTGTAGAGCAAAAAATAACTGGCAATGATTTTTTTCACTGCACCATGGGCACGTATCCAAAGTAAGAGAGGAACAGATTGGAAAAGTAGTAGTGTTTTATGGACTGTCTGCATTTGATTTGTGTGTGTATCAGGATCCCCACATGGATTAGAGGAGGCTGAATTAGACATTTTGTCCCAACTTATGCTTTACCTTGTATCCATAAGATGCCATTTTCTTTGATACTAAGACTATTCTAAGCTTTTGGACAGTGGACAAGGGTCTTGAAGTAAATGAAAATGAAGCTGACACCTGTCATAAGGCTGAGCAGCAGAGAAGTGTAAAGTAGCCATCAGGAAAGTAAAATTTGGGCTGTGTCCCCTTCCCTTCCCTTCCCTTCCCTTCCCTTCCCTTCCCTTCCCTTCCCTTCCCTTCCCTTCCCTTCCCTTCCCTTCCCTTCCCTTCCCTTCCCTTCCCTTCCCTTCCCTTCCCTTCCCTTCCCTTCCCTTCCCTTCCCTTCCCTTCCTTCCCTTCCCTTCCCTTCCCTTCCCTTCCCTTCCCTTCCCTTCCCTTCTTCCCTTCCCTTCCCTTCCCTTCTTCCCTTCCCTTCCCTTCCCTTCCCTTCCCTTCCCTTCCCTTCCCTTCCCTTCCCTTCCCTTCCCTTCCCTTCCTTCCCTTCCTTCCCTTCCCTTCCCTTCCCTTCCCTTCCCTTCCCTTCCCTTCCCTTCCCTTCCCTTCCCTTCCCTTCCCTTCCTTCCCTTCCCTTCCCTTCCCTTCCCTTCCCTTCTTCCCTTCCCTTCCCTTCCCTTCCCTTCCCTTCCCTTCCCTTCCTTCCCTTCCCTTCCCTTCCCTTCCCTTCCCTTCCCTTCCCTTCCCTTCCCTTCCCTTCCCTTCCCTTCTTCCCTTCCCTTCCCTTCCCTTCTTCCCTTCCCTTCCCTTCCCTTCCCTTCCCTTCCCTTCCCTTCCCTTCCCTTCCCTTCCCTTCCCTTCCCTTCCCTTCCCTTCCCTTCCCTTCCCTTTTTTCATGGTCAGAAGCATGAAAAATTCTAAAGAGGAAAACTATGAAGTTCTGCAGAATGATGCAACAAACAGAGGAGTCTTTTAGGTTTTGTCACATCTCAAGGACATGTCTCTAAGAAATTTAGTATCAACTTGGGTAAAAGGATTAAAGGTTTTAGTCTTGCATCTCATGCCTTATCACGCACCAAGTTAATCCAGACAGCACACATGTGACTCCGCTCACAAATTAAGGAATTAAAGTGTAGGTGAGTGTTCCTGTGCATGTAGGGCATCCAGTCTCCACTGCAATCAATGGAGATGCAAAGGTGTGCTGAGATGCCCACACAGGGGGCTAGTACTGTTTGAGTTGATCTCATGTACCCAGTCAGGTCTCCAGCTGTCAGTGCAGGACACAAAGGTGTCCGTATGTCCTGTGCCGTATTTGACAGTTCCCTATAAATCACAGAATCCTAGAATGGTTTGGGTTGGAAGGGATCTTTCAGGGTCATTTAGTCCAACCCCCCTGCAATGAACAGGGACACTTTCAACCACAACAGGTTGCTCAAAGCCCCGTCCAACCTGACCTTGTACACTTCCAGGGAGGGGGCATCCACAGCTCCTTTGGGCAACCTGTTCCAGTGCCTCACCACCCCTCACAGTAAAGAATTTCTTCCTAATATCTAGTCTAAATCTCCCCTCTTTTTGTTTAAAACCATTACCCCTTGTCCTATTGCTACAGGCCCTGCTAAAAAGTCTGTCCCCATCTTTCTTATAAGTGCCCTTTAAGAACTGGAAGGCCGCAATAAGGTCTCCCTGGAGCTGAACAACCCCAATTCTCTCAGACTGTCCTCACGGGAGAGGTGTTCCATCTCTCCGATCATTTTTGTGATCCTCCTCTGGACCCGCTCCAACAGGTCCATGTCTTTCCTGTGCTGAGTCTCAGAATGCTTCAGATATCCTACTGTGTCTAAAATGGCACCAGAGGCAATAGACTCATATCTCCTATTTTATAAGTCATGGAGCCTAGCGAGCAGTTCAGCTTACCCATGTGTCAGCAACAGCATTTGATTGATTTGCTCTCCAGGCTTCATGGATCATTTTAAGTGGACCTCCATTGACTATAATGGGAACAGTCACCCAGCGAATGCGGTCACACCAATGTTTAGGGATGCATCTTAATCTGTGAGCTGATGCCCACCTTAGGTGACATTATAAAGTCAAACATTTATTTTCCATCTCCCTTTCTAGCTTCACAGGAAATTGCTGACAGATTTTTCCCAATGGTCTTCTCCAAACAGAGAACAAATATATGCACAGTATGTGAAAATCACAGTCCATAGGGTGGAGGAAGAGTGGGACAATGTCTGCAACATCCTTTCATGGCCTGAGTTTGGGTGGTGTGAAATTGTACTATTGGCAAGGATTTGCACTGTGCTGGCCCTGGGATCAGCAAGAAAGCTGGGGCACAAGGAAATGCTATTTATTCTGAAACAGGTCAGCTCAATGCCTGTGAGGAATAGATGGTAGCAGCTCTTTGCCTTGCTAACTTCCACTTGGATGAAACATCACCGAGACCGATTCACTCCTAAATAGGACTTGAGTCCAGGATTTGGCTGCGTCTATACCAACAAATTAAATGGTGCCAGCTCATGTTGCACAGCCTCAATCAGTTATATTTTTAAATTCTTAATATTGATCCCTGGCCTGCTTTTGACCTCTGCCTAGTAGCTCTTACCCAGACAATTTCTGGGTTTGGTTTGGGTGTCGGTGCAGGTCAATAGGCAATTCAGATGTAGTCACCTCATCTGGGAGGATAAGAGAGTTTAATAGTGTGGATACGGCTAAGTCCTGCCTGTTGGTGTCAGGACAAGACAATATGACCTGCCCCTGTTTAGTTTACTGTTATAGATGTCACCTCTTTGTTCAGATGTCATAAGGAGGATGCCAAGACTGGTTTTGAGTGGTTGCTCAACTTTCCTGAAGGACTGGAAATCAAGCACTGGATTCGGCTTTAAAAGACTTGGAGACATTCTCTGCATGGGCATAAGGCAGAGTTCAAGGGCAGAAGATGCTTTTGTCAAGACAGAGCCTCTGCTGCTGTGCCTCTGCCAGCCTCGTAGTTCCTCACACTGTTTCTACACACCAGATGAGGAGTGACCTTTGTGAACTCCTGAGACATCAGTTAATCTGGGATAGAAATAGTTGGGTACCACCAGTGATTTGAGTAATACAGAAGGTCACTGTGCTTAAACTGCCCCGGGTTAACTCTGTTCCCTGGATGGTGCTTGGGAATCTCTCAGGATACAGGCTGGCCTGGGCCAAAACTTTCCCGTGGGCTGTGCTACCAGATAAACAGCGTGGTTAATCACTGCCCAGTGCCTGGGCCTATGTCCAGCTCTTGTTTAGTTCACTAGTATACACATGACCTTAGACTCTTAAGTTACAAAAGCAGAATGCTACCCTGCCTTCCATGAAAAAGGAGCATATTTACTCAAAATATTGTTAATCCACATCCTTGGAGGTACTTTTACAAGGCATCCAGAAACCCTGAAAACAACAAGAATCTAACACAAACTGTTCTAGACATCACCTTTGCAAACCTCAGTTTTTCAGTGAGTCCACGTTGTAGAGAAACAATAAGGGTCGTCTTGCCTGATGAGGTGCACTGATATCTTTAGATATTTGTAGCATCTTTGTATTATTTCACCCAGAGCACTATGGCTTAGAGAGTGGCTCTAATTTTGTACTGCATTTAGGGGCCCTGGAGAATAATCTAGGACTTGTGTAGGCTTCAGATCTCTTCAGCAATCTGTCATTATGGGTTTGATAATAATCCATGCACTGTATATCTGTCTAATGATAGGGTATGTCTGGAAGGAAAATTATATGCAATTTTGTTGCAGTTATTCTTATTTTTCTCCTAAATTTAGGATATCAAGAATGATCAGAGAGGAAGACCACACTCGGTTTTCAGAGGCACCAATCCAGATTCACATTGCTGGAAGAAAGAGCAACGCCAAAAAAAGTTACCATTTCACAGCTCACATCATTGTTGCTCTCTGAAGTTAGAACATTCCCTGTCCATTTGTCACTCTGTGGCCACTGTTTCTGTTTATGTAAGAAATCAGATCCACAACAAAAGCATTGTCAAAGGTGTTCATACATAAAAGCGGTGTCATGCCATATCTTGAGTGTTTTCTCCTTAATTTCCTCCTCCTTGATTGAAAGCAATAAAGATGCAAAAAAAAAAAAGACAAAAGGGAACCAATCCATTTTCTCAAAGTAATATGTTATCCAGGAGGTGTTATTAATTTACTGTTTGACAGTTGCCACAATAACTCACAAGAATCAGCCACATGTTCTGTCTCCCAGCACTGGCGATTTTAAGGATATGGATCTCCCAAGAGGAGTCCTGTGGCACAGATGACACCAGGAAGGAGACAAACCGTAGTTAAACTTCAAATTTCTTCTCAGCCTGCTGTGAAATTTGTTCTGGTGTGCTCCAGTCCTCCAGGTTCCCATCCTTACTCTGCTGTTCTACTTCTGTTTCCTGATTTTTGACCTACTTTCTGGTCATGATCCTGGTCTTTGCTCTTTAGTCTATATATTTTATCATACCTCCAGTTGGAAACCTAAACTGTAAGGCAAAATGATAATTTTGGTCATCACCGAATCAAGCTTCATTCATTTAAGGCTGCTTCACTTTGCTTAGATAAAAGAAACTCCAGGAAAGACTGGCCCGAGATCCAGTGAGTTTGGCGAGCCAGTTGGGATTGAATCAGAAGAAAAAGTTGGTTTGTCAAATCTACCACAAGTCAGCTATGGGAAAAAAGAGGTGGCATTTTCCCAACTATCTGAAGGGATATTTTCCACAAAATGATAGTCTGTCAGCATTAAAGCTCTCTAGCAATAGTTTGATGGATGCATGGGGGCAGGTCTTGTACTTAAAACTAACCTCATAGAGAACAGAAAGACATTGCCAGTGAATGTCATAGCATCTTTTATCCCATAGAAAATAAGGTCAAACTTCACACTCTGTGAGGAAAGAGAAGGTAATTAAAACAAAATATTTTTTTGATCAGAAAAACCCTTGAATTTGCCATCTCCCCTCCCCCTCAATATCTTCAATTGGGCAGTTTTTTACATTCACAGAGTTTCTTCTTATTTTCCCCTACAGCTGGTAAGTTTTGGAGAACCTTCCATTTCTGAATGTTTATTCTTGGCTTTGCACAACTGGTTAGAAGACAGCAGTGGTGACTGGATACAGATGAAGCCAGGGAAACAGAGAGCTGTGATAGATATCCGTGAAGGCCATCAGCTTAGGGAATAAGCAAGGAGCAAAGGTACCAGCCCGCTCCTGCAGCATCAAACCCTGGTCCACTGTGGAAACAAGGCAATAGTTTCATACCATCCCTTCTGCCTGGAAAGCTGGAAAGTTGGCAGCCTGAATCCTGAGTTGGATGTTACAGAGGTGGCTGTGATGCCAGAACGCCTGGGAAGGTGGGCTGGCAGGAGACCAGCTGACTAACCTGACTGCCCGCTTTCCACTCATGGTCTTGAAGAAGTCATCACATTCCTGCAGAACATTGCAGCATTGCACAGACAGCATTTTCCAACGGAAAACTCCTGCCTGAGAAATTTGGACCAACTCTGCAATGGTGGGAGCAGACTAAATTCTTGGAGGGCTGGTACTGTATTGAGTTTGAAGTCTTACCACTTGCTTGCGTAACTGTGTGGCTTCAAGAAAACACTGGCAAAGGGTTAGTGATAACTTATATACACTGCTGGGAAGGGAAGAAGTTGGTTAGCTGTAGAAGAGACAGGCTACAGAGAGAAGTGGAAGGGGGGAGGTGGAGGAAGAATAAACACTGGGTACGAAGGTATGGCTGGAGCAGTCCTCCATTCATCGTCTGAAACGGACGGAGGCAGAAATGCCAGAGAGCGCAGGGTTAGTTGTCCTTGTGGAGGAGTACCTTTTCCATCCCATGCCCAAGCAATGTCCTCTCCCATATGTCATGGCAAAGGCTGAGCAGCCCCATTAACACCAGAACCGCTTTGTCAAGTGATAAA
The DNA here is from genome assembly GCF_030936135.1 of Gavia stellata. Taxonomy (NCBI): domain Eukaryota; kingdom Metazoa; phylum Chordata; class Aves; order Gaviiformes; family Gaviidae; genus Gavia; species Gavia stellata. The sequence continues at coordinate 2,197,440 of NC_082599.1, forward strand.
TGCAAACCAACCTTTAAGTCTGAGTATTTTCTATTCTGGCCTACTGTGAGGGAAGGAGACAGATACAATTACCTGGCTCAGCAGGTAACAACATGTCTTCCAGCAGCTCAGATATATGAGGCAGTTAGTACGTCTTGATGGACTATCTGCCACCTGCGGTCCGTCTTGCTATCCCTGTGCAAAAGCGCTGTAGCACTTAACAACCTGAGTGGTATTCTTCAATTAGAGCTTCTGGAAGGTAGTGACTTGTATTGTAAAGGTGGGATTCATCAGTCGGTGGGAAATGCTCTAGTGTGCAGGTGTATTTTATAGCACCGCCTTATAACATTTGCATTGTTTAATGTGCATTCTGGTCAGTGCCAAATTAAGGTTCCAGCTGCTATTGTAGCTAATTTCTCTTGTGTGGGGGGCTTAGATACTGAATGGAAGAGTGGGCTCTAACAGCTTTCTAGTTAAAGAGAAATTTTGAATTGAAGCACAATGTTAAATAGATGGATGTTATATGAAAAAAAAAAAATGCGGCTTTTACGTATGGTTCAAGAAAAACAAGTCCAAAATTTAGCCAGGGTAAAAATAATGGAACAGGAGACTGACATAATAAGAGTGCAGTGACTTTAATGGCTTGCTTTCTTTTAGCTAAAAAGTATTTTTGTGACCCTGTTGGTATTAATTTATATGAATTTGGATCACCCACTTATCCATTGCTTCATCAAAATAGCTCTTTTATAAATGAAAACTTGTTGTCAAGAACAAATGCTGACATTGCTGGGAATTGTTCAACAGTATTAAGCACAGCATTTGAGCTCTGCTCTGTGCTCTGATTCCTGATCCCATGCCAGAGAAGTAGTTGGACTGACCAAGCAAAGATCAAGCTGACCACGTGAACAGAGAGGATGAATGGACGTTATATGGCAAGGAAGACCACAGCCCTGTGCAGCTAACACGTGATACAAAGCTTTTAAACACTTAAACAGTAAGATGCATGGAACATGAACTTAAGAAACAAGTGTGTGTCTCATATGAAATGCTTTTTTGGTGTTTAGCTGAAGAGGGGGGTAAAAGGCTCCTGTTTCTATTAACTAATGGAGTTGACATGCTGGCTTTACTTGAAGAGCTTGGTACGGTAGCAGCATTAAAAGGCCTTCATTTGAAATCTGCTTGAACAATCACGCTGGAAGCTGTTATGTTCTCAGAACAAGGTGTTTTTGGCTGTCGCTGCTCAAAACAGGAAGCAAAATGAGGCAACTTAGAAAATACGATAAACTTCGGCTCTGCCTCTGGTCTCACCATATAAGCTGGGGATGGGTGGTGGGAGGGAGAGCTTTTGCCACCTTCCCATGCAGAAATATGAGAATCTTAAGATGAGTGCATCTGATAGCTGCTGCTGCTGACCACATCCTTCCCGTTCCCTGAATCACCGCTTGCAGACTGTGCTTGGGGCTTCCTGTGCCCCCACTGATAAGTCAGCAGAGAGGCAGCCAGCTGCCTGCCCTGCTGCTCCCTGCGCAAGATGTGCTGGGGCCAACATATTGATGGGGTCCCCCTGATACATACCAGCTTCCCATAGCAAAGAAACAAGATTTTCTACGTAGTCTTCATTCAATACAAGTGCAGTGAGAATCTTGAAATGCCAGATTTATAATGTATTTGACAGAGATTTAGCTGGGATTTAAGAAATGGAGGAAGTGTAAGACAGAGTATCATCAGCCCTGTGGTCCAACAAGCCCTGAATACTGTCTGTGACAATAGCTGTCACACAAAGATGGCAATGATTGAAGTAGGCAGCTAACTTATAGCGTGGGATCCCCCAAAACTTTGTGTCCAGTATTTACTTTTAGCATTGGTCTTTGGAAGTCTGGTTGCTCTACGTATGATGGAATACTGCATCCTGAATACTGTGTTCAGTTTTGGGCCCCTCACAAAGAAGGACATAGAGGTGTTGGAGCATGTCCAGAGAAGGGCGACAAAGCTGGTGAGGGGTCTGGAGCACAAGTCTGATGAGGAGCGGCTGAGGGAACTGGGGTTGTTCAGTCTGGAGAAGAGGAGGCTGAGGGGAGACCTCATCGCTCTCTGCAACTACCTGAAAGGGGGTTGTGGTGAGGTGGGTCTTGGTCTCTTCTCCCAAGTGACTAGCGACAGGACAAGAGGAAATGGCCTCAAGTTGCACAAGGGGAGGTTTAGGCTGGATATTAGGAAAAATTTCTTTACTGAGAGAGTGGTGAAGCACTGGAACAGGCTGCCCAGGGAGGTGGTGGAGTCACCATCCCTGGAGGTGTTCAAGGAACGTGTGGATGAGGCGCTGTGGGACATGGTTTAGTGGGCATGGTGGTGTTAGTTGATGCTTGGACTTGATGATCTTACAGGTCTTTTCCAACCTTAGTGATTCTGTGATATTCTGTGATATTGAGAGGGTCCATGCGTGGATAAGGCTATGGGTTGGACTGCAGGGTCTGGGGTCTCTCCTCAGCCTGCAGCCCATGGGCTTGCAATGGTGAAGAGTCCCTTGATCAGGCCTTGGCATCACGGAGATGTCAGGGGACTCTCCCGCACATTGTCTTAAAGGGAATGACTTTGCACCTTTGAACTTGGCCACCTCAGCTTTTGGGTTTCCTATTTTAGGCCTTCCTGTGTATTGCAGAAAGCCCACAAGGGACCCCAACACCAGTTGTCTGTCCTTCTGAGCTTCTAATGAGCAAGCAGCTCTGAACAGCTATGGAGAGGAAATTTTCCACAGTTAAAAAAGAGGATGTTTACCAATGCTCTTTAATACACCTTTCTTGTCCAGACTTGAGTTAAAATTCAGCTTAGAAGAAATATCACCTGTTAATTGTTTTTGGATGCAACCCATCCAACTCATTTCCCAAGACTGGCCTTGCCGAGCTGACTTGAAATAAATAAATGATATATTGGTGAGAGTACGATCAATACAGCATGCCTGTAGGCAAAAGTACAGATTGGATACTTTCCTTCCCACATAATATATGCATAGCATTATCAGACATAGCATATTTCCCAGGTGACTGCAAGGGGTATAAAGAGGAGATAATTTTCTCTGGGGGCACTATTTTCTTGATGGTGTCTATCAACTGCTACTGCATAGGCAATAGCCAATTAACTGGCAGATGTAAACAGCTCTCAAATATCTCATCTGTCAGTGTTTTTTGACTTATGCTAAATTCAGTGACTCGGTTTTCACCTTTGAAGAACATAAGGATGGTGGAATGGAGGGAAGGTGTTCTGGAAAGCAGACCATGTCTCTTCCATTCTTCAGTGAGGAACAACTACTGATCACCTAAACAGCTGAGTCCAGGATCACCAGGTCTGAGTTTACTGGGAAGGAACTAAAAGGGATGAAAATACTTTAAGCAGTTATGGATAGAGCAAAACCAGAGCACAGGCCTGCTATCCCACTCCTTGGGAGGCCTAGCTAAGTGGCTGAAATTGGAAATCAAAAATAATTCAGCATCAAAACCATTCTCTGAAGGTGCTTGGCCAAATGTTGACTGCATGGAAGAATTAGGTTTTTTATTGACCTTTGTTTTCTTGCATAAGATGGGGCATGCTGATGGGCTGATTCACCTGGACCTGGAAGATGCAAGGTATCGAAGATCAAGAAGGAAAGGGAAGTAATTTAAAAGGTTAGTAAGCACCAAAATAGATTACTTGAGGACTGTTCTAGAGGTGGTATCATCCTGAAAAAAGCAGTGTAAGAATCACAAAGAATCACAAATGTGATCTGCTATGGAGATTACAATGCCAGGACCTTTGGCAAGTGAAAGAATGGTTTGGGTATTTTTATGTTTTAGATACTCAGCTCTCTTTGGAAGAGACAGAACAAAACCTTACTGCAAATGGAAAAGGAGACGATTGCTTTGGCTAGGAGGTTGCTGTAAAGTTGTTTTTTTATCTTATATAAAGTTTGTTCCCTTTTAGAATACTTGTCCTCTGCTCTTCTTGTATTTAATAAAATTAGGGACTTATTTCTCCGGGAAGTAATCTTTCGGAACTAGTCAGGATATAATACATGAAAAAGCAAAGCAAAAGGAATGGTTTGCTAGAATTTCAAAACGTGCTGTATCACACAAGAGAATACTGAAGCAGCCTGGTTGTCACTATATGCTTGAGACACTATGGTTAAACTGAAGATACTGGTGAAGTAATCATACCAAGTGTACCAGTGTTTTAAGACTTCTCTGCATATTCAGTGTCCCTGGATTCAGTGCCATTGATTTACACTGGGTTTGCAGGCGCAGTGATTACCTGGCCTTGAAAAGCACACAAGCTAGAGAAAACACAGCACAGGAAGAGAAAAATACGTAGAACTGGAGGGGGAAACACAGAGCAAGGAAGATGCTGCAGGAAATGAAGACAAACATTGCTGCTTGTTTGGAATGGGCTGATCATCTGAAGGTTTCAGAAGGATTTCATCTGGGGATCAGAAAGACATCACATGCCAGAGATGATGGAGTGTCTGCATTGAACCCTGCTCACCGAGAGAGATTCTGGGTCTGGTGTTGCCCCTGGAATTGGAAATGCATCTGCCCACATGGACCTACAGCCCTGCAAGGTTTTGTTAGCTCAGGTGCTCCGTCACCAACCCTCGCCACTGCCGAGACCCCACGTGCCACCAGCACAACATGCTGCCAAGATGCTCCAGTCCTGCCAGTGCTGACTGAAGACACTGTCTCCTGCAGTGGTCCCTTGTGCCCTTATTATACATGTCAGTGGGGTTACCTCCAGGAAAGCATGAAGAGATGCCCAGTAGTTGTGAACAGTGCTTTCTCAATACCTTTTCACAGTAGCCCCATCCCTGAAGCTCTATCCTTCGGTCCCCTCCTGCCTCCCTTTCCAAAAAAAGGGTAGGATCCAGGCAAACAATTTGATTTCTAGCTTTCTGGTGTCACAGCCACAGAGTTCTCATTAACTGGCTTGTCATATCATCAGGAGGGGCTGTCAACTATTTTTATTAATGGGAAAAATAACAGAGACTTTCCCCCTCATCATTCAGATCCAAGAACAAGGACCATAAGGAAAGCCCTGATACCACAAGACTTACAGCTGTGAGGAATCTGCCTTTCTTCCCTCAGGGCTGAGCTAAGAGGCTCAGCTAGCTTTTTTTTTTTTTCCCCTTTCAATCTTCCCTGCCATTTTCAATCAGAGACGTGATTTTTCATGCATTGCCCTTAACCCCAAGTGGCCAGGCAACAGCTCCTTCATGTGCAGCCTGATGAGCATAGGAAGTCTGTCTAACTCCACATTATTATTCATGAGGATTGTGAGCAAAGGCAGTACTAAAAGGCTCATCTGCTTGTGGAAAATACAAACAACTCTCCAAGGCTGGAGAGGTGGAAGCTCCAGACCATCATTCAGAACTGGCGAGCAGTACCTGAAAGATTCATTTTGTCAAGCAAAGATTAGATGTCTCTTGCTGTTTACTTCTTGCAAGTGAATCCAGCTAATCTCTCTTGAGTACATAGCACAGTTGTGCTAGAAAATGGTTAACTGATTAAGATCTGTAGGAAGTGGGCCATGGAGAGAGCAACAAGGCTTCACCATGAATCTTTCCATCAGCTGTAAAAAAGCTGGAGGGTTGTCCAGTTCCCTTGCAGTTAAAGATGAAGCACGGTAGTAGGACATGAGTAAGTCCAGCTTGGTGATGACCATACAGACTTCTTTAAGAGGAACACCTTCTCTCCTACAATTCACAGCACCATCTGTCACAGGAGCCAGCTGGCTGCTGAGGATTGAGGTCTCTGCCTCCTGTACCAGGTTGCTCTGAGCCTCCCGGGTTGTGGTGCTGCAGGAAGAAAATGTTGGTAAGTTATACTCAGACAGACTAATTAGTCCTCAGTTAAATCCATCTCTAGGGTCCTTTGAAGACATTTCGTAAATATTCTGGTGAATTTTTTCCATTTCTCAATTCACCCATCCAAATGCTTCTTGGGAATTTGTGAGTTATTCACTCACTGGATGGGCTACTGTCCTCAGAGAAGCAATTCCCCCTGCTGCCTCCCACCCGCTGTGACTGAGGTCATCTTCAGCACCAAAAAGGAAGACAATGAATCACTTTACCTTGATCAGTTTTCAATGCAGATTTTGGTTTTACTGTTACGGTTTTATACAGCACTATCAAGCGATGACACCCATCTCCCATGGTGCTCAGAGCTTTAATGATTCTGTATGACCCCGTCTTGCTTGCCATAAATACAAGGAAGTTCTGGCTAGCACGTCGGCTGTCTGCCTGAATGGTCTGTCTTTTCAAAACCGCTGTGGATCGATTTCAAACCTGAGAGGAAGACCTAGGAATCAGTGGTCCCTAATTCTGTTGTTTAGAGGAGTGTTGGAAAACTCTGATTCCCTGCTCAGAGCTCTGAGAGATGATGGGGAAAGTCTGGCATTTTAGGACTATATTAGGAAACCAGCTGTCAGGAATATTGTTGGTGTAATTGGTGCTAGCTGAAGGGGGAGACATAGACTGGATGAGCGCTGAGGTCCCTTCTAGCCCTCCTCTTCAGACCCTTGCTGCGGGAGCAGATGATGTCTCCAACCCTGGAACTGGTTGCTGGGATGCCTGCAGGCTGTGTACGGTCTGTACCAGCCGTTAGCAAAGCTTGTTAAACATTCTTTCTTTATAGACACTTTGTATTCAATTTTTAAATTTTTGTAAATTGGTTAATTAAAAAGTGTTTCGTACCTGATCTAAATTCCATTAAAGTCAGGGGAAAACTTTCCTCTCAATTTCAGTGAACTTTCAAAAGGTCTTTCTATGTTTTCCTGGTCTTTCTATGTTTTCTTGTGATAAAAATACCAACAGCATACTCCTGACACTAGCAAAATTGCAACGCTCCAGTCTCTTTGTGGAAAACCTACAAATGTTTCCTTTACAATCATGATGCAGAATCAGCTTTGCTATCTCATTACCACATTAATGATTTGTGTATGGGTAATCGCTTCTGTGTTCTTTTTTCTTGCCTCCAGAATTCACTTAGCATGGTTTTCATCATTGCGATTGCAGATTATTCCTAACCACCTTCAAGCCATAAAAAGAAACAAATCATCAAAACACTTTGCGTGAGCATAACGGGAAGCCAGCTAGGAAATCTTCTGTCTCTTACAAATGCAGCACCTGAAAGAAGATGTCTTAAAGCAGCGAAGTCTCTCATAACAACAAGGACAACAGAAAATGTGAAAGCTGATATGATTCAGAGCAAGGCTATCGATTCCAAACCTCCTGGCACATCAGGGGGGATTTGATCAGCAGGAAAAATACAAAACCTGAGGGAAAAAAGATTAGAGGGAATTCTTGGGTACCAGACTATGGTTTAAAGTCAGCTGCAAAACCAGGTCTGGGCATATTTCCCATTCGAGCTAACAGTGATAGGTGTGAGTCAACCTGAACACCACCCTGGTCTTCTTCTGAGGTGTTGCCTTACTGTGATTCACCCCTGCACAGGAAAACGCTTCAAGCTATATAAAAGCATGCTCTTCCATAGGAAACGAGGCTGCAGTTAGTTTCTGCCCTCCTTGTTTTAGCTTTCTGCTCCATCCGACATGCGGTGATGAGCCAGGCTTTGTCTTTAGGAACGATAAAGGCATCTTTGTTCTCTTTCGGCATGGGGCTTTTGCGCGGGAGTCAATAAACAAGTGGATAAACTCACTTGTTTGGTATTTCAGGCCCACCACATGGAGCTGTAAACTGCCAGTTGCCCGAATTGGAAGAGGATAAACTTTGTTTACCTCTGTTCACCCTTGGCTACACTTCTGGAGATAGATAAATCCTCAGCGGGTGCCAAGCATTACAGCTTCCTGAATTGTAATGAAACAAGATGTAAAGCTCCTGTAATCAGTTACGCCTCCGGAGAATCAGCCTTTCGGAGGCATATTTGTTTTGAAAGAAAGACTGTAAAGCTATTTGCTCTGGCTCTTAATAGGGCAGAAGCAGAGTAGCAACATCTGTGCACTCTTCTGCCCGAGGGAGGTAGCCCCACCGAGGTATGCCGCTGGAGGAAATCCTTGCTCAGGGTTAAAATAGAAATATCCTACCTTTGGAGTGCTCTGATGACCCTACATGAGGAATCTCCCGCTTCATTCTGCACTGTGGCACTCATGCATGAAAATGTATAAAGGAGTAACGCTGAATGGGGGTAGAAATCCCAGTTTGTTGCAATTGTTTCTTTTTCTTTTTCCATGAGATATATTCTGAAAGTCATGCAGTTAACTGGCCACTACTGCAATTAAGAGAACTTAGATAAACAGAGCAATCATACCAAGAAAAAACAAAAGATAGAAACAGTCCTGTCCCCCATCTGAACCTAAGCAGTCCTCTAAAGCTGCAGTAGAGTTCTGAACTCTTACAAACGTAGAGATTAGAGGAACTCAAACCAACCAAAATTAATCTTAATTTAATAATCCCCATTGCATATCAATTTATTTAAAAAATAAAGAGTTGAAGTTAAAAACAAAGGAATATTTCTTAGTAAATATTACCGGCTATGCCTAGTTGGTACAAAGATGGTGGAGCTCCAGAAAAGGAGGTCGTTTGGGCATTCTTTTATTTTTTTACATTTTTTTCCAGCAACAGTATTCTGTATTTTAGCATGTTATTTCCCCATTCTTTCAAAATCATGCCATCAGCAAATTCTTCTTTCCTTGCATCATTTTGAGTTAGAGAGAACCGGTCCTAACAAGTGATTCCTCCCATCTACCACACACTGCATCCCTAGGATGAAATTACTGGCTGAGACGTGATGCCTACAGCTGAGATGATTCCTAGCCCATTTTAGCTCATATTTGTGGCCATGAGTTCTCATGATTCTGTGGGTCTTAAACACCAATTAAACCTTTATAGTCCTTATGAAAAAAACCCACCCAAACAAATAGAAAAACCCAGAAATAGCTATGTACACGTTTGTGATTTATCAGTGCAACTGGTATTTTAAGTAAAAGTTTAAGGTCTATAAGAATATCCTGATGCACAATTTCATTATACATCTATAACTCCGAACAAAATAAGCAGAGGCTTGTTGGTTGTTTTTTTTTTCCTTAAGTTTGCTATTTTTGTCACTGTAATGATGGCAAAGGTCTACTGCTGAATGCTGCTTCTCATTCACACTTCATGCCCAGCCACTGGGTTTGTACTGCTGCCTGCTATTACTGTTATACTTTGCAAAACCAAACTACTGTTCCATTTCCCATGATTACTCATTAAAACAAGGTAAAACTTTGACATTTCTCAGAAAAGAAACTGTGTCGGCTGCAAGTTTTGCAAGGAGTTTTTGACATTTGCTCTTAGTCAATTTTTTTTGGTAACAAGAAAAACAAGCAACTGATCGAAATGTTGTTATCTGAGTTTGAGAGAGGCTGTGTTTATAGGGAAAAATAGAATTTTAGGCTTGTGGCAACTGCAGTTTAGGACGGACTTCTTCCCTCTCTGCCACATTCTTTCCTCTTTTTGTGTGGAAACACCAAGTTCTGTGTTTCTGCAGGGATTTTCACTCATACAAGTGCAGGATGGGGAATGGCTGGTTAAAATCTAGAGGGGAAAGTGCAGTGCACTCCAGGCTCCCCATACATCTGCAATGTCACAGATGCCACAAAATCTGACGTTGCACTGAGACACACTTTAGGCAAAAGCAGCATCTGCAAGACGCATTCCAGGGTCCTTCAACTCTGCTCAGCTTTGGATATGGCCCCAGGCATGGGGCCAAAAGTGATGGAGCAGCAGCAAAAATTATTAACACATCTGAAAGCACGACCTATGGGGGAAGACAGCAGGAACTGGGGTTGCTCAGTGCAGAGATACAATCCTGAAAATATAAGGGTACTTGCCTCCAGAGGCAGTCAGTTAAATCACTACTAGTGTTAATTGATCTGAGAAACCTCCAGTCCCAGGAATCCCACATCATTCTTCAGTCTTTATCCTAGGCATCCTCTGCTCCAGTGATTAGGAAGTTTCTTCTAAAAACTGAAATTATTTTACCTGTAATTTTAGCCTCTTCCGTAATAATTGTCTTAAAATGAGCAAAAGGTGATTCTTCTTAGTGAGGGAAAAATCTCATCTCTATATCCTAAAGAACAAGGCTTAATTTTCTCCCCAGTTTTCTCGGATTTCAAGAAAATGTTACTTCTTTCTCAGTGTTTTTTTGTAAGACTACAAGATCTCTTTTTTCAGCCCATAGTGCAATCAATCAAGCCCTTAAAGTGTTTACAATATAAAAGACAAAGGTTTGGAGGAAAAAATATGTTTCCTGTTACAGATTGGGAAGAGAGTACAAGCTCCTCAGAGTTTTAGGTGACCGTACACCATTTCTTGTGCCACTGAAGTCATATACTTTATTAATTTTAAGATGTAACTTCTCTTTAACTGGAGGTTTATATCTAGCAGCTTTGGAAGAAAATATTACTGTCTCTGAGAATTTAATAAAATTTACAGTTGGATCACATGTGATTATGGTATCTTATTCTGTGGCATAGAGAAATTAAGGGTGGGAAAAAACATGTAAACTAGTACATGTAATTTATACAATTAAATGTGTTTTGAGTAATTAATCTGCCATTAGAATCAATGAAGGTCTGGGAAAAGATCTGATTGCTTATTTGAAAGCATCTAAATCCATTTGAATTGCCCTGGAGGATCCCTCCTGATCACTGGTTTCTGGTCCAAGAGGGTACAAACCACTGATGGTTAGGCAACTGAATAAAACCATCTTTGTCTATAGGAAAATGCAGCTCTCCTGAGCGGCGAACGCTGCTTTGTGATTGCCATACCATCCTCCATAAGACTCTACCTCATTTCGCCTCTAGTTGACCTGGTCCTGGCAGACATCTTCTATCGCTCGTTTTCATACACAGCAAGTTGCTAATGCATCACCTTCCTGTGCTTTAGTTTTATATACTCCATTAATTTTTCTAGCTCCCTTTCTTATTAGACCCATGTTGTTACTCATTCTTTGTGCAAACGAAAATGTACTCATTTTCCTTCATGTTGCCCAACCTGAGTAGCTCTTGTCTTATATGATTTGATCATTTTTTTAACTGAACCCACTTTGTGTTAGAGCTGAAAGGCAATGTGTATCCAACAGACGCTGTGCATGGGTACGTAATGAGATTATGAGAGTAATTTCAAGCACCTCGTGTGCTGTGCATTAACTGAAATGTCTCCAATGAATTCATAAAATCAAGGCTGCCCCGTAAGTAACTTCTCAGCAATTTGTATGGTATTTTGCATATTAAACTCTAGGTCTGATTTGCTGCTATGCTCACGCTGATAATTATGCCTAATTGTTGGTGGAGTATGTTTTGTGGTGGGTATTCAGCTCAGAACTTACAAAGACAAAAGCACAAACTGATCTTGAACTATGTCTGTGTTTTGCATTAGACAACTGTTAGACCCAAAATCTGTGAAAATATCCCAGCAGGAATCACCATCAACTTTTGTTGAGCTACAATTGCCTCTTAAATTCTCTCTCTCATTGTTCTACTGCTATTTGGAACAGAAGATTCAACAGGAAGGACAAAGGGTCCCCTTGATCAGAACATTTTCTCTCCTGCTAGTTAGGAGGTGGATTTGACAAAGCCTAGATTTCAAGGTTGCCCACACTGGGAAGTGCTTTCACCTGGAAGCTGTGAAAGAACAAGAGGAAAGTCCCTCCTCTTCAGCCTGTGTTTTGATCTGACCTCCATGCCCTCTGGGCTTTTCCAGGATGAATAGGGTCTCCAAGATGAAAGGGAGTGTGAACTCCTCTAGTTTTTGGAGCTCATGACGTTGATGAGAAATAGTCATTTAGCTGTGTCAGTTCAGCCAAGACTGTAGAGCTCATGAACGTGCACAGAGCAGAACATGAGGTGCATAAAAATTCGCCAGAAACAGGATATACCTGTGTACATTTAGATGCTTAAAGTGATTGTTGATCTTGCCTTCTTCCACAAAAGCCTCAAATTCTCAACTCCCGATTATGAGACATGAGGACCATTTGAGGTTTCAGGTCTGTACCTGCTTTTCTCTTCCCATGGCCAAGAGTGTGTCCCTGAATCACAGTGACACCAACAGATGTGCCGTGCTGCTACTTTTCACAGATTTTCTGGCTCTCTAGCCAGTTTTTATTGCAAAGAATTATTCTGGGAAGCAAAGATAAGAGATGCATTCAGAAAAAAAAGGCAGACATTTCACTTAAGACATCTGAAAAGTTTCCCATGTAAAAGCAAACTTAAAAGCTTAAACTCTAAGTCTTGCCTGGCAGAATAATCTCCCCAAGGTTTAACAGCTGTCAGACCCCATTCATTCAATGCCTTCAAAACAGCAATCACATGGACTGCCTTTTTGAAACCTTTTAGATACTGGTATTATTTTTATTGAAAAAGCAACAGATGAGTAGCAGAAGTGAGATAAAGTGGCTCATTAATAAAACAGCTTTAAGCTTTTATACAATTTTTCATCCGAGGACCTCTGAATACCTGTGAAATAAGTGTCAACACATCTCACTAGCTTCCTTAGAACAAATGTCATTCAACAGTGACGGGACAAGAGGTAATGGGCACAAACTTGGTCATAGGAAGTTCCACCTAAATATGAGGAGGAACGTCTTTACTTTGAGGGTGGCAGAGTGCTGGAACAAGCTGCCCAGAGAGGTTGTGGAGTCTCCTCTGGAGATATTCAAAACTCACCTGGACGCATTCTTGTGCAACCTGCTCGAGGTGAACCTGCTCTGGCGCGGGGGTTGGACTGGATGATCTCCAGAGGTCCCTTCTAACCCCTATCGTTCTGTGATTCTGTAACTCCAGCCACGTTTTGGTATCTCAGCACAGAGCGTCCTTGGGATGACTTAAACGCTACTAAAGCCACTGGCAATCTTTCCCTTGCCCCTTCCGGACTTTGGATCAGGTTGTGAATTCAATACTCTCTTGTAGCCATGATGGTTTAAAGATATAAGCAAGACGACTTTTACTTAGTATGAGGTTGGCTGCTTCTATTTCAGTCCTGAAGAAGGGGTTGGGTGTCTGGAAGCTCCTTTGTTATTTCCAGCTGTATCAGCTGGTCTAATAAAATATATCAGCCCTTACTACAAAACCTATTTTCTGTAGACCAAGCACACAGATTTTTGATGTGTCCTGGAAAATAATCAAGGCTAAAAAGCACTTCTGAGAAGGCAGTTACTTGCTGGTTGTGTTCTCAGAGCAAAACAGAGATGAGATTAGGCACTGACATAGTAGCCTTGGTGCAATACAGAGAACAAAAGGAATGAGAGCGAGATAGCAGCAGGTGGTAGGAAAGGCTCCCAGTCTCCAGAAGGACTCAGATCTCCTGAAGAGTTTAAGCTTGCACTCAGGAGCAGACCTTGAGTGATGGCCAGTGGCTTGGCTCACTTGTTGCCACCAGTGCTCATTATACAACTGCTTTTAGCAGGCACTGCAGTGTCTGTCGCCTTTAGAATCACAGAATCACAGTATTGTTTAGGTTGGAAAAGACCTTTAAGATCAAGTCCAACCATAAACCTAACCCTGCTAAGTCCACTTTGCCAGCTCTGTCTAGACATAGTCATAAAGGCGACTCACACAATGACTTTCCTGGGTGGAAGAGGCACCCTGTGACATCTCTGTCCTCCACACACACAGCCTCACACATAGTCCCAGTTAGCAGTCCAGATCTGCTTGAAAGACTATGCTGCAAATCTTACTGAGGAAATGATGTACATTAAAAATAACCCTCCAATGCGAAGACCAAAGGTTCGATAAAAGCCCAGATCCTCTCCCTCACTGGGTTGTAAGAGTACATATAAGGTCAGCATTCCACAAACACTGAATTAGCCTTTCTCTGTTTGAAAATAAGTGGGTGATTTATCTTACTTCTTTTCGACACCTACCTGATCACAGGAAGGATCAGCTTTCTGAATCTGATTCTAGAGGGACCCTCAAATGACTTGCCCAGAGTTAGATTTCTGGCACTTAGATGACTACCATTAGCCAAGATAAACCTAATAAGTAGTATCAGACATGTGACTTGTCAAGCTGTAGCAGATTTTTGTTCAAAAGGGCATCACAAAGTGTTAACATTCTCATTGCACAGGGACTTAAGAATGAAAAGGAATGAACAGGCAAAAAGATGATTTTTTTTAATCTCCTGAAATAAAAGTGGACTTGCCAATCATTGATTTGGCTCATAAAGGCATTTGAACAGTTTAAGCAGCTGCCAGGCGAGCAAGAGGGAGGAAGATTTCCAGCTATCAGTGGAATGGTAATGGGATCCTTTTTTGTTTAAGGTAATTCCTCATTTTTGAAGCCAGAAAGGCAAAATGAGCATTTCATTTGAACTCAGTCAGATCACTTTGCCTGGCAACTTGTATCAATCCTCAGGCTCTCTGTTCATTGCTGTCTCAACAATTTTGGAACGACCTCCAGGCTTTCGAATTATGAAAGCTAAAGGGTATAATTAGTTTTTTCACCTTCATTTCAATTTAAAGTAAAACACTCAAATTTGAAAAATTTAAGAAAGTTCATAGGGATTTTTTCAGGGATTTATCCTTTCAACCTTAATTTATCTCACAGAAAACATACAGAACAATTCTTGGTGCTTAGTGCCCAGGTGAGTTCACCGTCAGTGCGAGTTGTGAGTTTAGACCCCAAATAAACCTCATCAGCCTTGTGCACTCATGACTAAGGAGATGTCTGTGCATTGAAAGAGGAAACAGTACTATGAGGAAGATCCTTCTCGTAACAGTGGCAGCTGGAGGAAAAATAGGAGGCACTAAAGTAGGAAGATCTGAAGGTCACAGGTTCAGACCCAAGCAATTGGGTCTATCATCTTTTGGCTGGCAGACAAACAGCTACTTTATTGCTGGTGCCTTGAAGACAACAAAAGTAGAACTGTTGGTTATGAGAACAAGTCTGTTTCTACATTTCCTTTTGATGGTTATGCTCAGCCAAGCCAAAAATCTGTATAGCCTGTCCTAAAAGGCAGTGCATAGGGAAAGAGTGGAAGAAACATGGAATGTAGAGAGTGATCCTGTGTCTGGAATAACCTCCCAGGATCTGACACTACACAGCTCAGAAGCTTCCTGAGCTGGAAGTTGAATCCAGACCCTTGAATTTAATAATCCCACGAGATGGATCCTCCACGGTTTTGTCTGCCTTTATTTTATGAGCCTATCTATATATTTGGACTCCACAGCTTCCTGTGACAAACTTACAGGATATGAGCTTGGCAGAAAAAAGTTTCCTGTCATTTGTTTTTGAAGTCCCTTACTCCAAAAATTCATTGGGTGCTCCATTTAATGGGTCGATGTTCCTGTTCACTTTCTCCCATGTCATCATCCTTCAGGAATTCACAGACATATTTCACTATTTTCTGGAGTGGCCATTTGATTGTCTCTGTCACCCTTCTCTAAACCTTTTCTGACCCTAATGTGTCTTTTCCTGGGTGGAGGGGAGGAGAACCAAAATTGCCAGAAGCATTCAAGATGTGGGTGCACGATTTAGCTATGTGATGTTTTGTCTTCTAACACAGAGATATTTCTGTTGTCTTCTCTTTGGCTCAATGTTTTTATAGTCGTTGCTAATATTTATTATCTCCTTGAGCACTGAGCTGATTTACAGAGAACTCAACACGAACTCCAAGATCACTTAACCTCTGTGCCTCAGTCTATTTAAAAATTAAAAAAAAAAAAAAAAAATCCCTTGCCCTGTAAAATGTTCTGAGTTAATTAGAGAAAAGAAACTCAAGAGCAATTTGACTGAACTAAGTAAGTGGTGTTACATAGAGCATAATTCAGCTCACAATTTTATATTAACAGTGCTGTCAGGGTTCATATCTCCAAAACATGTATTAATTCAGAAAAAGGGTCATTAAAGTGAGTAAAGTGAACTTCCTACTATGTGACTCTGAAGCTGCTGGAGAGCGAGTGGCCATGGGGTCAGCTGGCACTGAAGCAAAAGCATTAAAGACTAAGGAATTTACTAACTAAAATGCACTACATGAATAATAAAGCTAAGGTCTGGGAGTGATGATGATGGAGAAAGGTCTGCAAGCCTGAACCAAAGAGATATCATTAACAGCTTTCCAGTTCAGCTGTGGCTCTGAAAAGAGACTTGAAGCCCAAGAGAGATTGAATGAACATAACATTTCCAAGATGTACACCTGCCTTTGGGTCACTATACTGAAAATAAATGCACATGCACTTCACCCTTATTTCCTCTGGAACTCCATAGCTTCTGCAGCACAAGGGCTGCTAGCTGACATTCCCCATGTAAAATGAGAAACAGGGTACAGATACAGGACACATTAGAGTAAGTCAGTGTTGCACAATGCGTGTTTATACTGTCAGTGAAACCCAAATGAGAGTCCGCTCTTAAGACCAGCCCTGCCACACATCCACTTTATAAACCCTCAATACTGTTTCAGGTCCATAGCCACAGGTTTTAAGCAGAAGGGCCTCCACTTAGGGGAAAAGTCTGAATTCTGCTGGGACTGAACACGTTGCATCTTAATGCAACCCAAAGCATATCTTAAATTCAGCTCTTTTAAAAACGTTTGGGCACTTCCAATGTAGCCAACAGGAAGGCCATCAAGGTGGAGAGCAGGGGTGGAGTTTCTCTGCCCTGTCCACCATTCATCTCTGAACACAAACCCAGTCCCTACAGATGGCCACTTGAGAGTGAATCTTGTCTGCCAACTTGGT